>NW_006408523.1:30431167-30432584 GCF_000296735.1 Chrysochloris asiatica | reverse complement strand
TTTGTAGTACTGTGGTGGCTTGTGTGTTGCTGTGATTCTGGAAACCATGCCATGGTTATTTAAATACCAGCAGGGTCAACCACAGTGGATAGGTTTCAACTGAGCTTACAGATGAAGACAGATTAGGAAGAAGGAGATACAGAGTACTTCGGAATATTCAGCCACTGAAAACCTTATGAATAGCAGTGAAACATTGTCAGTACCAGATTATTGAATACTGAAGCACAATGAAGAGCACCAGAATATTGTCAGATGTAGTGCCAGAAGATGAGCACCTCAGCTTGGAAGGCACTCAAAATGCTACTGAGGAACAGCTATCTCCTCAAAGTAGAATTGAGAGTGATGATGTGAATGAAGTACTTTCATTTGCTGATGGGACATAATTCAAAATGAAGAGAAACAGCTGTAAACATCCATTAATAATTGGGACATGAAATGCATTAAATATGAATCTAGAAAATTGAAAATTGCCAAAAATGAAATGGAATGCATAAACATCGATATCCTAGGCACTAGTGAGTTGAAATGAACTGGTATTGCCCATTTTAAGTCTAACAACCACAAAGTTTACTATGCCAATATGGAATGACAAATTGAAGAGGAATGGTGTCGCATTCACCTTCAAAAAGAATATATCAAGATCAGTCATGAAGTACAATGCTGTCTGTGACAGGATAATATCTATATGCCTAGAAGGAAGACCAGACCAGGTAATACCACAATTATTCAAATTTATGCAGCAACCACTAAAGCCAGTGATGATGATGAAATTGAAGAATTCTATGAATTTTTCAGTCTGAAATTGACAAACATGCAATCAAGATGTATTGATAAGTATTGGTGAATGGAATACAAAAGTTGGAAATAAAGATGAAGGATCAGTCCTTGGAAAATATGGCCTTTATTATTGAAAGGATTCTGGAGATTACATGACCTCTTCATTGCAAATACCTGTTTTTAAATAACATAAAAGATGACTATACACATGGACCTCACCAGATGGAATACAGAGAAATCAAATTGACTACATCTGTTGAAAGAGACAGTAGAAAAGTTCCAATATCGTCAGCCAATACAAGGCCAGGGAAAAACTGTGGAACAGACCATCAGTTGCTCATATACAAATTTACACTGAAGCTGAAGAAAATTAAAACAAGTCCACGAGAGCTAAAATATGACCTTGAATATATTCTACCTGAAATTAAAGATCATCTAAAGAACAGATTTTCTGCATTAGACACTAAACACCAAAGATCAGAAAATTTGTGGGATGATGTTAAGAACGTCATACAGAAAGAAAGCAAAAGGTAATCAAGAAGACAAGATAGAAGAAAAGGACCAAAGTGGCTGTCAGAAGAGACTCTGAAAGTTGCTCTCCAGCCTAGAAATGCTGGACAGAAAATTTCAAAGGTCAGTT
>NW_006408523.1:30426387-30429877 GCF_000296735.1 Chrysochloris asiatica | reverse complement strand
GGCCAGACTTAGTCTCTTTTACTTCGTACATATTATTAGGAGGGCCCAGTCACTGGGTACAGTGGAGAGTCAAAGAAAAAGTGGAAGATCCCCAACGAGATGGAGTGGCATGGTGGCGGCAATGATGAGCTCAAGCATATCAACAACTGAGAGGTTGGCCCAGAACTGGGTAGTATTTTCTTATACTTTGCATTGTTGTTGTTGTTGTTAAGTGCTGTAGAGTCGATTCTGACCCATAGCGACCCTGTTTAGGGATTCTGAAGAGCAGCTGGTGAGATTGCATTGCTGACCTTATAGTTCAAAGGGCTTAGCAGTCTGATGCATTTCAGGTTATTTAAATGATTGCATCAAGTAATGCAGAGATGGAATATATCCATTACTATTTGTAACATGTACATAAAGGAAATTTGGCTAAACTTAGTAAAGTACTGGTTAAAACAGTTATATCATATTTTTCTAAAGACTCTTGGTATGGGGCTATAGTATCAGCATTGGACTGCTAACCAAAAGGTCAGCAGTTCAAATCTATCAATTGCTCCTCAGAAATACAGCATCATTATGAGTCCAAAATAACTCAACAGCATTTAACAACAAGGATATTTTTCTATGCTATTTTGTTGTAGATTTACAATTTATTTATTAATGAGTGTTAATGTTAATAGTATATTTTCCATTGTGGTACTACAAATGCATTAAAGTACAGTATTGTTGGAATTACATAAATTTCAAACTTCATGCTCTGTTTTGCTAAACTCCTAATGTTTTAGAACCTAGATTAAAAAAACAGATATCCATAACAACAAGCAAACAATAAATAATAATAAAAACAACAACACAACTCCAGCCATTCAGGCAAGAAAATCCATTGAGTAATTTATTAAAATATCTGGAAGATATTAATCTTATTAAATAGACTTTCCTATATGTGAATAAGTGTGTATATGTTTAGTGTGTATGTAGATACAGAGATAAAAAAACAGAGAGAAAGAGAAAAGAAAATTATCTCAGATTATATTTTAGTGAGAGGGCAATTCTATAGTGTTAAGTGCCACCAAGTTGGTTCCAACTCGTAGAACCCTATGTAGAGTTTCCAAGGACCAACTGGTAGTTTTAAACTCCAACTGACCTTGGAGTTTGCAGCTCACTGCTTATTCCATGGTCTACATTGGAACTCCATTACTAGCATGGTGGTGGTGGTGTGCTGTGGAGTAGGTTTTGACTCATAACAACCCTGCATAGGGTTTCTGAAGCTATCCATCTTTATAGGAGTAGAAAGCCTCATCTTTCTCCTGTGGAATGGGTGGTAGTTTCGAACTGCTGGCCTTGAGGTTAACAGCCCAGCTCGTAACTACTAAGCTACCAGAGCTTCTTCCACAGTAAAGTAAGAGGGGGAAATAAAAAAAAAAAAACAGTAAGTAACAAAAAACTGATGAAATCAATGGGATTCAGCAAGAATTAGTAAATAGCATATAAAACAATATGCAGTCTAAATCTTATAAACAAAACTTGTCAACTAAGAGAGATTATCAGCATAATTTAATAGCATGCATACAAACACAAACCCAGAAGCTATGCAGTCTTAATGGGGAAAACATAAAAATAGGGACATTCAAAGCTTGAAATTAAAAGAATGGAAAATATTTAACTGAGAAATATTAATCACAATAAACTAAATTCATGTAAAATATATATCCAGTCAGCTATGTTTAGTTATCTTTTGTTTGCTTTCCAGATCTACCCTTCACACAACTCAATTCTATTTTGTGTTCCAAATGGCTGTATATGGTTTCTGAAACTGTAAATCGTTACTGGAACAGAAAGTCTCATTTTCCTTCCATGGAGTAATTGGTAGACTCTAACTGATGACCTTGCAGGTAACAGCCCAGCTCATAATCCACTATGCTCCAAGGGCTTCTTATATCCTGTTACATAGTTCCATTAAAACAAAACAAAACAAAACAAAAAAACAACAACAACTATGCTATTTACTTCTGCTTTATTGTTTTAAACTTTTGAATAACAATAACCAAGATATTTACCAAATTACCGGTACTAACAAAAAACAACCCATCCAGGACTGGTCGTTCTTTGCCCTTAAACCTCCCTTATAATCAAGCAGAACAAGAATTTATACAATAATAAAGTTCTGTCAACCAATATGTTTTCCCAAGAAATTTGGAAGAATGCAATCTAGCCTCTAGATTATAAAAGAACCATATTTGTGGCCATTACAAGGAGAGGTGAACCAACAGAATGCAAAAATAATAGGGTTATATCTTTACTGTCACATGCAAGTAAATTTTTGCTGAAGATGATTGAAAAATAGCTGCAACAGTATACTGTCAGTTAAGCCAGATTCCGAATAGGATATAGTCCTAGGAATGTCTTAGTTGATGGCAGATGGATCTTGGCTGAAAGCAGAGAAGAATAGAAAGACGTTTACTTGTGCTGTATTGACTATGTAAAGAAATTCAACTGTGTGGATCATGACAAGCTATGAAAAACTTTGCAAAAAATGAATATACTAGAAGATTTAATTGTGTTCATGAGGAATCTGTACATAGACCAACATGCCATAATTTGAAAAGAACAAAGGGACAATGGAATGATTTAAAATCAGGAAAAATGTGTTCCAGGGTTTTATTCTTTTACTATACTTAATTAATCTGTATACTGAGCAAATAATCCGAGAAGATGGATTATTTAAAGAAGAATGTGGTATCAACTGGAGGAAGACTCATTAACAACCTGTGATATGCAGATGATACATCTGTGCTTGCTGGAAGCAAAGAGGACTTACTTCCAGGAGTTACCCCAGTCCAGTGGGAAAAAGTCAATGGATGTGAGTTACACCTCTCCACCCCACACACAGCTGAGCAGGACCTACCTCTGCCCACCCAATTTTACAGCTCAGGGTTGTAATGGAGAGAGGCGCCCAAGGAAAGGGGCACACTAGATCATGAGGAGTTAAAGATCAGGTCTGGAGACCCATGTGAAATCCTGAGGAAAGAAAATGCCAGGAAGGCTGCCCTAGTGTAAGGAGGACACCCATAATCATGCCTAGGAGAATCCAGCTCCTGGAATGAGCTAGTCATGAAGCACGAGGCTTCTATGCAGTGGCCTGACTGCTGGATAAGGCAGGCTGACCCATCGTTCCCTTACAGCCACAGCTAAAATTCGGCTCTGTCCCCTGGCACTGGTACTAGTTATTGCTAACAAGACCAGCCCTCCAATTGATAAATACAGTTCAGGTGGTGTCATTTCCATTTAAACAAGTGTCTCTGACCTGGATGCTGAATGTGAATTGTGCAAAAAACCTGGTATGAAGTGGATCTCTCTGGATATTGAGCTTTGTTCCCTTGGTTACAGGTGGTTCTTCTGAGCATCAGTTCTCTTTATTCTGTTGAAGCTGAATATACAAAAGGCACTCTCACATCATAATAAACCTTTCCAGAAAGCTGGGGTTGTACTTAAAAAAAAAAAAAAAAAA
>NW_006408523.1:30415559-30425007 GCF_000296735.1 Chrysochloris asiatica | reverse complement strand
ACAGGTTTCTCATGAGCACAATTAAGTGTTCCTGAATACTCATACTTCACAATGTTTTCCATAGCTTGTTATGATCCACACAATTGAAAGCCTTTGCATAGTCAATAAAGCACAGGTAAACATCTTTCTGGTATTCTCTGCTTTCAGCCAAGATCCATCGTATTTCAGCAATGATGTCCCTTATACCACGGCCTCTTCTGAATCCGGCTTGAATCTCTGTCAATGTATGGTTGCAGCCATTTCTGTATTACCTTTCATAAAACTTCACTAGCATGGTATATCAAAGAGATTGTCCGATGATTTACACATTCATATAAGAAGAACAATCGTACTCATAGCCACCCTGTATAGGGTTTCCAAGGGCTGGCTGGTGAGTTTGAACCTTTGACTTTGTGGTTCAAAGAATATAAAAATATTGTGCTTTTTTTTGAAAGTATAAATCATAAGAGCTTGTTATATCACAACTCACCATTATTTTCCCACATATGTACAAAATGTGTCAACAATTTTATTGAATTATGTACATATTAGTTACTTTGTTGAAATTAAGTATGATTCTCTGTAAAAATAGAGTAAAAAAGTAGATGTGAGGCATGTGTTTTCCTTAATGCATGTTCCAAATATCCACTAGAAAGCCTTTTTAATTATTGTTGAAGAACACATTAACAGAATAATTTACTATTCAATTTCCAGTATTAGTTTCAATTATATTTAATATACATGACAAATACATGTATGGATCTTCTAATTGGCATGAATTAAATAAAATTAAAACTTTAGAAACTTTTGCTCTAATACAATACTGTCTCCTGTAGTTTAAAAGAAGATGATAATGCTTATACATATTTTATTGGTAATGCACAATTTTTAAAAGTTATCATTTGTTTATTAACTCAGGTTGTTTTGGCATGTTACATTGCCACTGATACCACTAATAAGTTGATTAATAATTTTCTAATAGTTGTTTACACATGTTCAAACATAAAATGTTTCCAGAGCTCAAGTAGTTAACAGAGGGAGAGCAATGAAAAGCATGCACTAAAAACAAAGATTTAAGACATAATTGAAAAAAGCTTTGTCCTCTTGATAGGCAATTTAAAAAGCAAAGAAGATACATTAATCAGAAGTAAAGATAGCTGATACATTGATGTACACATTTTGAAAGAGTGGGGAAAAATGCTATATTCAACTAAATTGAAAAAAGCCACAAGGATAGTTCATGAATGCTGTGCAGTATTGAAGTCTTGGATAAACAAAGTACTATTCCCAAACGGCCTCAAAATTGTGATGTGTGTACATTGGTATCACTGACAAGTGCCTGCAGTCCTGGTGTGGGGCTGTAGGCTAAGCACTGGACCTCAAAGTCCATTTGAACTTTGTAGTTCAAATTTACCAGCCGATCGGATCCTCAGAACCTGCATACAGAGTCTCTAGGAGTTAGAACCAGCTTGACAGCACTTAACAACAACATCATCATCAAATAAATCCAGCATTCTTCTGTCACCTTGAGTTGTGGAAGATGGGTATTAAAAGGAAGTGGTAGAAATTTAGGAGAAATTGCTGGCTTATTTAAATTTCTCCCTCTTTGACATTTCCTTACCTCTGAACTGATTATATGATTGTCAGAGTTGAAGGTAAGTCTCCCATTAATGTATTAAATAAATATAGTAATGTTCTTTCTTTTCTAGAGCTATCATAACAAAATACCACAAAGTGGATAATTGTATAGAGCATACATTTATTTTCTCATAGATCTTCAAGACATCAGCAGCGCTTTACTTTATTTCTCTTTCTCCTCTCTCTTGTTCCTTAAGCTCTAGAGGAAGTGCTTCCTTCATTTTTTCTTTCAGCTTCTGGTAGTTCAGGAAGTATTGGCTTTTCTTGATTTGAAGAGGAAGTCTCAAAGTCTTGACTCATTTTGAGGTTATATTTATTCTCCCCTGTTAGAAGACTCTCTTCAGAGATTACAATTCACCCTACTCAGATTATGACTTAACCTGATATTTGGAGCTCTGGTAGTTTAGTGGTTACGAATCAGGTTTGCTCTCCTGAGGGTCAGCAGTTTGAAACTACCAGCTGTTCTGCCAGAGAAAGATGAGGCTATCTGCTCCCGTAAAGATTTACAGCCTCGGGAACCCTGTACAGGGTCACTATGAGTCAGAACCGACTCCACGGCACATAACAACAACAACAACTAATATTTGCAAATCAAACCCTCTTTTCCTTAACAAGATCACATTGACAGGCACACAGGTCAATACTTCAATTTATCTTTTAGGGGTCATAAGCACTGGTAGCGTAGTGGTTACAAATCGGGCTGCGAACCTTAAGGCCAGCAGTTCGAAACTACCAGCCACTCTGTGGGAGAAAGATAAGGCTTTCTGCTCCTGTAAAGATTTACAGCCTAGGAAACCTTGTACAGAGTAGCTATGGGTTCGAACCGACTCGAAGGCACTTAACAACAACAACAATCATATAACTATGAGTCCCCTAAATATGAGTACTTACACCACAGTACTTAAGAACAACTCATGCAAAAATACATTCACCTCATCTTGCCATCCACAAACTCTTAGCCCATTCTATCATCAGCTCTGTGTTCCAAGTGTCTTCTTCTAAATCACCTAAAGGTAAGTGTACATGAGACTCTGAGTATGGTTCATCCTAGGGCAATAGTCACCTTTAAAACCTAAGATACAATTAGTCTTGTATACTTACATACAAGTATATACTTGTATACTACAATACTACAATAACGGGAGAGCCATAGGCTAGACATGACCATAACAAAAGAGAGGAATGGGAGGTAAAAAAAGGGATAACAGATGCCAAGTAATCCCAAAATCATCAAGGGAAAAGTTCATTACCTCTCAAATCTTGAAAATATTCATGTAAATACAAAAATATACTAAAATGGTCTGTTTCTGTATTTTTGACTAGAAGAATATGTAAACACACTCAAATTTTTGAGTTGATAACAGATCTTGTCTATGATTGGCTCCATCACCCAATCTGTATCTCTCCATTTACATAAACTATAAAAAAAAAAGAAAGTGAATTCCCCTTCCTCACTTTGATGAATGAATAATAAACTAAATCAACAAAAAGTAGTAAGCTGTATTTCCTTCCTTTTTCTTTTCTTGTTTTATAGATATTTATCCTATAAGTATAAAAATGACAAATCATAAAATAAAATAAAGTGTTTATTTTCCTTACAAATGAAAATGTTCTCCAAACTGTTTCAATATACTTATTCTTTGCCTCATAAAACACTTATTTTCAACCTTGAAACAGTGGAAGAATTATTAATTTTTTCTTCTTACTGACAGATAAAGTTATCTTACTTTGTTACAGAAAGTTATGGACTATGATAACTAACAATCGTAAACATGTATAGCAAATATCCTTGCACTGTCCTACAGATACCAGACCAAGTTACGAAAAAGAAAATAAAACTTCAGTAAATCATGCTCTGATGGCAGGTGAGCTGACAATCAGAAAATGGGACACAGAGTTTACAGAAATAATCCATTGACGAATCTGTTAAATCTTTAATGCATACATTTATCCTATGCTGGTCACAAATAAGAGTCCTGAGGATCTTCAGCTATATACATTGCCTCCTACAAACTCAGCTAAGTTGTACAGATACATCAATTTGTTCATATTATGATAAAGAAACAAGATCATAAAACAGTAAGTGTATTTAGTAATATGCTATTCCCTTAAACTGTACTTTAATTTATAAAATTACATTAATAAAATTACCTAAAATTACATTGCTGATAATTTAAGAAATACAAAGTAGTCATCTATGATGATTTTATATCTAGATTTCTAAACTATATTTTAAATTATAGTTTCACATTACCAGATTTTAATAGTCTATAAATTTAAAACATCAACAAATGAATTTTCCGGTTTATTTAGCTATTTATGTTTTCTAAATTTGTCTAATTACTTTAAAGACAGAAATATGAATTTGTAAATTAGAGAAAACAAAAGTCTTTCCATCTTTCCTTAGCAAGGTGTCTTTGATATGCATGAGCTACATCAGACAGTAAAATATCTGTGTGGTTCTATATCAGGATCACTAAAACAGTAGGCTTGCTCATTAGTGGTTAATGGTGGTGTTGGTGGTTATGTACCTTGGAGTGGGTTCTGACTCATAGTGACCCTGCATAGGGTTTCCGAGGCTGTGAATCTTTACTGGAGCAGAACCCTCATCTTTATCCCGTGAAACAGCTGGTAGTTTTGAGCTGCTGACCGTGAGATTAGCAGCCTGACTAGTAACCACTTCGCTACCAGAGTTCCTTAAGTGGTTAATGGGTTTATGACAAATGATTGCCTACATAGTAAATAATATGTTAAGTCTGAAGTTATGTTACACTAGGCTCAAAGGGTCACTAGTCACAAACTGTATGTATCTTTTATATTTCTTGTTATCTGTGACACTGTAAGATCAGCCCTGGACTTTGAACCACAAGATTGGCATTTTGAACTCACCAGCTGCTCCTGGAAACCCTATGAACTGGGTGACTGTAAATCAGAACTGTCTCAAAGACACTGAAGAACCAAAAATATTGTTCAACAAATTTAGTGTTTCTCTTGAATTATAATGACCCTAACTATCAAATTTGAGATTTCAATTCAGATAGATACAAAAAAATATATAACAACATTATATTACAGTATAACATTATAAAATCAGACTTATGATCAAATATGCTTAAAAATAGGCCTCTAGAAATTTACAAAGCAGTTTCCAAAACCTTGAGACATTAATTAATTTTTGTAGAACAATGATTTCCCTAAGGTCTGAATTAGTACAAATGCATGAAAAAAATATTTAATTAAAAAAATTAAATATCTACTCTACAATTTATGTACATATCATCTAGTAAAGTATCTTCATTTTCTGAACCTATGTGTCATTGTTTGGACACATAAGCGTTGAGCGACTACTAAATGACTAGGACTCTGTGGGAATGTTACATTCTAATGACAAACACTCAGGCCATTAAAACAACAATGATGATATTTGATAGTGAGATATGTGTCTCAATAAAAGGTAACTATATATTTTTGAGGTCTTGTTGTTATGTGTTGTCAAGTTACTTTTGACTCCAAGCAACTCTGTATAATTTTCCAAGTAGTGGCTGGTGAGTTTGAACCACTAACCTTCCAGATACTTGTCCAGTGCTTATTTTAAAGTGCCACACTGATACTCCTTTTGAAATATACTGCAGGATAAACTGGCTTGATGTACACTCCCCCTTTGTCAGGTTGTTACCTTTTGGTGGCTGTAACAATGCTGAGAGCAATGCCACAGTATTTCAAATATGAGCAGGTCACCCATGATAGATGGATTTCAGTGGAATTTTCAGGCAAAAAATAGGAAGAGATGCCTGATGATGTACTTCAGAAAACTAACCCAAATAAAAGCCTATACATAGCAACAATGGTGGTGGTGGTGGTGGTGGTGTGCCGTAGAGTCCGTTCCAACTCATAGCGACCCTGTACAGAGTTTCCAAGGCTATAAATCTTTGCGTGAGCAGATAACCTCATCTTTCTCCCATGGAATAGCTGGTAGTTTTGAACTGCTGACCTTGAGGGTAGCAGCCCGATTCATAACCACTATGCTACCAGAGCTCCTTATTCTGTTGTAATACCTCCCTTATTTTTCTGATATAGCTCCAGAAAGATTGGCAATTACAAAGAGATATGCCAAACCAAGCAAGCCAACAATATTGCCCAATATAATTCTAGAAAATAAGCCCTGTAGGTTGGAACGCACTCAAAAACAGTGGTCACAACAATGAATTTTACCATTCCAATGATAGTGAAGTCACCGGATGGATCATGTTCCATTATGTTGTATATGAAGTTGCCATGAGGTGGAGTTGATTGTAAAGAAACTAATGAGGTTTTATAGTTAACAGAGGATATGACTGTTTCTTAAGCTCCACAGAAATTTGAATTGAGAAAAAGGCATTGACAACATCAACGGCTGCATACAAGTTACCAGGTGATATATTAATTTTTTCACGAAATGAAACAACAGCCTTTGGTAATTTGTAATACAGGACCAACAAATAACATCAGGAAAAATAGAGAAAAGATTGAAGTTATCAAAGACTTTATTTTGTTCTGATCAATCATCAGCACTCATGGAAACAACAGTCAAGAGATCAAATGACATATTGCATTAGGCAAATCTGCTACATAAGATCACTTTAAAGCATGGAAGAGTAAAGATGTCAGTTTGAGGACTAAAGTCTGCCAGACCTAAGTCATGGTGCTTTCAATAACATCATATAAATGTAAAACTTGGACAATCAATAAGGACGACCATAGAAGAATTTATGGTGTTGGAGGAGAATATTGAAAGTACCATAGATTACAAACCAATATATCTTGAACCAAGTACAGACAAAATGTTCCTTAGACCAGGATGGCCAGACTTTATCTCTCGTATTTTGGATTTATGATCAGGAGGGGCCAGTCCCTGGAGAAGGACATTGTGCTTGGTAAAGTGGAGGGTCAGTTAAGGATAGAAAGACCTCTGGAGAGATGGACTGATACAGTGGCAGTAGCAATGGGCTCAAGCGAATTAACAATTGTAAGGTTGGCACAGGACTGAGTAGTGTTTTGTTCTTTGTGCATAAGGTCATTATGAGTTGGTACTGACTAAGCAGCCCCTAACAACAACAACAACAACAACAACAACATTGGGTTCAATCAGCCCAATTGCACTTGTGTCATAATTCAATCAGCATAGAGCCTACTATCAAATCTGATTTACATAACATAGTAATCACAATAGTCTTCAAGGACTGGGAGCTTTCTTCACAAATTTGTTCCTCAGTGTTGTCAAGGTGTGTCCTTTGTGCATTCCATTGGTGGATCTGATAATCTGATAAACCCACTCTAGCATGCCAATTTCCTAAACCTTTGGATATATTATATATTATGCCAAGGAGCTCTGGTAGCGTAGTGGTTACGAATCGGGCTGCGAACCGCAAGGTCAGCAGTTCGAAACTACCAGCTGTTCCATGGGAGAAAGATGAGGCTTTCTGCTCCCGTAAAGATTTACAGCCTTGGAAACCCTGTACAGGGTCGCTAGGAGTAGGAACTGACTTCAAGGCACATAACAATAACAACGACAAACAACAAATGTCAAGGAAGTGAACTTGATTTTGTGTAAGTCACCATTTAATCTGAACCTCAGTGACTGACTAAGCTTTTAGGTACCTTTCTAACTTCCTGAGTTAAAACATTGCATGAAGAATCTGTATTAGTAAATCCATATTAATAAACTTAGAATGATCTAACTTTATATCTCTTGCACCATTATCCCACACCCTTAGTAGCCAATATGTGTGGGAACACATATTTTCCAAATTTCTATTTGTATATATTAGAAAAATCAAGCAGTTCTTTTGGAGTGTAGGACACTTCCTGGGTCACATTTTTTACTTTACCTCTTAGTGGTCACTATGACTGAATTCTAATTATATATAGGTCTAGAAGTAAAAACGGAATCATTGAGCAATGTCTTGGAGGGTATCTGCTTCAGACAATGACCCAAACAATGTACCAGGAACCACCCAGGCGATATATCAGATAAAGATTCTTAAACACAGCTGGGTTAATCTCATCAGTGGGGGTAAAAGTTATTTATTTATTTTTACTGTGTAGGATGGCTCGTTGTTGTTGTTATGTGCCGTAGAGTCGGTTCCGACTCATAGCGACCCTGCACAGGGTTTTCGAGGCTGTAAATCTTTGCGGGAGCAGAAAGCCTCATCTTTCTATCGCGGAACAGCTGGTAGTTTCGAACTGCTGACGTTGAGGTTCGCAGCCCAATTCGTAACCACTACGCTACCAGAGCCTCGGAAACCCTGTACAGGGTCGCTATGAGTTGGAACTGACTCCACGGCACATAACAACAACAACAACAGGATGGCTTAGTAAACAAGATTGGTGTAAACGCTTCAGGTGGGAATTATTCAACAGAATTTAAGGGCTCAATATCCTCATTTTTCTGAATATCTGCCCATTAATCCACTTCCCATGTTTTAGGATCCCATTTCTTCCCAGTTATTGTCCTCACTATTTCTTCAGACGCCATTCAAAGTTGGCAATTCAATTGTCATTGTTATTTAACCACTATTTGGATGAGGCTCTTGATTTGTTTTTAGGCAACATCAGAAAACAAGACTTTCTTCAGAATACTCATGTCTTTTCTATCAAAATCTCAGAAAAATATGCAATCACCCAGAACCTTATTTTTCACAAATATTTGATTCAATGATGGTGATATCTTGTATATTTCTATTGCCTTCTTAAGCCATAGATTAGCAGTTTCCTGTTTACTACTGGAGACTCATCAGTGCCTTTAAGACTAGTCAGATTTGAGAACAAATTATGAAGCCTCATCCTGGAATTTTGCTCTCTAGAACAACTTTTGGTGCCAAATTTCTTAGACTGAGTTCTCTACAGGAAAAAAAAAAAAATTTAGTAAGGTGTCTATATGCATAAATACATATATTCAAGGAAATGGTTCACATAATTGTAGAGACTGGCAATTCTAAAATCCATGGGTCACACCAGTGGCTTCTTCTGCCTCTCATTGTTAAAATCTGCAAGCAAAACAGCAGAATGTTTTCTAATGTCCCAAGTATTGGAGGCCAGAAAATGATGAGACGACTGGAGGATTAAGAGAGAGAGGTCTCCTTGAACATCTAGATATTTAAATGTGGGCCACATGCCCAAGCAAACCCCTTCCATTTAATTAGCTACTCACATCAGATTACAAAATGGACACTATTTACATAATATATACGGAACCCCTGTGAACCAATTCTTCTCCAAATTGAAAGACAACAATAACCACCACAGAAAGTACTAGAGTTAAGAAAAAACTCAGTTACTTGATTTTTTAAAAAATCATAAAATGTTAAAAGTAACAAAATGAATGAAACACAGAGACAGTAAGTGAAAAGAGAAATTTAAATCAGTGTAAGATTATTCAAAATTCACATTTAACTCAGTCCTTTAAGATTTATATACCATATCCACTACTCATATGATTTCAGAATTGTCGAGGTCCTATGTCGGCGTCCCGCCTCAAAAAAGAAGTGTGGGTGTCATGCAGAAGGGAGATCTGGCGGCGAAAGTGATAGAGAAAGAGAGAGACAAAATATATATAAAAAAGACAAACACACAGATATGATGCAAGCTGACAGGTAGACAGATCTGCAAACATTTTGCCTAGCATTGCACAGCATTGCCTGCAGAATTCACTTTACCTCAGCCTTTTATTCTCTTTTTTAGGGAGGGATTTGTTACAAAGGGAGGATGTAATTCACTCAGGGAGGATGTCACAAAGGGAGGATGTGATTAAGACAGGATAGGAACTGAAATGTGATTAATCATTCAAAACAGG
>NW_006408523.1:30413904-30415303 GCF_000296735.1 Chrysochloris asiatica | reverse complement strand
ATCTATACCTAAAATGCTACATTGTTCTTAATATTCCTATATACTTTCAGGAGGAAGGAGAGCATCTGGGTTAAACTGATTATATTTAGAGGTGGTTTAATAGGGCTGCCACTGATCAACCCAGGGTCTGCGTACGCTGTCCCCAGCACAGAATATCTTAAATGAATTTCCATCACAGATAAAAGAAACTGCATAAATCTATCTCTCTCTATATATAAAATGCATGCTGTTCATTGTTTCTAAGCAATAATAACTGCCAACTTAAGCTAACATTCCTTCCTGATTTTTCCTTTTTCCTCTACTACCTAACTTCTTAAGTTTTAAAATTCAGATCAAACGTCAGGATGATAACCTAGATCCTCTTCTGCATTCCCTAGGGTTTCTTTCTTTCTTTTGAATAGTTTATTGTATTTTCTGGTAAAAACATACAAAGTGAAACACACTCCCATTTAACACTTTTGACACTCAATGACCACAGACGCTGGTTATATTCTTCACATTGTGTCAGCACTTTCCTTATTTATTATTTCCATTCTTGTTGCTTTGCTCCCATTAACTTAGCTTCACTGTCCCATGAACTTCTTTATCTATACTTCAGAGTAACTTGCACATTTGCCTTCATATTGATCATTTTTTATGAGAACAAAAGGGTACATTCTTTACTTTTTCTGCTACTTTGTTATATGTTTAATAGTGAACTCAGGTGATAGTTTTGCTTCAAAGATTAACAAGTATTATAGGGCAATAATCTCAGAGATTCACCTTGTCTCTGTGTGTCTAATAAATTCTGACTCTTTAAAAATGTGAAGTTCTGTTCTTACTTTGTATCAGGATCCATTCATGTGTCCCTGACCATAATTTTAAGTTTGAAGTATTCTATGGACAAAATATTAAATGATGCAGGCAGCATCAAAAGAAGATGGAAAGAATACACAGTCATTGTATCAAAAATAATTCATTTATATGAATGTGGTTGAGTATGCAGCAAAATGATAAAAGTTTCTTAGCTATTACCAAACATCTTAAGACAATAAGCTAATGAGCTGCAGGGCTATAGGTTCAAGAAAATAGTCACAGGAGACACAATGGTCAATTGGAATTACATAGTTCACAAAGACAAAGTTCTGCATCCTAATTTGGTGAGTAATGTCTGGGATGTTGAAAGCTCATGGGCGATCATCTGTGCTAAAGCTATTGGTTTTCCACATGTGGAAGAAAGAAGAGCGATAAAAAATGAATAGGCTTCAAATCAGTGAGTCACATGGATTAATGGACCATGTGATCATCAATAACCATGACTTTGAGACCTGAAGAACTAGATGGCTCCTGGATACAACTACCAACACCATAACTCAAAGGCATCAATTCTATGGTCTTCCTTATTCACTGTCCAGCTTTC
>NW_006408523.1:30394352-30413169 GCF_000296735.1 Chrysochloris asiatica | reverse complement strand
AAAAAATCATGATTTAATGGTGGCACTGTGGGTTAATGTGCCAGACTGCAAAGCCGTTTGAACTGCAAGGTCGGTGGTTCAAGCTCACCAGCTTCTCCTCGGAAACCCTACACAGGGAGGGTCACTAGGGGTTGGAATTGACTCGATGGCACTTAACAACAACAATAGTAATTTATGATAATAATTTAAAACACATTAGAAAACCATTAGAAATAACTATTAACCTATTAATAGTTAAATACTCTTATATACTGCTGTAGGATTAAAATTGGGGACAGAAATTTTAGAAAGCTGCTCGTCAGTATTTAGTAATGTGAAGCTCGTCTGTCAGTTTATTGTACTGTGGTGGCTTGTGTTGCTGTGATGCCGGAAGCCATGGTGGACAGGTTTCAGCAGCACTTCCAGACAAAGACAGACTAGGAACAAGAAGATGTGGATTTCTTAAGAATTGTAATCACTGAAAACCTTGTGAATAGCAGAAGATTGTCAGATATAGTGTCAGGAAATGAAAACATTATGAATAGCATCAGAATACTGTAAGATATAGTGCTAGAAAGAGCCCTTCCCGTTGGAAGCCATTCAAAATACGTCTGGAAAAAAGCTACTTCTTTAATGTAGAGTTGACCATGATGAAAGAAAGGGAAGAAAGGTTTCTCAGCCTTCATTTGCTTATGAGGCACAAATCAAAATAAGGAGAAACAGCTGCAAACATCCACTAATAATTGGCACATGGAATGTACAAACTATGATTCTAGGAGAATTGTAAGTTTTCAAAAATAAAATGGAATGCATAAAGATTGGTATCCTAAGCATTAGTTAGCTGAAATAGACTGATATCAGACATTTAAATAAAAAAAATCATGTGGTTTACTATTCTGGCAATAACAATTTAGAGAGGAATGGCATTACATTAATCATCAAAATGAAAATGTCAAGATCTATATTGAAGTACAATGCAGTCTGTGATAGCATAATATCCATATATCTACAGGGAAGACTAATTAATACCTCTACTGTTCAAAATTATGCACCAACCACTAAAGACAGTGATGATGAAATTGAAGAATTCTACCAGCTTCTTCAGTCTGAAATTAATGTAATCAAAATGTCCTGGTAAACACTGGTGACTGGAATGTGAAGGTTGGAAACAAAGAGGGAGGGTCAGTAGTTGGAAAACATCACCTTGATAATATAAAGAATATTGAAGATCATATGATAGAATTTTGAAAGACCAGTGTTTTATTCAGGAGTCCTGGCAATATAGTGGTACACACTGGGCTGCTAACCAGCATAGACATGCTAAAGCAAATATAAGAAGTGAGGTCAAAGCTGAACAGAAAATTTCAAAGGATAACTCAATAAGACAAAGTCAAGTACTATAATGAAATGTGCAAAGACCTGAAGTTACTAAACCAGAATGGAAGAACATGCTTTGCATGTCTCAAACTGTAAATAACTGAAGAAAAAAATTGTCAACTTGCAATATTGAAGGATTCTATGGGCAAAGTATTGAATGATGCAGAAAGCATTTAAAAAATGGAAGATATAAACAGTATCACTATACTAAAAAGAAATGGTAGATGTTCAACCATTTCAAGAAGTAGCATGTGATCAAGAACCATTGGTACTTATAGAAGAAGTTCAAGCTGCACATAGGGCACTAATGAAAACCACAGTGCTAGAAACTCACAAAGTACAAACTGAAATCTTTCAATAAACTGATGAACCACTGGAGGAGCTCATTTATCTATGCCAAGACATTTGGACGAAACCTACCTGGTCAAGCGATAGGACAGTTCCATATCTTTGCCCATCTCAAAGAGAGGTGACTCAATGGAATGTGAAAACTATCAAACAATATCATTAATATCACATGCAAATGAAACTTTGCTGAAGATAATTCAAAACCAATTTTCAGCAGTACATAAAAAGGGAACTGCCAGAAATTCAAACTGGATTAAGAAGAGTATGTGGAACTAAGAATTCCCTGCTGATGTCAAATAGATATTTGCTGAAAGAAAATGATACCAGAAACTGTATACTTTTACTTTATTGACTATATAAAGCCTTTTGACCTTGTTGATCATGACAAGGTATGGATACCATTGTGAAAAATGGGTATTCCAGGACACTTAGTTGTGCTCATGAGGATCATATGATGAAAGAAAGAGGCAATCATTAGAACAGAATAAGGGGATACTGAATGGTTTAAAAATTTTAAAACGGCTGTGCCAGGGTTATATTCAATCTGAATGATAAACAAATTACCAGAGATACTGGATTATATATGAAAAAGACTGTGTCATCACACTTGGAGGAGGATTTATTAACAACCTGTGATGTGCAGATGATACAACCTTGCTTGCTGGTACTATCCTTGCTGCTACAGTCTTTAGTATGAATTGTGCTACAATAAAAAAAAAAATTCTCACAAGTGGACCAATAAATAACATCTTGATAAATAAATGATTGAAGTTGTTAAATGCTTCATTTTGCTTGAATCCACAATCAACATTCATGAAAGCAGCAGTCAAGAAATCAAATGACTTACTGCATTAGGCAAATCTGCTGCAAAAGATCTCCTTAAAGGGTTCAAGAACAAAGATATCAATTTGAGGACTAAAGTATTCCTGACCCAATCATGTTGTTTTCAATAGCCTTGCATACATGTGAAAGTTGGACAATGGTTACAAAGACAATAGAAACACTGATGCATTTTATTTGTGGTGTTTGAGAAGAATATTGAAATTACCAGGGAGGGTCAGAACAAACAAATCTGTCTTGGAAGAAGTACAACCAGAACACTCCTTAGTGGCCAGGATGGTAGGACTTTGTGTCTCATTACTATGATATGTTTTCAGGAGGGACCAATACTTGCAGCAGGACATCATGCTTTGGTAAAGTGGAGGGCCACTAAAAAAGAGGAAGATCCTCAATGAATTGGATTGGCCCAATGGCAGCAGCCATGGTGTTAAGCTTAAAAACAATTGTGAGAATGGTGAAGGACTTGGCAGTGCTTTGTGCTGTTGTGCAGAGGGTCACTACCAGTCAGAATCTACTCCATAGCACCTAAAAACAACAACAATAACAAACAACTTTAAATATACTTATCTCACAATTTAACTCCTATTTGTAGACCCTACATGAATGCATATAGTGTCCACACAAACAACAAAAAAGTACTTTTTCTTATATTGTGAAATAACACAAAAATAATTCATTCCATTTTAAAAACTTTCAAATTAGCTGAATCTAAAATATAGTATTTTTTTAAGTCAGAGATGTGGTTGCTTAATGGGGTAGAAAGCGATAGCAGTGTGAAAGGAACTGAAGAATACTTTTGCAGTGATGACAATCTATGTTGAAATACTGTATGATTACATGTTTGTATTTGATATATCATGCCATGCTGTTCAATTAGGCTTTGTCCTAACATTTCTTTATGCTTATTATGAATAAATTGAGTTTTATAAATTAAAAATATGTTAAATGATAACTAGTAAAGTATGTGGTACATAGATCAAGAAAAACATCCCAAATAAAAATCTAGAATGGAAAATGAAAATGCTTAGTAATCTATAGGATCATGATAGTTGATTTAATAATCGATATCTTATGCATTGCTGGCTGGAATTGAAAGTGATACACTTAGGAAATAGTCATCTGTACTTTAGCTTGTACTTGAATATATCTACAAGAATTTGTGAGACAGAGTTGCTTTCAACAGAAAAATAAAATATTTGTATACAGTGATCACAAATCACAGCAAATCAACTCCAGAATAGCATGTTTTCAAGGAACAATTCCAAGACATAATTTTATTAAATTTGAAACTCTTCCATATTTTTATGAATTGTAACACTAAAATAAAAACAAATGATGATGGAAAAATAGATAAAGAATATATCATTATCTGGGAGAGTGAGTGCTAAGTATGGAGTTGGTATTGCTTCATTTCTTGACTTAGATACCAAACTCAAATCAAATCCACTGTCATCAAGACAATTCTAACTGATTTCAAACATATATAGGGTTTCAAAGTCTGTAAATCTTTATAGGAGCATAAATTCTCATCTTTTTTCCTGCAAAATGACTGGTGAGTTAGTTTGGACTGCTGACCTTGTGATTAGCAGTCCAATGTTTACCCTACAGCATCATCAATATAATTTTTTTCTGTGACATATGTAGATTTTTGTATGAACTATTTCCTGGTGTGCCGCTGTGGGATAATGAGTCAGACTGCAAAGTCATTTAAACTGCAACGTCAGTGGTTCAAGTTTACCAGCTGCTCCTTGGAAACCCTATACAGGGTTGTTATGGGTCGGAATTGGCTCGATGGCACTTAACAACAACAACAACAACATTTCATATTAAAACTAAAGCTATTCTTTTGAGATATAGTTGGTTACCCATTTAGACTCAGGTAGGGAGACAGTCACAGTGAGTGCTCTAGTTTCAACCCCTGCTCAGTGCAAGGGCCAAGAGGACTCCTCATGAGTACTGAAGAAGCTCTTCCCTTTCCCTTGTCTCTTCTTATGTGGAAAGAAGATAATGTTCCTCTTTACCAGTTTCACTTCTAAAGCATTCAAGCAAAGAAGAATATCTGCTCAGTATGAATTCTTAACAGATGGCAAAGGCCACTCTAGGAAGCAGAATCTGAGACAGACTGTTATGATGCTAGGGATAGAGGACTTCCATAAATGGATCACAGTTAATACTGTGAATTTCTTCAGCCAAAATATTATAGAAATCTGCACTGAAGCAAGAAGTCCAGCCAGCTGCCCATCCAAAATAGGAATACCATTGGGTACTGATACCAAAAACAATCAAAATTCCCATTTCCCAAAATATTTATGTGAGTGCCTGAGAACATTCTAAAGTGTCTTTCCAGGGTTTATGCACATATATATCACCAGCAATTTGGCTCTGTGATGAATTTACAAGAGGATACCTGCCTCTACATTTCCTTGAAATGGTTTGTTGTTCAGGAATAAATTTGATTGAGATGTGCCAGTTGGCACCTTTTCTTGAATTATTTAAGAATCTTGGATCAAAACAAAAATAAGTGTTTCCTTTAGAGCACAGTTACTCTTTTGTTTAATCACTGGTTATTGCTACCTCATTACTATATGTTATAAACTAGTGACACAAACTGAGGAAATAGAATAAAAAGACAACCCTTGTCTATCTACTGGTAAAATTACTCCAAATGTAGGTTGAAATATTAACTTCAGAGTGAGAATTTAAGAGTAAAACAACTTCTAAGGTGTTATACACATAATACAATAATATATCAATGACATACTCTGAAGTTAATATCTCATGGTGTGGTGCTGTTGGATAAGCATTGGGCTGCTAACTGCCAGTTCAGTGTTCAAACCTACTAGCTTCTCCTTGGAAACCTTATATGAAAAGGAACTGACTCTACTACACTTAACAACGATTGCTATTGTCATAGAATCACACATGATTGCACCATTTGATGGATAACGTATAGTCTATTACTTTAGTTATTTTTATTTTGCTGAAGGAAATGACTGTGTCTTTTAAATGACACTAAAATAGATATTAAGGTGTTTAACCATAGGATAAGCACTGGACTTCAATCCTGGTTTACCCACAGTCAGTGGTTCAAACTCACGAGTCGTTACTCAAAAACCCTATGCATTGGAGCCAACGTGATGGCACTTACAACAAAAACAACAAAATGGATATTAAAAATCACCACAGGAAGAGTCCAAGATGGTGATTAGTCAGGCAACCCATAACGTCCCACTACAAGAAAGATCTGAGAAATTAACTGAAATCAACATGGATGAAAATCTTGGAACTCAGAGCAACCAACAGTGGGATTTATACCAAGGATATAAATTTGGTTCAACACGAGAAAATCGATGCAATTCCCATCATAAAGAAAATAGAAAAGAACCACAGTATCATCTCAATCAATGCAGAAAAGGATTTATATAAAATCCAACACTATTTCCCAATTTTAAAAAAGGATAAATAATCTTTCAGCAAAAAGGAATAGATAGAAAATTCCTCAACATAATTAAGGACATATAGGCAAAAGCAACAGCCAACATTTTTCTTAATGATGCAAGATTGAGAGGCTACTCCTTGAGAACAGGAGTGAAACAGGCATTCCTATTACTCCCACTCTTGCTCACTATTGTACAAGAAGTCAAAGACAGAGCAATAAGGCAAGAAAAGGAAATAAAGGATATCCAAATTGGAAAGGAAGAAGCAAAACTTTCCCTGTTAGGGATGACGTGATCCAAAAGAGAAAATCCCAGAGATTCCACTAGAAGGCTACACAAGAATACAGGAAAGTGACAGAGTACAAGATATACATACACAAATATAGATTGTATTGTTTTACACTAACAAGATCACTTGTGAAAAGGATATCGAGTAACCAATATCATTTACAATATTCTCACAAAGGATACATTTCCTAAGAATAAATATAACTAGTGATGTAAAAGGCAAATACAAGAAAACTATAAAATACTGTAGCAAGAAACTGAAAGAGACCTGGATAAATGGAAAAGAAAAAGAAAGAAAAAAATCAAACCAGCTAGCTCATTGATTTGAACACTTAACATTGTCAAAATGTCAATACGACCAAAAGCTACCTATAGCTATTGCAATCTCAATTACAAAACCAGTTATATCCCTTAAGGAAAAAAATAATCTCTGGATTTATAGGAAGGGAAGAAACCCCAATAGCCAAACCAATATTGAAGAAATAGAACTAAGTAGAAGGTCTCATACTTTCTGGTCTCAAACCTTACTATAGCATCATAGTAAGCAAAACCATCCGGTTTGGGTTCTATAAAAGACACAGAGACTAATGGAATAGAATAGGGAACCCAGAATGAATTCATTCACCAATGAACAACTGTTCCTTGACAAAGTATAAAAATCCATTCAGTGGGGAAGAAACAGTCTTTTTAACAAATGGTACTGACAAAATAGGATATCTGTTTGCAGAAAATTAAAAGCATAGCTATACCTCATACCATACATAAAAACTAATTTAAAAATGGGTGGGAGATCTAAAGATTAAAGCTTAAAGTATATAGTTTAATATATCAGGACTCCATATAATAACACAGTCATCTTTTTCTTTTTTGACGTGGTTATCCTCTGTTTTTGCTTAATGCCAATCATTGCATAATAACCTAGTCTTTGGACCATAATCATGTGAATAAGTGGGTGTAAACATGCGTGTATATATTTGCAGTGAGTTATTTAATATTGCTCTGATAGCCATAATCTTTGTTGTTGTTGTTTTGTTGTTAAGTGCCGTCGAGTCGGTTCCGACCCATAGCGACCCTGTACAGGGTTTCCGAGGGTGTAAATCCTTACCGGAGTAGAAAACCTCATCTTTCTCCCGCGGAGCGGCTGGTAGTTTCGAACCGCTGACCTTAAGGTTCGCAGCCCGATTCGTAACCACTACGCTACCAGAGCTCCTAACTTCCACAAAACAACTGGGTGGGACCATGCAGATTTGGTGTATTTCCTCTTTTTCCTGATAGGTCTGGGTAAGAAAAGGTAGAGAAAAACAAGCTGTTACGATTATATAATTCATTTGTGAGTGATGGTTAACAGGGTTAATTGAAAGTGTGAAATCTTGGAACTCTAACATGGGAATTGATCAATTTTTCCACTCTTCTAGGAATAAAATGAGCCATCTCAGACAGATGGGGAGATTTCACTACCATCAAGAAAAGTGGAGCACATACTTTAGACCCTAAGATCCCTTGAGGTTGAACCTTCTCAAATAGAAAGTTATGACAACAAAGAAGTGGCAGAGAAGTGGCAGCAACAGAACCAAGAACCAGATCACAAGAAATAGCAATGGACTTCCTGGCCCATGGAGAAAGAAAAGCTAAATGACTTCAGGCAGGAAGTTTGCTTGTTAAGTCTGATGCTTCTAGGCAAATTGGAAGAACTAGGTTTAATGACCCATGGAGGTTGAGTCATGATCCTTCATGTTAAGGTATATGGTAGAATGGAGTGCTTTGGGACATTTATCAGTAGCACTGTGAAGACATGGTGTGGCACTGTAAGATAAGCACTTGACTTCAAGGTTGGTTTGAACCCCAAGATAAGTGGTTAAAATTCACAAGCCGCTCCTTGGAAACCCAATAGAAGGTCACTATGAATTGGTACCGATTCAATGGCACTTCACACAATAACAACATCAATAGCACTAACAGAGGTCTGTACCATTGCACAAGCAGTGCAGAGGTCAGGCCAAAGGCCAGAGAGAGGCCCCACTATAGGTATGACTGGGAAAAGGCTGTCCTTACCAAAGAACAGTGTTCTGAGCATTTCTGATTTGGAAAAGTAACTTGTTTACTTCTCTAATAAAGCCCATAATCACAAATATGGTCTGAGTTCTGTGTGGCCAGTGTAATAAATTATCAAACAAAACTAAGACGCAGAGCATGCTGTTATGTTGTGGGAGGAACAGCTGGTGTCAGTATTGGAAAAGGAGAAGAGAGGGTGGAAGCATGGCTGACTATCTAATAGGAATTGGCTTTGGATTGATTTTCTTTCCACTTTGTGAAGTTAGGGAAGGTCAGACACCACTCCACAGCCTTTTAACAGGGACATAGTTATGGAGACTTCTTATGCATATTGAAAAATATTGAAGGAGGTATTGGATTGTTTACTGGGTTAATAGGCTTAGTACCATAGTTTTGCACATTTGCTAGATTAATTGACTTTACACAGTTCATAAGGATAATGTCCTATATCTGAATTTAGTGTGTCTGGGGTCTTTAAAATTTGAAAGCAGCCATTGGAGATACAACTATTGGTCTCTAATCATCTAGAACAAAGGAGACTGAGGGAAATCAAAGACTCAAAGAAATGAGCTCACAGGACTAGTAGCTCACATGAACATGTCCTTCTCTAACCTGATGGTGCCTGTCTATTACTATTGACCAGTTGGCCAGAAACACAATAGTAGAAGGTCCGGGAGAGAATGCAGACCAAAACTCAAATATCTAAATAAGGGCCCACTAACCGAACTGTCAGAGATAAGAAAGAGGAAGGCCTGATATGATCACCCTAGGATACTCTGAAGTTGAAACTGAAGACACTCTCAGAGGTCACCTTTCAACCAAATAATATATTGGTGTATAAAATTAACATTATCACCCATGAATAGTGTGCTTCTTTAAATAATAACAACTTTTGTATGAGGCCCAAAAGTCAATATTGACCCTACAGTAAAGATGAGAAGGTTAGGAGGGACAGGCAATCTAGAAACAGAACAAACAGAATGGATTGCAGCAATATGAAAAATGTAATTAATGTCATGGCACAATTTGAATAAAAATTGTTAAAGTGGAACCTAATTTTTAGTATAAACTTTCATTCAAAACAGAGTAAAATATTATTTTAAAACATTAGCATAAATAATTAATTAGCAAGTATCCCAAAACAATTTTCAATCAACACAATCATGACTATCTTACTTTACTTTTATTTTAAGAATATATACACACACACACACACACACACACACACACACATATATATATATACATTGAAGTTTCTTTAACAAATAAAATATCTGTATCACTTTGTGCAATGTTTTAATTTAAGGTTGTATGCCAGTACTTTTATAAATACAAATATATATGTGTATTTTTGCAAAATTTTGATTGCAATTTACATTGCCCTAGGGTTTTGAGTTTCACCTCATCAGCAAATGAAGGTCCTAAAAGTTTTGTTCCATCCAAGTCATTAACATCAACAATATTTTGAGGTGGCAGCTATTTCCCAGGTTTACTTTCAGTGACTTGTAGTAACCTGAGAGGGTTCTTCTGGCTCTACATCAGATGAAGTTCCACTGCAACTCGGTGGCTAATTGTTTAGAAGTGGATTACCTCCTTCTTTTTTTCTAGTCTGTTAGTTTAGAAGTTCCTTTGAAACCTTCCCACATCGATGGTATTACTTGATTTTGAAATACCAATGGCATAGCTTCTGGCATAAGAACAACATGTAAACCACTACAGTAAGACAAACGGACAGATGAGTAGTATGAAGAATGGGGAAAATTGTGATGAATGGGAATTCCAGAAAACTAAATAGTGCTCATTTGAAATGCATTCATAATCCAAAGGACAGTTAGAACAAGGGGATACTCAGCGGTTTAAAATCAGGAAAGATGTGCATCACTGATATTTTCTTTCACCATGCATATTCAGTTTGCATGCTGAGAAAATAATCTGAAAACTAGATCTATAAAGAACATGTCACCAGAATTGGAGAAAGGCTCATTAACCATGTGTGAAATGTAGAAGGCACAACCTTGCTTGCTGAAAGTGAAGAAGACTTAAAACACTTATTGCTGGATATCAAAGATTACAGACTTCAGTATAGATTTGACATTAGTGTACAGAAAACAAAAATCTGCACACTGGACCAATAAATAACATCATGATAAATGAATAAAAGGTTGAAGTTACCCAAGATTTCATTTTTTCTTGGATCCATAATCAACAGCCATGGAAGCAGCAGTCAAGAAATCAATGTACTGCATTGTGCAAATCTGCTACAAAGGAACTCTGTGAAGTGCTAAAGAGTAAAGGCATCACTTTGAAGACTAAGGTGCACCTGAGCTGAGTCATGGTATTTTCAATCGTCTCATATGCATGGAAAGTCTGTACAATTAATAAGGAAGATGGAAGAAAAATTGATGCATTAGACTTATGGTGTTGTTGAAGAATAGTGAATATACCATATGCTGTCAGATAAATGAACAAATCTGTCTTGGAAGAAACAAAGCTGCTATGTTCGTTAAAAGACAAGATGGCAAGACTTTATGTATTTTGGACATGTGATCAGGAGGGACCAGTCCGTGTAAACGGATGTCATGTTTGATAAAGTAGAGGGTCAGCAAAAAAGAGGAAGCCCTTTGATACTATAAATTGGCATACGGTAGAATAGGCTTGAATATACAGGTGATTATGCCTCAGAAACCTTATTCAGGGTCACACCGACTCCACAGTACTTAACAACAACAATAAATGAAGATGGTACAGGCCCAGGCACTGTTTTGTTCTGCTGTACATAGTCTCACTGTGAGTTGAAACCAACTGGACCATATCTAACTACAATGACAACAAAAACAAATATGGCATGGGGGCAACAAAAGTTGTTTTTAAGATGTTTGTACTTCTGAATCTTCTTTTGGAAATTTATTAGCACAAAACTTTTCTAAATTATTAGAAAAGTGTATATCAAAACATTATTTTGAGACATTAAAGGATGTCTATACAGAAATTTTATTTTTAAATGTTTCATTCATATTACTCTTTGTAATACATGTAGCTATTAGTTACAAATAAACACTTCTGAAAATTGTTAAAAACATAGATTTCAAAGCCACTATTTTATTTCTGCTTTTTTCCAGAGTTCTTGGAGTTCCGGATAGGAGGTGCAAGGAAGAACTCATGGTTTTTGTTTTGAGTTTACTTTAAAAGATAGCATTTCTAGAGTCTAGCCTTTCTGGGGTCATGGAGAGTACATGAAGCTCTCAACATACTGAAAAGGTCAGTTGGCCTTTGAACAACACAGGTTTGAATTGGACGAGCCAACTTTTATGCCAATATTTTTAGGTTGCTATTTCAGTGATCAAGTCTTGGGTATATCCATAAAACCTGTGTGAAGCTGCTGACCCCAGAGAGTGATGTCTATGCAACAATTAACATCATCTGGCATTTTCAATGGATACTGGAAACATTTGAACTGACAATAGCAACAGGGAAAAAAAAATTCTCATAAAAGTGTGCCCACTCATTTCAAACCTTTGTTGTACAAGGGTAGACCATAAAGGATACGTTGATTTTCATTTGGTGCCCCTAAATCGTATCCAAAGGTCAACTGTACTTTAAACCTTAAATTTAAAAATATCCCCTGAAGTCACTTAAAACTAAACAGTAGTTTTGCTTACCTAGAAAAAAGATCTGCCTTGAGCATTATGCTCTTTTCAGATCAATGTGGAATCCTTTTGACAACAGCAACTTGAAAGATTAGTTAGGATCCTTAGAGAGCAGCAAATTTATGTTAATGAGAGAAACAACTCAGGAAAGGAGGGTGCAATTGTCATTAAATTGTACATGTGTAGCCTGTTAAATTCAAGTATGTTTTGCTGAGTCTATTTTCAACAACAAAAAAAAACAAATGAAACTTAGGAAAAATATTTAGATTTTTGTTTGTGTTGTGATTTACAAGTTGGGAGTATTAAGAAAACACTTTTATGCAAATAAATACAAACTTAAAGAATACAATAAAAGCCATAAAGATGTATCAAAATGTAACACATAATATACACATAAAAAGTAAAATTAATATGTATTACTCATCACATATACTTCTAATTATTAGTAAATTTTGTTTTTAAATTTTGATTTTAAATATCCTAATATTGTTAAGTGGCAGCATCAATGGCAGCAATTGTGAGGTTGACCCAGGACCAGGCAGTATATCACTCTGTTGTACATCGGGTGGCTATGAGTTAGTGCCAACTCAATGACACCTAACAACAACAGCAACAACAATATTAAAACAAAGAATAGAACTGTAAACTGTGCACAAATATATATTAAATGAATCAAATCTGCATTGCATAGAATTTCAAAACTGTAATGAGCTATATTGAAAATAAATTGCTTTCACATATTTACATGTGAATAGAAATTGCTATAGTCTTTTGTTGAATCTTTAAGATTTCTGAATATAATAAAAATTCCAGAAGAGGGAGATGTTTACTCTCAAATGAAAAATATTATTTTGTTCAGAGTGAATGAACTGGTTTTTATAAAACAAAGAAAGAATAAAAACTTTATATATCATCTCTAGGAAATGGGAATTATATATGCTAAACCTCTGTTATAGTTAAAATTATATTTTACATATTCTATTCTTTTTGTGGTGGGTATATTTTTAAATCACCGAATTTACTTTTATTGAACAAATTTTCCTAAAAAGCTTTCATAATTATTCTAATAGTAAAATATTTGGATTCTCTATCATCTTAAACAGAATTTGAAAATCCAATATTGGAAGAAATTATTTGTGAAGTTATAATTTCTTACCAATTGCAAATAGTAAAAACGTGTTGTTAAAATCATATAAGAACAATATAAGGCAATTATAACTATGCTGACTCACCTTTCAACTACCATACTTTATTTATAAATATGAATCTATATTTATAGGTGGCGTTCTGTTCCCATAAAGATTTACAGCCTAAGAAATCCTACACAGGGTTGAAATGAGTTTGAACTGACTTGACATTACATAAACATCATCACCATATAGATAGACAGACAGACAGACAGACAGACAGACAGACAGACAGACAGATAGATAGATAGATAGATAGATAGATAGATAGATAGATAGATAGATAGATAGATAGATAGACAGATAGATAGATAGACAGATAGATAGATAGATAGAGATGTATACTTATAAATAATGATGTAGCACTGAAGAATAAGCATTGAACTGCTAACAGCAAGTTTGGCAGTTCAACCCACCAACAATTCCTTGTAAACTCTGTAAAGGGTTGCCATGAGAACCAACTTGATGGCACTTAACAACAACAACATATATAGAAGTATGTAGATTTCCTATAGCTCCTTTAATTTCTAAAGGTTTCACAATAATTTTATACATTGAATAATCTGATGTCTTTCTGATAGTATTACAATAGAAAACATTCATAAAAAAATATGTATTTAAATTTAAAGATATTATTCTCACAAAGTATATTTGTCATTTCCCTACCCGACTATCCATGAGGCTATTTGGCAGTACACAAATACTCATTTTTGGTTTTGTTTTTTCTTCTACAACTATCTTCAAATAAAATCTTAACTTCTGCATTTCCCCTATGAAATTCTTACCCCTACCCCCATACCCTCACTCCTGCTACTATTAAGTAAAAGGTGTCTGGTAGCATAGTAATTACGAGTCAGGCTGGTAACCTCATGGTCAGCAGTTCGAAACTACTAGCAGTTCCACAGGAGAAAGATGAGGCTTTCTGCTCCCATAAAGATTTACAGCCTCGGAAATCCTATAAAGGGTCGTTATGAGTCTGAACCAACTCCAAGTCACAACCATCACCACTAAGTAAAGGAGCCCTTTTAACTTAGTGGATAATGCATTGGGCTGCTAACCACAAAATCAGCAGTTTGAATCCACCAGCTGCTCCATGGTTGAATGGTAAGGCTTTCTGTTGTTGTAAAGATTTACAGCCTCAGAAACCTGACAAGAGTGGTGTGAATGTACCAGACTCCACAGCATGCAGTAGCAGCAATGATTAAGTAGAATGTATTTGAAAAGTCAATGCTAATTTCCACACCTTTTGCATTAGTAAATTATTCTAAGTCTTTATCTTTACCTGCAGCCCTATGGCCATGTGCCACATATTTCTGCACCAAGTCTATTTGAATGTCTACAAATGAGGAGAAAGTGGGTGCCTAGTTATCAATAATTCTCATATCATTTGCATCAACTTTTCCTTGGCTATTTGTTTAGATAGCATCAGAATTGCTGGGAAATTATGGAATGAAATATCAAGGGCAGAGCTACTCAAAAAAGAACGTATTTTTTTCCCCTGAGAAAAATTACAACTTAAGGTTGGCAGTTCAAACTCATCAGTTGCTCCTAGGAAACCCTATTCCGGGTCACTGTAAATCGTAATCCACACAACAGCATACAACAGCATACAACAGCAACAACAGCAAAATCTTTCTCGCAAAAAAAGAAAACATTAAGCACTGTGTATTATTATCAACATTATAAAAAGTCTGCTACCTGAACCAAATTAAGTAGATTGTTTGCTAAAATAATTTGCTATTAAAAATTAAATAATGGCATAAGTTCTTTGCTAAGTAGCGTCGGTCTCCTGTTTCAACAGTGCTTAAATGGAACCTGGTGCTCGTCAGTCTCCTCCAACCTGCTGCTCCCCATCACCCTCCACCACCTCCAGCCAGCTGCACCCTCCGATGCCCTAAGGTCCCCTCTGCTGCTCCAGCGCCAGGCTCCTCTCCTCCACCTCTGCCTTGACGACAGCGTCCCCCTCGCTGGTGCGTCAGAATTACCCAGGACTCGGAGGCCGCCATCAACCGCCAGATCAACCAGAGCTCTATGCTCCCTATGTCTACCTGTCCACGTCTTACTACTTTGACCATGATGATGTGACTTTGAATAATGCTGCCAAATGTTTTCACCACCAATCTCATGAGGAGCGGGAACATGCTGAGAAACTGATGAAACTGCAGAACCAACAAGGTGGTCAAATCTTCCTTCAGGGTATCAAGAAACTAGACCAGAATGACTGGGAGAACAGGCTGAAAGCAACGGAGTGTGTACTACGCTTAGGAAAAAAACGTGAATCAGTCACTATGGAACTGTACAAACTGGCCACTGACAAGAATAACCAACATTTGTGTGACTTCATTGAAATGCATTACCTGAAAGAGCAGGTGAAATCCATCAAAGAATTCCGCAAAACTGGCACAAGATGGGGGCCCCGGATTCTGGCCTGGAGGAATATGTTTTTGACAAGCACACCCTGGGAGACAGTGATGGAGAGAGCTGAGCTTTAGCCTGACTTCCCCATGGCCCAAGGCGTGACTTCCTAGGCCACCAAGGCAGCCACATGTATGTATGGTTTACCTTTGCCTTTTCTACAAAATGTACCAAAACATCCTAGTTTAGTTCTTTAATTTGTACCATTCCTTCAGATAAAGCAATTTGTTACTCCCCTCCCCCCCCCAAAAAAAATACTGCTAATCTAGATATGCTTCCCAAGTGGGCTTTCTTTGAAGAAAGTTTCCATACAGAGTACGAGTGAATCATATATGTAAAATTGCTAACAGATTTATAAAGTTGGCAGAGTTTGATAATATCAGTGAAGAAATTAAAATTCTAATAGTGTGTCTATATCTTCCTTTTAGGTTATTATTTATTCTTTGTGTTCACCGTCTACAGAAAAATGTCTATTTTTATTGCACCTCAACTTAAACCAACTTCAATGCTATCTTCTCATGTATACCATTTAGCTACTATTTATCTTTCAAAAAAAAAAAAGATAAGACCCCTCTTTCCTACTCACTATATTAACATTGTTTCCAATCTATTAAAAAATAAGTTTATCACTTAAATTTGGCACTGTAAGATAAGCACTGGACAGAAAAGAAAGGTCGATTTGAACTGCAAAGTGCCTCTCAGAAAACCCTATGTAGGGTTACTATGAGTAAGAACTGGCTCAACAGTATTTATGAACCACAACAACACATCTGTATCTAAGAATAATCATAAAGAATTTTAAAGAATATACAGAAGAGAGAAGCAAAAAAGATAGTTATGTATCTTTGACATTAAAATATCACTTCTGCTAAGAAAGCGTTTTACCAACTCTCAAATGTATTCAAGATAAAATTATATTTAAAAATTGCATTGCTGCTGTTGTTGGTGCCATTGAGTTATTTCTGACTCACAGTGATTCTATGATCAACAGAACAATTCACTGTCCAATCCTATATTATTCTCACAATCTTTATTAATTTTAAGGTTATTGTTCCAGATAGGATGTCTGACTGTCTCTCTCAGTGTTATCCTCTATTTCTCTGACACTCTACCAGTTATGGACTCCTGGTCTGGTGCTATAGGATAAGCGCTGAACTCTTAACCACAAGGTCAGCTATTCACAAGTCAGCCACGGTCTGCTCCTTGGAAACCATATTCAGGGTCACTATGAATTGGAGAGGTTGCTATGAGAGGTCGCTATCTGTTCCAACTGACTCCAACCACCAAGCATGATGTTCTTAACCAGGGGTTGTTCCTTCTTTGTAACATGCACAAATTATGTGAGTCATCGACTAAGGTGAGCCTGATGTGGTGTTGTATGATAAGCATGTGACCACAAGGCTGGTTTGAATGGCAAGATCAGCGGTTCAAACTCGCTACTCACTCCTCAGAAACCCTATACAGGGTTACTATGAGTTGTAATCAACTTGATGGCACTTACCAACAGCATAAGGTGAACCTGAGGGAGATATTCACTTCTAAGGAGTTTCTGATTGAATTTCTTCCAAGTCATATTTGTTCATTCTTCTGACTATCCATAGTATGTTGAATATTCTTTACCAACACTGCAATTCAAAGACACAATTCTTTCCTCTTCCTTATTCACGGATCAGCTTTCACATACATATGAAACAACTGAAAAATATCAGGCCTTGGGTCAGTCTCTAGGATTATTTTCTCACCATAGAGATCGAATATGTACGGTGAAAAAACAAAACGAAAACAAACCTGACACACTTCTGCTGATTTAGTACAGAGTACCTCGTTATTGGGTGCGCCTGACCCAATCCATGGTATTTTCAATAACCTTAGCTGCATGCAAAAGCTGGACAGTGAATAAGGAAGACCGTAGAAGATTTGATGCTTTTGAGTTGTGGTGTTGGAGGAGAATACTGAAAGTGCCATGGGCTGCCAAAAGAACCAATTAGATCTGTTTTGGAAGAAGTGCAGCCAGAGTGCTCCTTGGAGGCCAAGATGGCCAAACTTTGTCTGTCCTACTTTGGACATATTGTCAGGAAGGACCAGTCGCTGGAGAAGGATATCACGTTTGGTAAGGAAGAGGGTCAGAGAAAAAGAGGAAGACCCCCAACGAGATGGATTGGCCAAGTGGCAGCATCGATGGACTCAAGCATGGCAAGAGCAGTGAGGTTGGCCCAGGATTGGGCAGTGTTTTGTTCTGCTGTGCATAAGGTTGCCATGGGTTGGTACCAACTCGATGGCACCTAACAACAACAACCTCTTTATTTGGAGTCCTGGTGTGGTGCTGTGGATTAATGTGCTGGACTGCTAAGTCATTTGAACCACAAGGTAGGTGGTTCAAACTCATTAGCTCCTCCTTTGAAATCCTATACAGGGTGGCTAGGGGTAGGAAGTGATTTGACGGCACTTAATAACCTCTTTATTCTGTTTAAACAAGAACCTTTTGGTCTATGTGCAGGTTCCACATGAACACATTAATTGCTCTATAATTACCATTTTCACAATAAATTAGTATCAACAAATTATTTTAATTATTTGGCCATTTGGTCTTACACTTTCCAGTCTGCCCCATTAGTTCAACACCTGTAACATCCTGTGACACACTCAGGTTTGCCTTAGCAGTATCCTTTATCTCCAACTTGCATGTTACTTGGCCTCTGAAATACAGCTTACAGCTTAGATTGAACTAAGCTGTTGTTTTTATTTGCCATCAAGATGACTCACACTAGGGATTTTCTGAGAAAATATTTATTCATCTTATAAATAGTATATCTATTTCTTATCTTCCTAGAAGCTATCCTTTTAATTCTAATTTTTTAAAAATTACTATAAGGTGTACTTTTTTAAATTAATTGTTTCAATCCAATTAAAAAAATAATAATAATAAAGAAAAGTTTACACACAGAAAGAAACATTATTTAATGGTTCCCAGGGATGTGAGCGGAGGAGAAGGAAAACTACTAACTAGATAATCAAGACTTATTCATTTGGCTGAAGGGAAAGGCAATATACAATAACGTTGTGATCAGTACCATATAGCTAAGGAAATGGGAGACACAGAAAGGTGAACAAATCCTGCATTACCCTACATATATAATCCTCCATTATCAGTAATAATAAATATGAATCTACAAGTGGATACATAGGCAGACAGATAAGAGGAATAGGTAAGGGTAGGTGAATAGGACTACACCCACACTATATATAT
>NW_006408523.1:30387918-30392947 GCF_000296735.1 Chrysochloris asiatica | reverse complement strand
AAATGATAATCCCACATATGTATGTATAAGTACCATATAGATACATAAATTTATCCATAAATATAGTAGAACAAACAAGAAGATGAGTTATGAAACTTCTTAACCATAACCAGATACCTCCAAGGAATGAATAGATGGGTTTAGGGATTCAGGATCATAGTGACAGAGCTCACCAACATCAATTGGCATAAAAATAGTCCAAAAAGACAATGTTCTACATTCTACTTTGGTGAGAAGCAACAAGGGTCTTAAAAGCTTGTGAGTGACCATCTAAGATGCAATTATAGGTCTCTCTCCTCCCCCCGCCCAAAAAAAGTGAAGTAAACCAAATACACAGAAACAATTAGTTCAGAGGACTAATTGATAAAGCAAAGCTCAGCCTCCAAAACCCAGACACCAGAAGAATTCCCTGGTACCCAACTACCAATGTTGACTGCTCTCAAATGGATCATACTGAAAGGTCCTGGATAGAGTTAGAGAAAACTGTGAAGCAAAATGCAAAATTATAAATGAGGTCAGGTTTACTGGTCTGAGAGAGACTGGTGGGATCCCCAAAACTATATCCTATAGTCAACCTTCAAGCCTGGACTTGAACAGGCTCAACTTTCAGCCTCTGGTAGCATAGTGGTTACGAATCGGGCTGCGAACCTTAAGGTCAGCGGTTCGAAACTACCAGCTGCTCCACGGGAGAAAGATGAGGCTTTCTACTCCCGTAAAGATTTACACCCTTGGAAACCCTGTACAGGGTCGCTATGGGTCGGAACTGACTCGATGGCACTTAACAACAACAACAACAACTTTCAGCCTATAATGTGAACATTCCTTAGAACAATCTAGCAGATGAGATCAAAAGGGCAACATTTTCCCAGAGGTCAAGTTCATTAGACAGGAAGGGATAGGAAGGAAGGATGGATGGAAAAGTTAACACAGAGAAGTGGAAAGATTATTACATTGTGAGGATTGCACTCAATGTCACAAAACAAAATGTGCGTAGATTGTTGAATGGGAAACGAATTTGCTCTATAAACTTTCAGTCAATTCATAATAAAAAGGTTTTGGTTTTTTTTTTTAAGCGACACAGAAGATATAAGTAACCACAGCCTCATTGATTCAACAGTTTCCAATGCTATCATTGAGTTTTTAATTTTGTCCCCATCTCTTTTCATCAGCCCTGCCCAAACAGATTGGATACTACTCAGTGGAGATTCTACTTTCCTCCATACCCTCTGGATCTAGGCTACCTCTTGAAAGTTTGTAAGCCAGTCACTTCTTGCCTTTGTAGTCACCCCACTTTGGGAATCCAATGTCCAAGTTGCATATCCCTGTTTATTCTGTGTATGGAAGGGGTGAGAATGAACCTCGCTCTAAAGATTTGTTCCCTCTTCTGAGCTACTGCATCCAGAGGTGTAGGTCATTTTCATCAAATTGTATCAGATTGCTCTTTTTTTTTTTCTCTTCTTTCTTCTTCTAGTTGAGCTCTGATCATCCAGTCATTGAAGCCAGGTCAAGTGGGAATTATCTGCAAGTGTGGGTGCTCTTATGCATATGCCCTCTCTTCTTATCAGCTGGACACTTCACTCTCCACTCTAGCCTCTGTGACTGTGTCACTGACTCTGGGCCCAAGAGTCCCCAGGTTTTGCCACACTGTTGGCTGTCTGACCAGGTCTCTACCAGTGTTCACAAGAGTCTGTTGAATGTTGTAGGGCTTTGCTCGCAGCTTCATTGCTGTTTTTCTCTCATTTGCCCTTATCAGTGATGAACGTGGCCACCAATCAGAGCATGTATTCCCATTGAGTCTTAGTCTTGGAAGGGGGTTTGCTCTGAGGGGACCCGACCACTTGCCTTGATGTCTCCTGGGCAAGCAACTTGCTTGTTCTTGTAGTAATCAGTTGGACTGCCTATATTGTTTTGTATTTTTCCTATCTATCTTTCTTTCAAGAAGTGTTGTCTGTTCTTCTAGCCACTCCAGGATGGTCTGGTTGTCCTTTCAAGTGTAAATTCCCCATATAAGGTGTACTTTTATAGAACATTTTACCTACTAGAACAATGGTGGTGGTGGTGGTGGTGTGCCGTGGAATCAGTTCCAACTCATAAGGACCCTGTATATGGTTTCCAAGGCTGTAAATCCTTACTGGAACAATATAACGTATTAACTATTATATTAATTACTTCAAGATATATTTTCCACTAGATTGTCATAGGAATATACCTCTGTTGTTTCTTGTGAGTTACACATAGTTGTTTTCCTAATACATAATTACTGATTTAAGTTTATGGTAACTTTTATCTCTCATATTCCCACAACTCTAAAATACCTACTTAAATGTTGTTGCTGTTGTTAGGTGCCATTGAGTCGGTACCGACTCACAGTGACCTTATGCACAGAAGAACAAAACACTGCCCGATCCTGGGCCAACCTCATTATTGTTGCCATGCTTGAGTCCATTGATGCTGCCACTTTGCCTATCAATCACGCTGGGGGTCTTCCTCTTTTTCTCTGACCCTCCACCTTACCAAACATGATATCCTTATCCAGTGACTGGTCCCTCCTGATGATATGTCTGAAGTATGAGAGATGAAGTTTGGCCATCTTGGCCTCCAAGGAGCGCTCTGTCTGTGCTTCTTTCAACACAGATCTGTTTATTCTTTTGGCAGTCCATGGCACCTTCAATACTCTCCTCCAACACCAGAACTCAAAAGCATCAATTCTTTTATGGTCTTCCTTATTCACTGTCCAGCTTTCACATGCATATGAGGTTATTGAAAATACTATGATTTGGGTCAGGCACACCTTAGTCCTCAAGCTGACATTTTTGTTCTTCAACACTTGAAAAAGGTCTTGTGAATCAGATTTGCCTAATACAATAAATAGTTTAATTTCTTGACTGCTGCTTCCATGAGTGTTGACAGTTGATCCAAGAAGAATGAAGTCTTTGACAACTTCAATCTTTTCTCCATTGATAAGAATGTTGTTAATTTGTCCAGTGGTGAGGATTTTTGTTTTCTTTACATTGAAATGTAATCCATACTGAAGGCTGTGCTCGTTGATCTTCATCAGTAAATATTTTAAGACCTCTTCACTTTCAGCAAGCAAGGTTGTATCAGCTGCATATCTCAGGTTGTTAATGAGTCTTCCTCCAATCCTGATGCCATGGTTTTCTTCATATAACCCAGATTCTCAGATTGTTTGCTCAGCATACAGGTTGAATAAATATGTTGAAAGAATACAACCTTGTCATACACCTTTCTTAATTGGAAACCATTCAGCGTTCCCATGTTTTGTTCAAACAACTGGCTCTTGGTCCATATACAGATCCCTCAGGAGCACAGTTAAGTTTTCAGGAATACTCAAACATCGCAATGTTGTCCATAGCTTGTCATAATCCACACAATCAAAAGCCTTTTTGTAGTTGTTGTTGTTGTCAGGTGCCATCAAGTCAGAACTGACACATAACGAATATCTGTGTTCAGATATTCCTTTCTTACTGACGAATTAATCTTATAATTTCAGCCATTGTTGATTTTTCTTTATTTTTTTTTCTTACATTAAATCATTTTAAACACTCTACAACTTGCTGTTGTGTGTTGTCAACTCAGTTCCCACTTACAAGCACTCTTTATAGGGTTTTCCAGAAGCAATTGGTGTTTTAGAAACCATGACTTCAAGGTTAACAGACTAGTGTTTATCCTACAGTACCACACCATGACTTAGTATTTATATATTCTTTTGGGCAGTAACCCATATTATCTTTACAATAAAATTTAAGCTATTAAAATCACATGTTAATCTTTTGCTTCCTAAGGGTAATTAATGATTCTGAGGTCAAAAATAGGCACATTATACACACTCAATAAATATTGAGAGCTTACTGAAATAGTCACAGATATTTAGATAATAATACATGACAAATCTATATTTTTAATCCTCTTAATACTTGGGAACAAATTTTTAGCTCTCTTTTTAAAGCTTCAAATGTTAAGATACAAAAATAGTGTCCCTGAACATAAATGATAGACAGCAGGTTTATAATGTGGTGATGAATCATTTAACATTCTTTTCAGTTTTTTTCCTTCAGAACTCCTAATAATAATGTGTGCTATTAATCAGTAGCAATGAATCCTACATAATTTGTGGGTGTATCTCAGAAGATATAGCAATAAAGTAAAATATAGACCCAGAATAATCAGGCCATAATACTCAAACCAAAATCTTTAAAGTATGGTATAATTCTAAGTAGATACTTAGGGTTTAAGATGCACAGATGCAATAAAAGGAGGGCAATATAATATAGTTTTTTATATTTCTTTCTTTAAAATGTAGGTGTATGAAGGTAAGACATTTCCTACCTGCTTTCTGGAAACTTTACTCCCAGTATTTTCTCACAAAATAGCTTTCTATTAGCCAGTGGGATTTCAGTTTCAAGACCACAACATGGTTTTTATTTTTTATTTTTCTCTTCTCCCAGCAGATGCTTTGCTTTGCAAGAAGAGCTTTCAGCAGTGTTAGTCAAACTAAAAGGTTTTTCCATGGTTTGAACAGTTCTCAGCATATGGATTTTTTTTTTTTTAACATTGTCAAAGTAGGATGAACTTCTAAAGAGATGTTTATGGGTCTTCTTGCATAAGTAGATAAGTTCATACTTGTTGATTCGTATTATTATTTTATACAAAAATGTTACATGGGCTTCCCTGACCGGGCAGCACAGGTACGCAGACTCCAGAGAAAGGGTAGGTGGTATCTCACAGGGGAGGCCCCCACCTGGTAAAAAGACAGCCTTTGGGCAAACATAAGACTTTAGCCTTCAACATTATGAACTTGCTTTTTTGAAGGATCAAATTGCTGGGGAGTAGTGGGCATTTTGAGCTTCCGCACGCCTGCACTCGGCTCCCGCTTCCGGGACTGCACCCACCCACTGCGGAGCTTCCAGTGCGGGGCTTGAGTGGACCCATTCAGACGGTGGGTACTCCCAGAGAGTGAGCTGGGCCACAGGAACCGGCACGGTTCTTCGTGGGGAGGCCTCGTTGCCAC
>NW_006408523.1:30352517-30379853 GCF_000296735.1 Chrysochloris asiatica | reverse complement strand
CCATGGCAATGAAATGATATATGATGGAATGAATGTAAAACTAAAGTTCTCTCATGTAAACATGTAAACTATCATATAATTCACAATAAAACATTAAAAAAAAATGTTACATGAAGGAATATATATTCTTCTAAATTCTACCACCAGGAAAGGAAATAAAGCTCATGTTAACCATATTGCATCATGTTTCTAAGCTTTGTTTTCATGCTGGTAACTTAGCCTTTTAATCATTACCCTGAACCCACGTTTCCTTATTTAAATTCCTCATGATTTTTATTAATCATGCTTGTTGACAAGTTTGTTTATGCAATCCTAATGCAGCTATATTTCATTTTATTTTTAAAGTATTAGGTATTTTATATTTCCTAACACCACTTTGGTAGTGTAGTGGTTACAATTCGGGCTGTGAACCCTACCAGCTGTTCCATGGAAGAAAGATGAAGCTTTCTGCTCCCGTAAAGATTTACAGCCTCGGAAACCCTGTGCAAGGTCTCTATGAGTTGGAAATGACTCCATGGTACTTAACAACAACAACACTAGTTAAAAGCTTTTACTTAATATCAAATTCCACAGAAGAGGCATGCAGTTTGAGCTATGGATAACAAATCTATTAATACAACTAGCTATTATGTTTTCATTACAGTGATATGTTTGTACTCATAAGTGGAAGGCCATCTGTAGAATAGGCATCTACTAGGAGTTGTACTACTAAATTTCTAGGAAATCCTGGACAAAGGCAGAAATATATCCCAATTCTGAAATGTTAGATAATACTTAGTGGTCCTGTATACCAATGTCTATATTTTATAAGGAGAACCAAGTAGTTGATGTAGATTAATCTGCTGGAAAATAGAACACTAACTTCATTTTTTAAGATTGTAACTGATAAGCCTTTTGCATTGTTTTTCCTGCTCTAATTTAAACTATATTCTGTGAGAAATTTTATATGTATATTGGGAATACATTAACATATGTTTCTTTTGAGTATTTTTTAAAAATGCTATGCTTGGCAAGCAGCAACTGTACCACATTCAAAAGTCTAACATATGAGATATAGCAATAGGAAGAAAAGGTTACCCTAAAACTTGCATTTGTATTTTTAAAATGAGTTTTTAAGTTTATATTTCAATATACATTTTAAGATTGCATTTCAATATTATATATTTAGATAAATACCATGTATACACTAAACTTTTAGGAATCCTGATATGGCATTGCACCTGAAGGTAGGTTTGGTCCACAAGATTGGTCATTCAAACCCACCAACTGCTCCTGGGAAACCCTGTATAGAGTTGTTATGAGTTGGAAACAACTCTACTATAACACTTAACAAACAACAACAGCATAGTTAGGAAGATCATGTTTCATATCCCAGATTTGGTTTTCAATATTGGAATTATTTACCATTAAATAAACCTCAATTTTCTTAGGGGATATTGTTAATAAGAAACTAAATGCCTCTGACATTTATTATAGAGATATCAACTTGACAACCTGCCAGTGTGAAGACTATGCATAAAGACATGGGAATACAGAAATATGCCTAAATTGAGTGTTTATTGTGAGACCAAAACAACCTACAAAATAGTATTAATAATTGTGAGACAGACAGATGAGAGGAAACAAAAGATTGAGTGAAAAAAAAAAAAAAACAACTTCTAGAACTTCTAGAGGAAGACTTAATATATTTATACAGATATGTGTGAAAGAATATTTCCATAGAGAGCGATCAATGTAACACTCCCTACAAATCAGACAGTTACTAGATTTTATTACCAGACGCTTACTGATGCCCCTGGCAAAAGACCTGTAGTGAAGAAACACATGCAGAAGGTTGAATAAACATCACCCAATTGGAGATCATGGGTGCAAATAATTATTTCAAAAGTTTATGAAGGGAAAGAATCAGAAGAGCAGGAGTTGGAGAACTGGAGTCAAAATTGTAGCAGTTGGTATGTGTCAGCAAGTAAGTTAACTGACTCATAGTGCTCCTGTACAGGGTTTCTAACAGACACTAGTGTTTTAGACTGCCAACCTTGACGTTAGTAGTGCAGTGGTTTTCCTACAGAGCCTCACTAGGGGCCTAAAATCAAAACAAGATGTTGTAAAAATGTCATATTGTTTATACCATACTGCCGCGATTAAGGATGTAAAGGACACAGGCTTATAATGTGGTTGAGAAAGGAGAAAAGATTAAATATAAGATTCTGAAGAGATAGAATGAAAAGTGATAGAGTACAGGAAGAAATTAAACAGAGGCACTATTTCAGAAACAGATACTGTGTTATATGAAGAAGAAAGGAAAAGGTGGATATCAACAGAATTTAAGATATGTGTTTGATTATAACAGTCATTAGGACTTAATTCTAATGGCTTTTCCATCTCATGTGAATTAAGAGATAAAGCTATCTGTTAAGAGTACTGAGATGGTGAGAAAAATCATGGTTTTGAAGATAATGGAAACGTTCTTGAAAAAACTGTGTATAGAGGAAACTGACCTTAGAAATTATAAAAGGTGAGCTATGACTATGATTAATATCTACTGAATACCCAATATACTAAAAGTTGTTAAAATCCCCAGAGAGATTAAATGATACACAGCATATAAGAGTCTGACCTTTGTAACTTTGTAACTTTGAGTTCATGGTTGGACTCAAGAGGATGTGTGCTGTGATCTGTGGATTTAAAAGTCCTTTGGTTGGAAAAAAGCAGGTCATTCTGCTTGGAGAGTCTTCAACCTGTGTGTTAGAAGAGAAAAACAATGTAGCTGGGAAAAGTATTACAAAAGAAGGGAGAGCATATGTGAAGTATCCAAGGTGATTGATGCTGCCAGCAAGATGCAAGAATAAACGGAAGGGGAGACAAGAGAAAGCAGAAGATGTGTGTGTGTGTGTGTGTGTGTGTGTGTGTTATGGAGCATTGATGAGATTTATGGCTGTACATTTAAGCAAATGAATGTTTTACAGGTCATTTTAGGTTAATTTTAATAGTTTGAACCAATATCAAATCAATTATTGTTCTTAGATGCCATTAAGTCAGTGGTAACTGAGAGCAATCTAGTGTATACCACAAGGAAGTATAACTGGTATTCTTGATTCCATTGTTAAATCTACATGTCAGTCCACTGAGTTAAAGATATTCCTCTTTTCACTGACCCTCTACTATATCAAGCATGATGTCCTTCTCCAGGGATTGGTTCCTCCTAATAAATATCCAAGGTACAGAAGAGAAAGTTTAGTCATTCTCACTTCTAATGAGAACTCTGACTCTACTTTTTCCAAGAGAGATGTGTTCCTCTTCTTGCCGTTCATGATATATTCAATATTTTCACTACCACTATAGTTCAAATGCATTAATTCTTTCTTGATCTTTCATATTAATTATCTATATTTTGCCAGCTTATTAGACTGAAAATACCAGGGTTTGAGTCAAGTACACTTAAGTCCTAACACTTATGTCTTTAATTTTACACTTTTGTGGTTTGTTAAATGCCATCAAGTCACTTCTGATTGATAGCAACCCTGGATAGGGTTTCTGAGGAGCAGCTGGTAAGTTTGAACTTCAGACCTTGCAGTTAGTAGTCCAATGTTTATCCTAAATTGCCATACTGATATTCATTTTTAACACTTTATACGAATCAAATATGTATTGCCTTGGACAAATCTGGTGAAAAGGGGCTCTTATAATAATATTGTAATGGGATCTTTTTCAATTGACTTGTCCATAGCATCATATCATTTGATTTATTCACTGCTGCTTCTATGGGTGTTGATTATGATCCAAGTAAAATGAAGTCTTTGACAATTACAATATTTTCTTCATATATCATGATGATGTTTAATGGTAAAGTTGTGAGGATTTTATTTTTATGTTGATATGTAATCCACACTGCATAGTCTTTGATTTTCATAAGTAGTTCAAGTCCACTTCACTTACAGCAAAGTTGTATCATATGCATATTGCAAGTTATTAGTGAGACTTCCTCCAATCTTGATGCTGCATTCTTCTTCATACAGTCTAGCTTCTCAGATTACATTATTAGCATACAAATTGAGTAAATATTGTTAAAGAATAGAATTCTGATGCAAACTTGTTCTAATTTTAAATCTCTTATTCTGTTTGAACGAATGTGGAAATCATCGGACAATCTCTTTGATATCCCATGCAAGTAAAGTTTGCTAAAGGTAATACAAAAACGGGTACAATTGTACATTGAAAGAGAACTTTCAAAGGTTCAAGCCAGATTCAGAAGAGGCCGTGAAATGAGGGATATCATTGTTGATGTCTGATGGATCTTTGTTGAAAGTAGAGAATATCAGAAAGATGTTTACCTGTGTTTATTTACTATGCAAAGACGTTTGATTGTGTGGATCATGACAAGCTATGGACAGCATTGCAAATTATGAGTATTCCAGAACACTTAATTGTGCTCTTGAGGAATCTGTACCTGGATCAAAGGCAGTTGTTTGAACAGAACATGGGAATGTTGAATGCTTTAAAATTTAAAAAGGTGTGCAACAAGTTGTATTCTTTCACCATACTTAATTCAACCTGTATGCTGAGCAAATAATTGAAGAAGCTGGGTTCTATGAAGAAAAACGTGGCATCAGGATTGGGGGAAGATTCATTAACAACCTGTGATATACAGCTGATACAACCTTGCTTGCTGAAAGTGAAGAGGACTTAAAACATTTACTGATGAATATCAAAGAGCACAGATTTCGGTATGGATTACATCTCCATGTAAAGAAAACAAAAATCTTCACCACTGGACCAATAAACAACATTCTTATCAATGGAGAAAAGATTGAAGTTGTCAAGGACTTCATTCTTCAACTATCAACTTCAACTTCGACTTCAACTATCAACACTCATGGAAGCAGCAGTCAAGAGATCAGATGACGTATTGCATTAGGCAAATCTGCTGCACAGCTCTTTTTAAAGTGTTGAAGAGCAAAGATGTCAACTTGAGAACTAATGTCCGCCTGACCCAAGCCATGGTATTATCAATCACCTCATACACATGTGAAAGCTGATCAATGAATAAGGAAGACTGTGGAAGAATTGATGCTTTTGAGTTATGGTGTTGGAGGACAATGTTGAAAGTGCCATGGGCTGCCAATAGAACCAATAGATCCGTTTTGGAAGAAGTGTAACCAGAGTGCTCCCTGGAGGCCAAGATGGCCAAACTTCATCTCTCATACTTGCACATATTGTCAGGAGGGACCAGTTGCTGGAAAAGGATTTCATGTTTTGTAAGGTGGAGGGTCAGAGGAAAAGAGGAAGACCCCCAATGAGATGGACTGGCCAAGTGGCAGCATCGATGGACTGAAGTGTGGCAACAGTAGTGAGGTTGACTCAGGATCAGGAAGTGTTTCATTCTGCTGTGCATAATATCGCTATGGGTTGGTACCGACTCGATGGCTCCTAACAACAACAACATTCTGTTTGAATGACTGCCACTTCTATGTACAGGTTCCACATGAAGACAATTAAGTGTTCTCTAATTTTTTTCACAATGCTATCCATAATTTGTTATGATTCACACAGTAAAAAACTTTTGCAAAGTCAAGAAAGCACAGATAAACATCTTTCTCATAGTCTCTGCTTTCATTCAAGGTCCCTTTGATATTGATAATGATAGCCCTCTTTACATATCTTCTTCTGAATCTGACTTGCATTTCTGTTAATTCCCTGTTTATGCAGTGCTACAACTCTTTTTAATTATTTTCAACAAAATTATATTTACGTGTGATATTAATAATTTTTTTGGTAATTTTCCCATTCTCCCAGATCACTTTTCTTTGTAATGGGCAAAATTATGGATCTCTTCAAGTTAGTTGGACAGGTAGCTGTTTTTCAAATTTCTAGACATCGACAAGTTAGCTTTCAGCATTGCCTGTTTGTTGAACAGTTTCAATTTTTTCCCAACAATTCTGGAATCCTTCTGTAATCTACTGGTGAAAGGAGTCCAAAGTGCAGTGAAGGCATTGGCAAACAACAATAAAATTGATAAGGAATCAAAACCCATGTGGTTTTAGAAAGTTTGGATTTGCCTTTTTAAAGTTATTAAACTTAGCTGAGTTAATTTATTAGAGTTGGAGGAGACAAAAGATGGGCCTGGGTATGATGCTATCAATGTTCCACTTGATCCTAAATTTTGACGAAGTAAAGTGACATGAAACATAGGCAGACTTAAGAGAATTTTAGTAGGGTTTGAGTCTCATTAGTCTTTCTTCACCAGGTGTAAACAAGGGCATCTCACTGAATCAGGTAGGAAGGAAAACATATTTGGAGATAATTATGAATCAAAGTTTAGAAGATTATGTTTTTCTGGCATTGCTGTTCCTTTTGGACATTCACAGTTCAATTCTTCATGTTTTGCCTTTAGAATTTTTAATTTTCTTGTTGTTTTTTGGCTTTTTGCCTATTTTAGTTTGGTTCATGCCCAAGCATAGTATTTTCTTTTATTTTGTTCTGAGTAGTTTGTCAGCATTAGTGACATACTTCAGCTTATCTAATTTAATTTTTACTGCTTTATGTTACTCCGATTTTCTTTTCCTTTCATTTTATCTTCTTTGCCATTTATATTCTTTCTAAAAGTTTTCTTATGCTGTCTATACAAATTCAACTTCTTATCATATGTTTTTTATTAAATCACATAACTATTTTATTTTTATTTTTGTAACTTCTCATCAAATTTTATTTCTACAGTTTTTCTTTACTAACTCTGAAACTGATGCTGGTAGTGACTCTTCCTTTTAATTTCCATCCAACTTTGTTTTTGTTTTTTTCTGCCTTAATTTTTGCATTCTCCCAGTCATTTGTAAAATATGATCTTTAAGCTTTTTTCCATAAGGTATATGTTGTTGTTGTTGTTAAGTGCCGTCGAGTCGGGTCCGACCCATAGCGACCCTGTACAGGGTTTCCGAGGGTGTAAATCCTTACGGGAGTAGAAAGCCTCATCTTTCTCCCGCGGAGCAGCTGGTAGTTTCGAACCGCTGACCTTAAGTTATTTAAATGAATTTTAATAAGAAACAAAAGCAGATGATTTCTAAGACTGTGCATATTTTTTTAATTATATGTTTTTTCCATCTGATATATATCCTTCAAATACCTTCAATACAAAATAATCAAAATAATGCTTTCTCTCTCTCTCCCTTTTTTTTTTTTTTTTTTCCCCCCCCCCCCACACACACACACACTCATCTTTTTTTGTTGTTGTTGCTTTTCTGAACTAGGAAAAATATCCTCTAAGCTGGTTTTTGCCTGATAGCATTCATTAACTTATTTGCATAAGTTACTGTCTTCAATTCTTGACACAGAGGGCTCATTAATGCGTACTGATGTGAGTTATATCTGCTATTATAAATTATACATGGAATATTCAAAATTCAGACTAGTTTCATTTATAGAACTTTGGAAGACTGAAAATATTCCTACATTGTGATTCCATATTTAAAATAAAACACCCAGTCTCAACCGTTCACACCACATCTAATTCATCATGCTTGAAAGTATAATTTACAATGGATGGACAAAGCAGTACAGGAGGGCATGATAAGTAACAGTGAAAGATGATCTCGGCTAACTCATAAAGATAAAAGAAATCTAATCATAATCTTCCTTTGAACATGAAAATTCCATGTGTTTTGATTGGAATTCTCATCATGGAGGGTAGATGGAAATCTTATATTGTTTATCTGCTAATTGTTCTATTACTTCTAATTCAAATACTCAACCTCAGGTGTTTACTTTATCAATGTCGTATTATCGATAAATCCTTCATTTCAAGTTATTGAATATTATTTCACTTTCCTTTTCCTCTTAATAATGTTTAAATATTGGCTGGTAATGAATTCTAAATTGGTTTCTCTGAAAATCTAAACTCAGAACTACAATGTGATATAGTTTTAATTCGATTGTTATGTTACTTTCACTATGTTTTTCTTTTTATCTTAACTGACCTATTTTCTTATAATTCTGTTAGCTATATTTTAGTAGGAATTCCATTTGAAATAATACTGCTCTTTGGATTTTTAGTTTTTTTTTTTTAGTCCATACTATGTTGTTTGTTTCTTTTCCTAGGCTTCAACTATGGAAATTGTAAAGGTGTGTTTCAGAAAAAAACTAATTTTCACGTAGATGCAAATCAAATGAGATGACTTTGTTGCCAAGGATAGCTAAGACTCTTGCAAAGACTATCACTGACTTGCTTCTGCCCTATATATATATAAAAAAAAAAAAAAAAAAAATTAGAAGAATGAATGTACCCACTAAAAACTGATTTTTTTTCTAATACACTAATTTTACAATTCCAATACCTTCTAGTTCTTAAACATGGTACTAAAGTTATCTAGGTAAATATAATACATACTTGTAAGTATCCTGACAAATTATTATAAGTAATAACAAATATAAATATATTAAAACACTATCTAAATATAGGGAATGTTGTGGCGATGATAAGCGCTGAACCTTGAGCCTTCTGTGGGAGAAAGATGAGAATTTATGCTTCCATGAAGATTTAAAGGCTCAGAAACCCTATACAGGATTGCTATGTATCAGAATGCACTTAACAACAACAGGCTAAATATAAGTTTAATAAAGCATGTAACTCTCTCAAATCTATCTTTGTAGTTATTATTTGAATAAAGTTTTCAAATTATGCTTAAACTAAAATTCATCAGAATTGTTCTCAGAACACGATGACTAGTGAAGAGATCATGAAAACAACAACAAAATGATGCAGATAAAGGCTCAGAGATTTAGCTTTAAAAGTTGTTGTGAAAATCCACTCAATCTTGTTTAAAAACTTAAGCTTCTGCTCAAGTTATTTTCTATTTAAGGACTACAGTCCCCTGTGGAAACCAAAATCTGGCATTGAAAGAAAGCTGTTTTATAATTCATTTATCGCCAGACTCTTGCTAGCAGACAATTTGTATACTAAAATATATAATAGCTTTCTAGTAAATCACCTCAGCTCTAACTCTGTTCCTTTCATTAGCTTTATTTATCTTTAATTTTTAAAAAAATGATGTACAGGTTCAGTGCATCTTTTGGTGTCTATTATTGTTGTTGTTACTTTAATCTATTCACATCCATCCACCCAGTATCCTTTTAACACCTAAGATGCTTTTTTTTTTTCACATTTTCTTTGTATGTAGTCATATACATTACGATGTTTGTCATTCTTAGTTTTTTCAGAAAAGTATACACTCTTATATACAGTTCATGAATGGATCACCAAAATCTGGATTTAATATTTTATTTAAGTAAACTGGTATTGGTTCGACTTATTCTTTTTATTGTTTTGACAAATGCACTGACAAAGCAGAATTCATATTACTTTGAGTTTTCTGCTGTTGCCAAGTAAGAAGCAATAAACATCTTTAAACTTTTCAAACACAAATCCATTTTTCTCTCTAACGCAGAAGAATGGATTCCCAGAAATGGAATTGATGGGACAAAGTGTGTATGTATTTTTTAATTTTTGTGAAGGTTGCCAGATTGCTTTCTAAGATGTTTTTAACAATTCACATCTCTTCTAGCAATGTAGGATAGTGCGCTTTGCCTGCATTCCTGCTGACAATAGATGTTCTCACTCATTTTAATTTTGTCAGTCTGATATGTGTAATATAATATCTCATTGTTGTTGTATGTTTCATTTTCCTGACTAGCAGTGAAATTGAGCATCTTTTCATATTTATGCTCCCTATTTAAATTTGCAGTTACGTGACTTGTATTTTCATATTCCTACTTATTTATCTGTTAGGAGGCTTATTCGTTTTTTAAAGCATATTTCCCTTTTGTATTCAAAACATTGTTTGTTACATTTTATTGTGTCTCACAAACCTTGTTCATTCTAGTCATTGTGCTATTGCTTTCCTTAATTAAAACATAACTGCATTTCAGTTTATAATAATTTTGTTTTCAGTTAAAATTATACTATCTCCTTTAAGATTATAAATTTATTCTAATTTTTTTTTCAATTTATTATTACTACTGTATTAAAGCTAGGGTTTTGGTGCAATTCTAACAAATTTACCAACAATTTTTATTTAAAATGGGTTCACTTTTCTAATACTTTCAATTGGTGTTAATTATTTTTAAGCATTTGGTGGAATTCTGTGGTGTGGCACTGCAGGATAAGCAAGGTTGGTGGTTCAAACCTACAAGTTTCTCCTTAGAAATCCTATACAGGTACTGACTCTTGAGCACTTTACAACAACAACAAATGATTAAAACGTCTTAGAAATTACCTAACACCCTGGAATGTGTTGCTGGGGCTGGGGGTTTAGCACCTTAGTCTCAGGGGAAACAGCAGTCAGATGATACAATAATACACAAAAACAGTGAGTGGAGACTGGGATCTTGAAACTTCATAACTTAAGGTTCAATTATTGGTCTCTTCGTGTGTGGAAGAAAAAAGAATGATGAAACTGGGAGTTGCTTGGAAATAATTAGTTCAGTAGAGTAATTGAAAAAGTGGACATCAATCTCCACAACTTTGGGTCCAAAATAACTAGATGGTTCCTGATTACCTCTGCCAAGTGCTCTGAGTGGATCACATTTGAAGGTCCTATATCGAAAGGCAGAAAATATGGAACAAAACTCAAAATTAGAAAAAAAATCTTGTCTCATCAGTCAGAGACTGGAAGAACCTGAGGCTATGGCCCTCAGCCACACTTCCGTTCTGGACCCTAACTTAACCTCTTGTCTTAATTTTCAACCAAGAGGTAGGTAGATAGCTAAATAGAGGGACAACAACAATATTAAGGTATACTCACCATGGAATTTTCAATGGTTCAAGATCAAAAAGGAAACATTTACCTAAGGGACAAAATAAAAAAGAGGTAGAAAGGTGGGTGGAATGGAAATAAGAACCACAGGGAGGAAATGGGATAAGTGTTGTAACATGGAGGGGATCGCCATCATTGAGATGAAACAAAGTCTATGATTTGTTGAATGGAAAACTGATGATCTGCTCTGTTAACCTTCAAATAATTCACAATAAAAAGTTATAAAGATTTACTTTGGAGAATTTTAAACTTACAAACTCAATTTTCATAACTAGAAATTTAAGGTTATATATTTCATATTGAATGAGTTGTGGTAGTGGAAATTATAAAATTTTAGATAAGTTGTCAAATGTAAGCATTGTTCATAGCATTTTCTTCTTATCATTTTCAGTCTGCAATGTGTGTAGTGAGATGCCCTATTTTACTTGACTACTTTTGCTGACATTGGTTTCTTCTTTTTATTCTTTTTCAGTCTTTCTGTAGGTTTCTCAATTTCATAAATCTTCAAAAATTAGATTTTTATTTAATTGTTTCTCTGTTTGTGTCAGTTTTTATGTCATTTATTTCTACTCTTTGTTAGCGACATCATTTTCTTTTAATTTATTTGCTCTTTTTCTAGTAATTTGAGGCAGATAACTACTGATTAGATTTTTTTCCTTATTTAAACATTTATTGGTATGAGTCTCCCGCTCAGCACTGACATTTAGCTGTACCTTACACATTTGTATATGTTTGCTATTCATTTTAATTCAGATTAAGGGTTTTTTAAATTGCTTTTCAGACTTCAACTTTGACCCAGGTCTTACTAAGAAATATTTGACTACCTGGTGTTTGGAGATATTTTTTAAGTTATTGATTTCTAGTTTCATTCCATTTTAGTCAAAGAACATGTTCTCTACAGTCTGAAATAATGTTAAATTGTTGATGTTTGTTTATGGCCTGGAAATGGTCTATCTTTGTTTATGTCCTATCATTGCTTAAAAGAGTAAGGGCATTCTCCTGTTGTTGAATGTGCTAGAAATATCAGTTCATTTATGCCTTCTAACTGTGATATCTATGTCCTTTTGAAATCTATGTCCTTGTTGGTTTTTCATCCATATATTTTATCAGTTGTTGTGGCAGCTTCGAAATCTCCAAATGTTCATGCTAACTTGTCTATTTGTACTTTTAGTTCTAAAAGTTTTGGCTTCACTTATTTTGTAATCCTGATTTCTTGACCCTATTATCAGAATGCAGCAAACCTGCACCCCTGGTCATTATTTTTTCGCTGAAGCATATTTTATCTGATAGTAATATAGCCAGTTCTGCTTTTGCTATATTATTTATTTATTTATTTATTTATTTATTTATTTATTTATTACTTATCTTTTACAAGAAAACAAAAATTTTTTGTCAAGAAAACAAAAATCCTCACCACTGGACCAATAAACAACATTCTTATCAATGGAGAAAGGATTGAAGTTGTCAAGGACTTCATTCTTCTTGGATCAACTATCAACACTCGCGGAAGTAGCAGTCAAGAGATCAGACGACGTATTGCACTGGGCAAATCTGCTGCACAGGAACTTTTTAAAGTATTGAAGAGCAGAGATGTCAGCTTGAGGACTAGGGTGCGCCTGACCCAGGCCATTGTGTTTTCAATAGCCTCATATGGATGCGAAAGCTGGACAGTGAATAAAGAGGATCGTAGAAGAATTGATGCCTTTGAGTTGTGGTGTTGGAGGAGAGTACTGAGGGTGCCATGGACTGCCAAAAGAACCAATAGATCTGTTTTGGAAGAAGTGCAGCCAGAGTGCTCCTTGGAGGCCAGGATGGCTAAGCTTCATCTCTCCTACTTTGGACATGTAGTCCGGAGGAAACAATCGTTGGAGAAGGATGTCATGCTGGGTAGGGTGGAGGGTCAGAGAAAAAGAGGAAGACCTCCAACGAGATGGATCGGCCAGGTGGCATCATTGATGGACTCGGGGGTGGCAGCGGTGGTGAGGTTGGCCCAGGATCGAGCATTGTTTCGTTCTGCTGTGCATGGGGTCGCTATGAGTCGGTTCTGACTCGATGGCACCTGACAACAACAACAACAACAAATCTTTTACAACCATTTCTTTCAACCTGACATTATATCTGAAGCAAGTTTCATGTAGACAACACATGTTAGGTAATTTTGTAAATTCTATTTTGTCAGTTTCTCTGTGTTATTAATCTTACAAAAATATTTTCCATTTAATGAAAATATTTCTACAATTATACTTTTTATTTATTTTTCTGTTTTGTTTTTTTTTTTCCTACCTTCCATGAATTATTTGACTATTAAGATTCCAAGTTGATTTAGCTGTAGTATTTTTTAGTGTATCTTTTTATAGAGTAATTTAATTGTTCCTCTGGATTTTACTTTAATATATTTGAAAAATCAACTTAGAATGGAGAGACAAATAAAACTTTATTTTAATTACAAATTAATTTTTATGATTTTATTAATGAGAATTTAGTGATCAATTTATTAACTGTATTCACTAATTTGTTAAATTAGTCCATGATGAAAGTTAATGATAAAAAAATACCTGTTTTTAAATCAATAACTCTACTCAGTTAATAGATTTTGATTTCTTTATATTCATTGTTGTTTGTTATCTTTGAAAATGTCCAAATGCACTACTCATTTCACTAATTTAATCATTTTTGATATTAAAATATTATCTCAAAATTTTAAATGGTTATTGAAAACCTTGTTTTTGTTAAGTGCTATGGAGTTGTGTCAACTTGGAGTGACCCAGTAGAAGATTCCCAAGGAACACCTGGTGGATTTGAACTGATGACCTTGTGGATCACTCTGTGCACTGCTGATACTATAGAGTCTCACTTTTAGGATTGCACATTTCTAAAAGAAAGATGATAAACATTTCCTGAAGCATACCATCTGGCTGCATGGCAATACGATGCAAGGTATGATCAGGACCAGGAGTGTGGCCATGAACAAAATCTGGATGCCAACAGCTTTTATATATAAAATACTTTTGCAACACAACTGTCTAATTTGTTTACATATTTTCTTTGACTGCTTCACCATATAACATTAAAAATCAAACAAACAAAAGATCCCTACCAGTTGTCCGGTTTCAGTTTCAACTCAGGACCACTCTATGTGTGTCATAGTAGAACTGTGCTCCATAGAGTTTTTAATGTTTTATTTTTCTAAAGTAGTTTGACAGGCCTTTCTTTCAAACCCCATCGCATATACTAGAACCTCAACCTTCCATTTAGTAGCCTGTTGTTGTTGATAAGTGCTGCTGAGTTGGTTCTGACCCACAGCAACTCCATATAAGGTTTACAAGGAACAGCTGGTAAGTGTGTACTGCCAACCTTGCAATTCAAACCGACTTAGTAGTCCAGTGCATTAGTCCACAGCACCATGTTGCTAATAGTTTGTACCACACAGGGATTCTGATACTGGTGACTATTTTTGACAGACTACATGTTCCACAAAAGGGGAAAGTGTTTAGCTCCTGTCCCCTTTCAGATACATTTTGCTAACCCATGATATAAATAGTGGAGTCTTGGTGTGGTACTGTGGGTTGACACACTCGACGCTCCTTGGAAACCCTGTACTAGGTTGCTATGAGTCAGAACCAACTCGACAGCATATAACAACAACATAATATATATAATAGAAATACTAATGCAATTAGAGTTTTCCAAAAACCTTAAACTGAAATAAAAAGCACATTATTTCAAATCAAGCTGTCACCACAAAATTTTAATATACAGTTTTTATCAACACTGTGCACATTAAAATACATGCTAGACCATCCAAACTATACTCAACTTTAAACATTAATAATTCAAAATAAAATAAATAGTATGCAGTTTCTATAAATGTTGATCAAATTTTTAAAATGTAAATATTTTGCATGTAGTCTGTAACTCAACTACAGTTTCTTATCTTATGTACATCTGCCAAATATGCTAAAAATGATGATTGTAATGGCTTAGAGGTAAAATCACAGATGCTGAGATTTAGGTGATTTATTTAAAAAAAAATTTTTGATGATGGCTATTTTGCCACTATTGGCACCATTAGTTTTGTAAAAATTAATTAGAATGCAACAGCCTGGAAGCTTCACATAGGATGACTAAGATATCTTAATTGTCTATCAAATAGCATTTCAAACTCACAAGCTTAACATAGTCCACTTATTGGTTTTAGATACAAGGGAAACAAACCAACAAAACTGAAGCTGGAGCTCCCCAAAACAAACAGAAAAACACAAATTGTCTCAAGCTTTTGGGTATATACCAAACAGACCTTTATTTACACTGTTGCACTACACTTCATATTAATGCACCAATACATGTTTTCAAATTATATGATAAGAGAACTGTTGAGAATATTTCAACTATTCAATACTTATTAAACGTCTTCTGAAACTGAGAAGTAGATCAACAGTGACAAAAGGGATGATGAAAAAAAAGTATTCTGATACAATTTGATGAATTGACTTATACCTATGAAAGCAGTAGCTCAAAAGAAGGAACAAATCCTTACAGCAAGAATCATTCCCAACCCCTCAACACACAGAGTAGGCAGGGATGAGCAACTTGGACATTGGCTACCCAAAATGGGGGTGGGGGGAGCGGGACTACAAAGGCAAGAAGTGACTGACTTACAAGCTTTCAAGCAGGAACCTAGATCCAGAGGGTCTGGAGGAAGGTAGAATCACCACTGAGTAGTATCCAATCTGTCTAGGCGGGGCTGGTGAAATGAAATGCAGACGGGTCTCTTGTGATATAATAGTGAATAATTGTTATCAGGACTGATTGTGAGGGTTGGAAATGTAAAGGTAGACGTTTTATAGCAAGAAGGGGAGTGATTAACTTTCCAGTCTAGGAGTGGAGGTCCCTAGGACCATCAACGGAGAAGAGCTGAGAGCAGGACCCTACCCAGAGAAGCAGTGATGCCTGAGATGGAGGCAGAGATGATGACGTGGAGAGATGGAGGAGCTGGGGACTTTAGACCCAGAGAGGGAGAGGGACTGTGTGCTGAAGACCTGGGGGGCGGTGGGGGGCAGGCTTGCAGGGTATACCCTTTGGTTGGTTGATGATGCATGGAGGGGATTGTAACCATGGCAATGGTTAAAAGTTAAAAATTATTAAAATTGAAATATGTTATATTCAGAAAATTAAGATAAATATAAATAATTTTTAAAAGGAAAATATAGCCAGAGATAGTAAGGTTTCAATCAGATAAAATACATGTTGGTATGCTTTGCAATGTGTATTTCAATGCCTTAAAATAATTTATCCTATATAGAACATTTTAATATTTATTCTAGGATATTATGATCATTTTATAATCTTGATCATACTTTTTAGAACTCTTTAGTAACTTTACTTTTATTTTGTTGTAGTTATTGAGAATATACAGAGCAAAATATACACTGATTAAAACATTTTTACATGTGCAATTAATTCAGTGGCACTGAATACATTCCTTGAGTTCCATTCTCTTACTCCTTTTCTGAGTGTTTCCTGGCCCAAGAACACAAACTCATTGCTTGTCTAAGGATTCCATCTAACTTGTCAAGTTGCAGCTGCCATTTTGATCCCATATAAAAAGTTCTTGAAAGAAGATAAAGCTCAAGTAAATCTTTTTTCTTTTTGACAGTTTATTTGGTTTTAAGAAAACATCAGAAGACATTTCTTATTTAAAATTTAAATAATGTTGCAGTAAAGTTGTTTCAGGTGTTCATCCAACCTCATCAGCATAAGTTGTATTATAGATAGACTTACAACAATGACTAAGAACTAACCCACAAACAACAACAACAAAAATAGTAGCTGATGAAGCCAAATAACCAAAATCTCATGAGATTTACATCTTTTGTTTGGAGACTTTGGATCAAGGTTTCATAGAACATACCAGTTAATTCAATGAACATTAAGGCCTAAAAAATAGTTTAGTGTTTCTGTTCTAGCTCTTTTTTTATGTAGTGTCCAGAATCTTAAATAATTGCAAGAGATCTTAATCCATGGCACTGCAATTTGTGTTTATAACCTGGAGCAACAAAGGAAGAAAGAAAATTAGGACTAGGAGGAGGATATGGAATGTATGACTGCCTTCATGAAAATAGGGTTCCTTTTCATGAGAATGAAACTGGACGGTGAAAAGCTAAGGGCTCTAGGAAAGTTGCAGTTTGGCGAAAGTAAAATCAGATCCAGATAGTCATAAACAGCTATACTTAAAATAATCTTTTCTTCCCTACTACCCTACAGTTAATAATTTTTTAGATATTAATTATTTTTCTTTTAATTAATAATTAATCCTCACTCCAAGACTATCCCAGGAAAGGAGAAAAAACAGTTACACGTTTCTTGGAAAAGCTACTGATAACCACCACTGGGAAAATGCTAACAATGTCTAGTAAAGATAACATGTCTGGAATGGTCAGCACAACTTGAGATAAAGAAACAACAAAGTTTCTGAAGTTCTGAGGCACCTAACCTGTACCCAAGAACGGTATACATTCACCCCCTCCTTTTCCCTCAAAGAGGCAGATCTGGGAGCTTCCTGCTCCCCTGTCAAGCTGTATTTTGATAGACAATAAATGTTTTGCTCTTTGGGCAGAGCCCTGCTTCTGAATATTGGCTATACTGGCAGCAGGTGATTAAGAATCTTTTTTTCTGATTATAAAACCAGGTGAACTGGATAATGTCAAGATATTATTATTGAATATCTTGATCAAATTTCTATAGGATTTCAGATGAGAAAAACAAAGAACAGAATTTGAAATCATTAACTTTTTTTTCTCTTATAGAAATGTATTTTTAAAATATTGCTTTCCGGTAATGATCTTTTAATGGATATGCTATTCATTAGCATAGTTTCAATAAAATGAAGATATTAATATAATTTATACATGTTTGTACCCTTTTCATTGTAATAATTTTACCTCTAAATGGGGTTCATTTTGACTATGCAATTTGTAAAAATTAGGTTATTAAAATTATTTTCAGGTTACATGATATTTGTATGTTGCATTTCTTTGATTTAAAACTAGGAAAAATCCTTATGGTGGTTTTACAAATCTAAATTTAAAAAAAAAAATAGTTTTTGCTGTTTCAGTCTTCTACTTTAAACATTGAATTTTTTTATTTAAAAAATTTTAAAAAATACATCAGAATACAAAAACTTTCTTTCATTTTACTTTCCATCCTTAAATATTTCTAACTAAAGCTACCAACTAGCTTGTGAAAATTCAATTAAAATGTTCGGTCATATCTTTAAAGACCTTTTCTATTTAATATTAGATTCTTACATAGTTTTAGCTCACTTGTGTTGCTTAAAAATTTCTCCCTTTTATAAATATTCTCATTTGAAATCTAAAGTTTAAACAGCCCTTAAAACGTTAAAATAACACTTAGAGTTTGCATGCATTATGAATCAGTTTTCTATTGGTACTACATTACTACAAACTTACCTTCTTAAAGTAATTTAATTTTTATTTTGAAGTCCTGTAAGACTAGTGGGTGATGCAAATGATTAAGTGCTTGAGTATTAGATCAAAGATTAGTGGTCTGAACCTACCCAGGGGCACTTCAGGAGAAAACCTGGCAATGTGTTTCCTAAAACACAATTTTGAAATTTCAACTTCAAAGTTGCAGTTTTGAAAGTTGTATGGTTCAATAATACTCTGCACACTGAGTTGTAAAAGACTACAGTAACAAACAAAAAGAAGAGTTTTGTGAGTCGGAAACCTCACTGGACTAAAATCAAGATATCACCAGGGCTGACTTACTTATTTGTTTTGATATTTTTAGGAAATAATTTGTCTTTTTCCTTTTTCCATATTTTAGATTTTCTTGCATTTTGTGGCCTTTGCACATTTCAATATAGTATATGACTTTATCTTTTTGAGCTGCCCTTTCTTTTAAACTTCCTGTTCAAGTCTTGTACTTCATCATTTCTTCTAGTTGCTTTCGCTTCTCTATATGCTAAAGCAAGTTTCAGAGTCTCTTCTGATACCCATTTTAGTTTTGTCTTTTTAAAGACCTTTTGGTTTTTTCCTGTGTTGTCCTTCATGTCATCGTAAAACTCTTCTGCTCTTTTACCATTAGTGTTAAATGCATAAAATCTGTTGTTAAGATGCTCTCAAATATCAGGTGGGATATATTCAAGGTAATATTTTGGTTCCCATGAACTTGTTTATATATTTTTTTCAGTTTCAGTCTGAAATTTCATTTGAACAATTGATGATCTGATCACAGTTGGCCTGTGGCCTTGTTTTGGCTGATGATATTGAGTTTCTCTATCATCTTTTCTCACATATTTAGTCTATTTTATGCCTGTATATTCCATCAGGTAATACTTCGTTGTATAGTTGTCTTTTATTTTCTTGAAAACAGATATTTGCCACAAATAAGTCATTGGTCTTACAAAATGGTATCATTTGATTTCCAGCATTATTTCTATCACCTAGGCCATATTTTCTAACTGAAAATCCTTCCTCTTTCTAATCTTTGCATTCCAATCACCAGTAATTATCAACTATTGTTGTGGGCATGTTTGATCAGTTTCAGACTGAAGAAGTTCATTACATGTTTGATCTATTTAAGACTGCAGAAGTCGTTTATTGTCATCAAGTACCATCAAGTTGGTTTCAACTCATAGTAACCCTGTAGAGGGTTTATGAGGCTGTAAATCTTTACGGGAGAAGAAAGCCTTATCTTTCTCCCATGTAACAGATGGTAGTTTTGAACTGCTGACCTTGCAGTTCACAGCCCAATTTGTAACCACTATGCTACAAGAAGAATGCTTAGGATTATACATAATGGCCAATACCAGTTCCTTTTCAGCTCATTCTGGTGGAACTAAGGATAGCGTTCCATTTGATTTTAGATAGCTTTCAGTTTCCCTAGACTTGTACTTTGTACATTTTACATTTTGATTGTTAATTCATCATTGTAGCTGTTTCTTCTCACTTTGAGTTGTGTGACATCAACCAATGAAGTTCCTGAAAGCTTAACTCCACATATTATGGTCAACTCTACTTTGAAGAGGTAGCTCTGCCCAGGTCATATTTTGAGTCCCTGACAACCTGAAAGGAACATGTTCTGTCACTATATTTCACAATGTTCCACAGCTATTCATAAATTTTTCAGAAGGTAACCATTCAGAAGTTATATGCATCTCTTTCTTCCCATGCTACTAAGTCAGTTCCAATTCATAGCAACCCTGTACAGGGTTTCTGAGGATGGACTTGTAGGTTTGAACCACCCACCTTGCAATTAATTGTCCAGTGCTTATCTTACCAGGACCCTATGACTATCACTATCCAGTGCTTGCCACACCAGGACCCTATATCACTAAGGATATTAAATAAAATGATAAGTTAGAAAATTGGAAGAAAATAATCTAACAGTTGCAGGATATAGAAAAATTAAATATTAAACTACTCTCCCTTAGAAGCAGCAGGTCTTAGATATAAGATGGATGGTCTTCTGATGACTCATTTATAGTATAAATTGGAAACAGATAATAGAAAAGTTTTAGATTTTATTCTGAAGTGTACCCGAATGTTCTGCACTACCAACCAATTGGAAGTTTTGGACATAGACAAGCTAAAATGAATGGAAGAAATGATGATGAAAAGAGTTGAACAGAATATTTCAAAAGGCAACTCAAGAAGATAATTAAAGTATTATAATAGAATGTGCAAAGACCTTGTTGTTGTTATCAAGAGTTGTCATGTCTGTTCTGACCCATAGTGACCTTGTACAGGGTTTCTGAGGACCAGCTGATGGGTTTGAACCAACAACCTTGTGATTACCAATCCAGTGATTATCTTACACTACAAAAATCTAGAGTCAGAAAATCAAAAGTGAAGAAACCTACTTAGCAATTTGAAAGCTGAAAGAACTGAAGAAAATCTGCAAGACTTGAGTTGCAAAATTGATTAATTCTATTGCAAGAAACATTTTAAAAAAATGTAATCACTGTACCAAAAAAAAATTGTTGAAGTCTAACTATTTCAAGAAGTATATTATTAAGAATCAATGGTATTAACGGAAGAAGCCCAAGGTACACGAAGTTATTGATGAAAAACTAGGCTCAATTTGTATTGATGGAGTACAAATTGAATTGTCTCAACAAACTGATACAGCACAAGAGGCATTCACTGATCTGTGCCAAGACATTTGGAAAAGAGTTAGCTGGCTAACCTATTGGAAGAAATCCATATTTGCATCCATTTCATAGAAAACTGACCAAATGGAATGTGGATAATACGGAACAATAACACTAATATCACATAAAAGCAAACTTTTGCCGAAGATCATTTTAAAAACTGTTGCAGCAGTGTATCAAAAGAGCTTCCAGAAATGCAAGCTGGATTCAGAAGAGGACATAGAAAGAGATGCAGCATTGCTGACGTCAGATGGATTTTAGTTGAACTATCAGAAAATGTTTACTTGTGTTTCATTGACTATGCACAGGTCTTAATATATGAGGGTGAGTCAAAAATTATCCACACTCTGGTTACAGAAAATGTTTTAATAAACTTTTAGAAAAAAAAAAAAAAAAAAAAAACATCATTTTTTGATGTAATCTCTTTTCCTTTCAATTTTGGAAACTTAGTTGGAGTATTCTCGTATTTCTGAAATACGAATCTACTGGGGTGCTTGTTGAGAAAATGTTGTTGTTGCTAGATGCTGTCAACTCAGTTCTAACTCATACTTTTACAAAGCATGATGTCCTTAATGAGTCATAGAGGGAGTTACATATAAAATGTACACATAGATAACCATTAGCAAGACTTAGGACTAGATATGCTATCAGTTGATATATTAGACAACTATGGATAAGAAAGCTAAATTGCCTGCTGTGGGATTTGAAGCAGGCATCATTATTCTGTCAGAAATAAAGAAATTGAATTCATAATAGTTAATGTACAAAAAAATCCTATGCAATACAGCTAGTAGGATCTAGTTCCTAAATAATTGTCTGTTTTTAACTGAGATTTAAATTCACTTCATATTTTTATTTTTGAAGACATTTTATGGAGTTCAACTTAATTGTATGTTAACTATGTTAGCTAATAGCATATGAGATATTGCCATGCTTAAAATACTCTAAAAGGGACAAAATATATATCAGCAAAATTTGTTAATTGGGGAAAAATAACATAGAAACTGCCATATCTTTATAAACCACAGAGACTCAGAGTGCATATAATTAGATACTAGATCAATATCTGTGATTGTAACTTCAGACCTTCCACAGAATTGTTATATTCCTACTTTGGTAATTGCCTCTCTTCACATTTTCTAGTCTATATGGATTCTAGAGGATGTTGTTAGTAAAAACCTGTATAATTTTCTCTCCTACTTCAATCAACAATTCCAACTTCACCTCTAACTACAATCATCTCAAATATTCAGGGATAATAAAAATTATACTTTACATCGTTTAATACATTTTCATTATGAAATCAAAGATTAAGCATAAATAGTACTAAAATATTGATCAAATTAATGCACTAAATTAGACAAAGGAAATTTGAATTGCCACTTTAATAATGAGATATGACCAATGATACAGAAGAAATGGCACATTTCCTTAATATAAATATAATACAGATTGCTGGAACTAAGAGTTAGTGAACTCTATATAACTTAGTCTTCACTAACAAGATTGCATTGTCTTTACTCAATTTAGAATAAGTAACCTTTAAATTCCCTAATCGAGCAAACTGTTTCTGGAATCACTTTTGTGAGTAAAGTAAAGAGAATGTTACATGTATTTTAACAAAAAAATTAAATACATACTATGTAGCTAAATTGGGTAAAAAATGTACAACTCTAGATATATTAGTTTTGCAGACAAAGACAAACAGGGCATTATTGAGACATGACATACTTTAAGAGAGATTGTGTTAGAATTTAACCTTATATATATGTATATATATATAGTGAAATTCATCATTTAGCATTTAAAATATATGTGGCTGAACGTTGTATGTATGTATATATATAGTGAAATTCATCATTTAGCATTTAAAATATATGTGGCTGAATTGAGTACTGTAAATGTCTCACAGAAAAAATAGAAATTGTGCTTAAGGAATGGCATATTTATTAAAAGGGAGTTCATGATACAGCTGACAACAGATAGAAAACTGATGATTTTAGCTTAAGATGGGGCAAATAGACATTTTCCCTTTGATTAAAAGGTTAATTTAATGTTAGAAACAATTAAGGACCATAGGAGAGTTCTGAGAAGTGGATGTCTTGACAGGATCAAAATATCACTTCAGCAAAATCATTGTCATTTTTCTTCAAAGTGCACTTGAGGATGAGAAGCTATTAATCATCAGATAACTGAAAGCATCACTTTAAGAATCTTTTAAGTACCTAGACTAGAACTGTGATTATTAATTCAAAGGAATGAGATAGTATATTGGAAATAATAGAAAATATAGTATAGTATATTTGACAAGCAAAGGACTTAATGGAGCCAGATGCAGGGTAGGTAAATGTTTAATGCAGGACATTGTATCTGAGATAATCATTAAAAGTGAAAGATATACTTCTTTTATATCCAAAATGTAGCAATAAAGTTTTAGAAACATGTGCCAACTACAAAAACTGGATTTTCCAGTATTGTGAAATGCTTATAACATAGCTGTTAATAAAGTCAAGCTATATTAAGAAAAATAAATTAAATATGCCAGTTAACAGATGACCATAGCTCTTGGAAATGGCCTACCTTGAAAATGTCAAGCTTGTCTTCTCATCTGGTTACATTAAACTCACTATCTTTGAGTTGATTGTAACTCACAGAGAACCTGTATAGGGGTACTGAGATTGTAAATCTTTATGGGAGCAGACAGCATTTTCATTCTCACGTGATGCAGCTGATGGGTTTGAGAAGTTGACCTTGTGGTTAGCAGCCCAACGCCTAACACACAGAGCTCCTTAACTGGTAACATCACAAAAATTGTGTCTGGATGGGATTTGTCCAATAGTAGCTGCCTTAGCTGCAGATGATAAAGCTGTGGCCCAGCAATCTACCTCTCAGCATGTGCAGAATTTATGAACAGCAGCAGCATAGGGAGACAGTTTATCCAGCAAAGAGTTGTACATGGTATTCTCATCCAAGAAATGACTATCCCCGCTCTTCCTTGATGAAAACCTTTGGTTAACAACTCATCTAATAGGTAATGGAGACTTTCTTTTATTTGAGTACAAAGATGAGAAGCATTCTTATCAGACTCTATAAACCCTAAAGAAATGACAAATTCATAAGCAAATCCCTATCTCAGTTATGCACATAAAGTTATTGCATTGTCAACAGCACCTAATACAGATCACCTACATAAGCTTTTTACAAAAGGATTTGAGATCAAATCTTGGTAGTAAAAAATAAATAATTTTGCTTGGAAATTCCCTTTTCAGATAAACTTTAAAAAATTAGTTGACAAATTTGAAGTCATATCAGTCTTTCTATCCATTTAAATCAGAATCACACTAATTAAAATATAGATTATTGCAATATGAATTAATATATATATATAAGTAGATTAATGAAAATAATATGCAAATCACCATATTCTTCAAAAATTGAGCTTGAGTCACAGTGAAGTTTAAAAAATTAAGTGTATTAAAATTTGTCAAAGGGTCATTAAGGAGTCTCATGGACATTTGTTGTGGTGCTGTAGGATAAGCACTGGACTACTGGTCACAAAATCAGTGGTTCAAACCCACCAGCTGCTCTTTGATAACCCTATGTATGGTTGCTATAAGTCGGAATTGACTCAACAGCATTTAACAACAACAACATCCTCCTAAACTGTGGGAGAATGAATTTGTTAAAGTTGCTTCTCTGTTATAGCAGCACTTAACTACAGCAATAACAACAATGGGTAGTACAACCAGCTAATAGCATCAGCTGCTAACTGAAAGATTAGCTAATGTGAATCAACCAAAAGGTGCCTGAGAGAAAGCACAGATAATCTATTTTTGAAACATCATCCATTGAATGAAACCCCAACAGAGCACATATGGTGTCACCATGAGTTGAAATTGACTAGAAGGTAGCTGCTAGTAAGGATCATTCGGAAATAGTATAAATTGTGACCATATGAACAGATGAAAAAGATGCACATTTATCATGTTTTCTATAATGAAAATGAAGTGTTTTTGTATCAGGAAAAAATCCAGTAGCTACACCGAAAAAAAAAAAAAAAAGACTATTTTTTTTGTATTGTGAAAACCTGTTCTATTTGGCTAAGTTATATTAAAATATGTTAAATTTTGTTTTTACTAAATATAAAACTAAATATATTAGTTTTTAAATTATTATTCTGCCTGACTAAAGTTTAATTTACATTTGTTTCATATTCTTGTAGAAAAAAAGTGGTTATTTGTGACTAAAGAACCCATTTATTACTGATTGTACCATTGATTTACTCTGTGTCCCTGAGCAAGACAATTAACTTCTTTCTGACTCTATTTCCTAATTTATAAGGTGCAGTTGTCACTGTTATACAGAAACGGGGGAATAAATTTTAACTTTCCAATGGAGAAGAAACTAAGGGAGACAGAGAGTACAATGTGATGGAAATCTGGTGGTCATACATTTTGAAATGCAAGCTTTTAAATTTCATGGAAGCTACTTAACCCTGCTAAATTGCTCATTCTATGCAATAGTGAAAGGGAATGTAAGAGTTTAGGTGTGGTGCTCTTTCTATTATTTTTTCATGTGGAAGAGATGTCATTTTATATATGACCAGAGTCATACTTCACCATCACTAGCTGACTTTCACAGAACAGGAAGGGGGAGTATAATTTAGTTAGATCAGAAAATGGGGTAAGCACTGGAATGTGAATCAGTTCAGTTGTTCAAGCTTACTTATCATTCTTCGGGAGAAATGTGAGACTGTCTGCGCCCGCAAAGATTTAGAGCCTAGGAAATGCTATATAAGGTTGCTATGAGTCAGAACTGACTCAAGGGCACTTAATAACAACAACATATTATTTGAGTCCTGGTGTGGTGTTGTAGAATAGTTACTGGACTGGTAAATGCAAGGTCTTCAGGTCAAACCCACCGGCCGTGCTCTGAAACCGTATACAGAAGCCTGCTTGATGGCACACAACCCCAACACAAATAATACATTTTACTTGGATCCATAATCAATGCTCATGGAAGCAGCAGTTAAGAAATCAAACAATATATTGCCTTGGGTAAATGTGCTGCAAAGACTTTTCATAAAGTGTTAAATAGCTAAGACATCGCTTTGAGAACTAAGATGCACCTAACTGAAGTCTTGGTATTTTTGGTTGCCTCATATGCATGCAAAAGCTGGACAATGAATGAGAAAGACTATAGAAGAATTGATGCATTTGAATCATGATGTTGGCAAAGAATTTTGATAGTACCCTGGGCTTCTGGAAGTACAAACAGTTTTGGAAGAATTACATCCTTAGGAATGACAAGGCTAGACTTTGTCTATTATACTTTATACATGGTATCATATGGACAGGCCCTAGAAGAAATCATGCTTATTAAAGTGGAGGGTTAATGAAAAAGAGGACTGACTCAGTGGTCGCAACAATAGTCTCAAACATAATAACTGTGAAGATGGCACAAGACCAGATAATGCTTTGTTCTATTGTGCATAAGGTAGCTATTAGTCAGAACTGACTCAAAGGCATCGAGTAGCAATAACATATTTATTGCATATCTGCCAAGTTACATAACAGTTAAATTACACATTACATAATTGCCAAATCATTGAAAATAATTACCCAACCAAGGTGATACACATTATACTTGAATAGTAGTTTTTACTATTGTATAAATAAATAACTTTGGATAAGGAAATAGTAAATAAGCAGTATGGATGTACACACAGTCAAGAGGGAGGAAGAAAAAAAGGAGGAAAAGGAAGAAAGAGGAAGAGGAGAGGAAATGAGAAAGGAATAGAAAAGAAAAAAAAATGTTCAGTTGAAAACTCAGATAAAGAAAAAAATAATTTTAGAAAAAACTTCTGTCTTAAAATCATTTGGTAATTTGAATCTAGGTTGGAAAATCTATATAGCATGAGAAGAATGAAACTGAAATTTAGCTTAAAGCAATCGTCCATCTTCTACCTGAGTTGTTCAGCAAGAACAAAGTAAAGCAATCTCGAAGACGATAACATCAATACACGCTTCTCTTATTTTCTAAAAGTCAATTGCCAACCCAAAGTAGAGGGTCATCTAAAAAAAGCTAAACCACAACCAAATGAATTGATGTTGTTGTTGTTGTTGTCAGGTGCCATCGAGTCGGAACCGACTTATAGCGACCCTATGCACAGCAGAATGTAACAATGTCTGATCCTGGGCCAACCTCACTACCGCCGCCACACTTGAGTACATCATTGATGCCATCTGGCCAATTCATCTCATTAGGTCTTCTTCTTTTTCTCTGACCCTCCATCTTACCCAGCATGACATCCTTCTCCAGTAACTGTTTCCTCTGGACAATATGTCCAAAGTATGAGAG
>NW_006408523.1:30341115-30350250 GCF_000296735.1 Chrysochloris asiatica | reverse complement strand
TTGGTAGAATTCTTCTATTTCATCTTCACTGGCTTGAGTGGTTGGTGCATAAATTTGAATAATAGTGGTATTAACTGGGCTTCCCTGTAGGCGCATGGATATTGTCCTATCACTTATAGTATTATAACCACATGATTACTCAAAGAGAAAACTGTAAGCCACACGCATGTCATTTAACTTCATAAACTTCAATAATATCCACAATATTAGTGACAAACAATGTTCACTCATGTTTTTAAGTGCCTATTCTGGTATGGTACCACAGGATAATGCATTGGACTGCAAGGTTAGTTTGAACTGCACAGTCAGCGGTTGAAACATCAGCTACTTGTCAGAAACCCTGTACAGGGTCCCTATGAGCCAGAACCAACAAAATGGCATTTAACAACAATATCTTGAAAACAATATGTGGGCATAGAGAAAATATTTCATGAATGCAAAATCTTATGCACCTTAGGTGATTCAGATACATTTACTTATTTAAAAATTTTCTGTCATATTCTTCAGGCTGCCTGAAAAATTAAATCAGTACTTGATTATGGATATCTGTCTTTTTGTTTTTATGTTCTAATGCTATTATTTTGTTACACATTGGTTTTCCTTACATGAATACGATAACTTACTTTAATAATACATGAATTTTGCTCAATTGAGTAAGACTGCATTTCCAGTTACCTAGATAAACATCAGCTGAATTGTTTATGTTTTATAAACTATTAAAATGATTTAATGGACTTTCTCATCAATACTACATGGAAGCAAAGCCTTAACATTAATTTTGTCATCAGATTTTTTTTTTTTCTTCACTTTCTTGCAAAGAAAACTTAATTAGTATCTCTGACAAAAAGCTTAGGATCGTATTTTCATCTCTAGATTGCTGCACTTAAGCAGTTGTCTTTAATCACCAATGTAGGACTTCAATTTCAAGACTCTTCATTACCTGAAATTATAGACTACAGGAAGAAAGAGCTGTATTATTTTTATATCTATTTTGAAACCTTCTGTTTGTTATCTAAATTTACCTCTTTTTGTTAAAACTTAGCAAGAAAAAAAAAATCAGAGTGTAGCAAATTTCAGAATTTTTCAGTCTTTTCCCTATGGCTATGGCTTTTAATCCCAATTATAAAGTTTTTTTAAAAAACTTTTAAAGATAATTTGTTGTGATAGAATCTCACAATTGACATTTCTTTTAAATTTCTACAGGTGATTAAGTTGATTACCATGTGACTTCATGCTGAGTTCTGATGCTTTATGGCTCCATTCTCAATTTCACATGTGCTCAGCCTTCCACGAGTCCAGTAGTGAAAGATATGCCAATGTCTTGCTATGGCAAAAAACAACAACAACAAAAATGTTACCAGACTTCTAATATGTGATGTTAAGGTCCTCAAGTCTATCACATAAACACAAGGTTTTACTGTAACAGTTGTCTGCTATTATGTACTAAATTTTGTGTTAGTGATGCTCTTTCCAAGTAAAAGACAGAAGGCTCTAAGAAACAAATGCCTTAAATAAGATACTGTAGTTTACATTTAGTAGAATTGGCCTACCATGTTCAATACAGTAGGAGTTCATCACTGGGTCTTCTTTCTCTAAAGAAGTATGAAAGAGACGAGGCTACCCATATCTGACAAGAATATCAATTATAAAGACAGAGAAACCAATTTGCATATGGAAAAAGGTTCACAAGGAGTCACATAGGAACATGGTAATTATTATTTCTAGCCTAAAACCTGTGACCTGCAAAAACATACAAATGTGTTCTCATTAAAAGAAAATTGGAAGAATGAAAAATTATAGTTAACTAATAATTTAATATAAAAAATAAAAATATATGGTAGTATATGTAGAGATATACTATCATTTTAACTTTAAATAAATTAGAAAATATAGAATTTCAAAAGACCTTATTTATGATCTATAAAAATAGTTTTTTAGGAAAAATGTACGACACCTATATGATTATAGAAATTCAGGAAGAATTTTTTTTTTTCCTTTTCTATACATGACCCTGAAACAAGCAGATAGTTATGTAGAAAAAAATTACTGTCAACATGCACCTCAAGTCTGTATAATATACATATACCAAATATGTCTTTGCGATAAATGATATAGATTATTGTCATTGTTAAGTGCCTATGAGTTGGCTCTGACTCATAGCGACCTGTATAGAACATCCAGGCTTTTAAAATTTTTGCAGGAGCATAAAGCCTCATTTTTCTCCCTCAGAGCCACCGAACTTCCAATGATAGAGGTAACAGGTTAAAAAATTTAAATTTCTAGAAAAATATTTACACAAAACTTCAAAATCATAGAGTTGGCAAAGATTTCTAAAACATGGCAGAAACCATAGTGATGTAAGTGGACCATAGACTGCTTTGCTTGACTGACTAAGATCTCCTCCCTAAGACCTCGAGTCTTTGAACTTGAGTCAGTGACCTAATCTGGTTTGTCAGCTTCTACAACCATGGGAATGAATATCCAGATTCTGCACTAGTGATGAGAATTTTCGATATTGACCTCTGAATTGTAGATTTGAGACTTGTCCACTTCCAAAACCACCTGAGTCATTTTCTTGCTGGTCTGTGAGTTCTGTAAGAATTTGCCATGAATTGTAGAATGCTGAGACATGAGGGAGTATATTGAGTAGGAAAGCAATGGTTGCTATCAGGAATGATGAAATAGTACATGGTTGTTATTTGTAGTTGCTGTAGAGTCAGGACACTATGATTTGGAACCAACTCCATGGCACACTGTCACAGCCATCACCAGAGTCAGTTCTAACTTTGAATTTATTGTTACTGCCACAGTGTCAATCCGTGTTCTTTGCGGGGAATCTTTGTTTTAACTGACTTTCCATTTTTCAAGAATGATGTCCTTGTCCAGGGACTGGTCCTTCCTAACAACATGTCCAAAGTCCGATAGATGAAGTCTTTCCATCCTTTCTTCTAATGAGCATTCTGTCTGTGCTTCTTCCAAACACAAATGTATTTGTTCTTCTTGCAGTTCATGGCAATTTTCATGTTCTTCACCAACACCGTAATTCAAGTGCATTGATTTTTCTCTGGTCTCCTTATTCATTGTCAAAATTCCACATGCCTATTAGGCAACGGAAAACAACAACAACAACAACAACAACAACAATAAAACATGGCTTGGTTGAGGCACAACATATTCCTCAAAGTGACATCTTTGCTCTTTAACACTTGTAAAAGGGCTTTTGTAGCAGACTTGTCTAGTGCAATATGTCATTTGATTTCTTGACTGATGCTTTGATGAGCATTGATTGTGGACCCAAGTCAAATGAAATATTTAACAACTTCAAACTTTTCTCCTTTTATCAAGATCTTATTTATTGGTCCAGTTGTGAGGATTTTCATTCTCTTTACTTTGGGGTACAACCCATACAGAAAGCTATAGTTTTTTAATTTTTATCAGTAAGTAGCACTTCAAGTTTGTTTCACTTCCAGAAAACACTGTTATGTCATCATCATATCACAGGTTGTTAATGAGTCTTCCTCCAATTCTAATGCCAGGTTCTTCTTCATATAATTCAACTTCTCGAATTATTTACTTAGCATAAAAATTGAATAAGTATTGTGAAGAAATATAATAAAGTGTTCTGAATTTCCTATTATTTGCATTATCCAAGGTTTGTTGTGATATACACAGCCAAATATATTTTCAGAATCAAAAAACAGAATATGTTTCTGGTATTCTCTGATTTTAGCAAAATCTATCTGACATTAGCAATAATATCTCTAGTTTCTTGTATGGCGCTTTGGGATAATATACTGGACCACAGGTCAGCTTAAGCCACAAGGTGGGTGGTTAAAATTAACCAGCAGCTCCTCAGAAACCCTATACAGGGTCACTATAAGTTGGAACTGACTCAATGGAACTTAACAACAAGAACTATAATCCTTAGTTCCATAGATCATCTTCTGAATCCTGCTTGCATTTCTGACAGCTCACAGTCAATGTACTTCTGCAACCACTTTGAAATTATTTTCAGTAAGTTATTACTTGCCTGTGATATTTATGATATTGTTTGATAATTTCCGCATTCTGTTGGGTCACCTTTCTTTGGAATTGGCACATATATGAATCTCTTTTAGTCAGAGCAGGTAGCTGTCTTCCAAATGTTTTAGCATAGATAAAGTGAACACTTTCAGCATTTCATTCATTTATTGAAACATCTCATTTGGTATTTTGTCAATTCCAGGCACCTTGTTTTTAGTTACGCTTTTAGAGCAAGTTGGACTTCATTCAATACCATGAGTGCTTCACTAAATGGTATCTCCTAAAGTGGATGAATACTGACCCATTGTTTTTGGGATAGTGACCCTGTGTATTTCTTCCATCTTATGACGGTTCCTGCATCTTTCAATATCTTGCACTTACAATACTTCAATGTTACACCCAGAAGCTGCAATTTTTATTTCAGTTCCTTTAGATTGAGAAAGCTGGGTTTGTTCTTCCCTTTTACCTTTCTAATTCCAGTCTTTGCACATTTTATTAAACTAGTTTACTTTTACAACTACCTTTTGAAATTTTCCATTTGTATCTTTTACATCATGATTTTTTCCATTCACTTTAATTAATCTGTGTTTAAAAGTAAAATTCAGAGTCTCCTCTAACATATATTTTGGTCTTTTCTTTCCTATATTTAAATGATTATTTTTGCTTTCTTCACATGTGATGTCTTTGATGCCATCCCACAATTAATCTAGTCTTTAGTCGTAAGTGTTCAATGTGTCAAATATATTCTTGAAATGGTCTCTATATTCAGATGGTATACTGCAATGCAGTAAATTACTTCACATGACCCTCATATTGCAACTCCCACCAAGCCACTTTTTTCCTAATAGGTCTGTGTAAGAGAAGGTAGGAGACGATGCTGATAGCATGGTATGACTCAATTGTGACTGCAAAAATTTGGAACGCTAACAAGGGTATAAAAGAAGCCATCTCAGAAGCAGAAATGGGTGATCTCACTACCATCAAAGAAGCACCAGGAGTGAAGTGCATTCCCTGGACACTAAGATCACTGTGCATTGAACCTCCTCAATCCAAGCACAGAAAACTGTGACAATGGAGGATTAGCAGAAAAAAGGTAGAGGAACTTCAGTAGCAGATTTAAGAGCCAGATCACCAGATAGAGTGTTGGACTTCCCAGTTCACAGAATAAGTAAAGCTTAGTGCCTTTGGACAGGAGGCTCACTTGTAAATCACATATGAGTATGGTGTCTCAGTTTTGTGTGGCCTCTGCAATAAATTACCATACCCAGCTAAGAAATAGAGAGTGCTGTGGAAGGAATGGTTGGTGACATTTTCACATATATCCTCAAGGTTGTACTTCAGCTGTCATGGAAATATTTTAATTTTCTTCAGCTACAATTTGACGTGGCATAGGAGTAATTAGTCTGTTCTTTAGTCAACTCCTGGGCTTGTCCTTTGTTTATTATATTGACCTTTTTCATTATCCCTTTCCACAGACACATATGATTTTATCCTGTGTATGCCATCAAGTGAGGTCCATTTCCATAGATGCTATTTACATTTTAAAAAATTATTTACTATGAATAAGTGATTGGTCTTTCAAAAGTCTGCCATGTGATCTCTGGTTGCATTTATGTCACCAAGGCTGTATTTTCCAATAACCAATCCTTCTTGTTTGCAATCACCAGTAATTATCAATGCATTTGTCTTTACATATTTGATCAATTTGTGACTGCAGAAATTGGTAAATATATCATCTCTTCATGGTTGACATTAGTGTTTGGTGTATCAATTTTGATAATAATCATGTTAACTGGTAATCATTTTAGGTTGATGGATATTACCCTACCACTGACAGGTTTGCAATTCAGGATAAATCTTGAAGTGTTCATTTTCCTGATGAATGTGACAACACTGTTCCTCTAAATTTATCATTCCAGACCGAGTAAACAAAATATTTGTCTGATTCAAAATGGACAATTATCAATCATTTCAGCTCCCAAATTCATAGGATATAGATATTTGTGCATCCCATTTCATTTATAAATGAATTTATGTAGATTTATATGTGGCATAGTCAACATTTCAATTACTGATGGTATTTACATCTGATTTTTTTCATTGTATCACATCTGCAACTGAAAGTCCAGAAATCTTTATTCCACCTATATCAATGTAATTTATTCTACTTTAAACAGGCAGCACTTTCCCAATTGTATTTTGAGTGCTTTCCAAGCTGAGGCTTTCATTTTCTGGCACTGTATCAAAAAATGTTCCACTTAGATACACTAGCCAACTCTTCAAAAGTAGAAAAGTTTCAAAATCTCTTCCATGGGTGACTGTTTCCAGCACCACAGTGACACAAAGCCATATAAGTACAAAACACTAACAAATGAGTGGTGGATATAAGCCATATTTTAATTAAACAGAACATTTAAAAAATTTTGTTCAATTGTAAACACACCATAAATCTGTCAAGTTGTCATACTGTGGTGGCTTGTGTGATGCTGGAAGCTATGCCACCTGTATTTTAAATAAAAGCAGGGTACACCCATGGTGGATATGGTACACAGGTTTCAGCTGAGCTTACACACTAAAACAGACTAGTTAGAAAGAGAGACAGACTACTAGTGAATGTTTAGCCACTGGAAACCTTATGAAGAGCAGTGTAACACCGTCAGATAGCACCAGAATATTGAATTTTATAACAGGATGAATATTGTTAAATACAGAGCCAGAAGATGAGCCTTTCAGGTTGGAATGCATGAAAAATATGACTGAGAAAGAGTAAACTCATAAAAATTGAGCTGGCCAAAATGATGTGAATGGAATAAAACTTTCTAGACCTTCATTTGCTGATGGTACAAAACTCAAAATGAGAGAAACTGCTATAAACATCCATTAATAATCAAAATATGAAATGAACAAAGTGTGACTCTAGTAAAATTGGAAATTTTAAAAATGAAATGTAACATATAAAAATAATTATCTTAGGCATTTTTAAGCTGAAATGGACTGGTATTGGTCCTTTTGAATCCTATAATCATATGTTTTATGATTTCAGGAATTAAAATTTGAACAGAAAGGTGTCACATACATCACCAAAAAGAATATTTCAAAATCAAAGTTGAAGTTAATTCTGTCTGTGATAGGATAATATACATATGCTATTATTATTCAAGCTAAAGACAGTGATTATGAAATTGAAGAATTCCACCTGATTCTTCAGTCTGAAACTGATTAAAGATGCAATCAGGATATATTGATAATTTCTGGTGATTGCAATGCAAAAGTTAGAAACAAAGATAAAGGGGTCAATCATGGGAAAAGATGGCCTTCAAGATAAAAATGATGCTGGAGATCGCATGATAGATTTTTCCAAGACCAAATGGCTTATTCACTGCAAGTATCTTTTTTAAAACAACAACAAAAAATGACTATACACATGGATCTCTATAGATAACATACAGACAGCATCCACACGAGAGTCAAAATTTGACCTGGAACATATCCTACCAAAATTTATAGTTCATCTCAACAACGGATTTGAAACATTAGACATTAATGACCGAAGACCAGAAGAGTTCTGGGATGACATAAATAACATCAAACTGGAAGAAAGCACAAAGTAATTAAGAAGACAGGAAGAAAGAAAATAACAAAATGTATATTAGAAGAGACTGAAAATTGCTCTCCGGTGTAGAGATGCTAAAGTAAATGAAGAAATAGGAGGGTAAAAGAGCAGAGCAGAACAGAAAAAAAAAAAAAAAAAAAAGTGAAAGGGCATTTCAACAACACACAGTCATGAATTAAAATGAAATGTGCAATTATATAGAATAAGAAAACCAACAGGGAATGAAACAGTTGAACAGTTCTCAAACTGAAAGAACTAAAGAAAAAATTCAAGCCTGAATTTGCAATATTGAAGGATTTTATGGGCAAAATTGAGTCTTTATCTGGTGCTATGGAATAATGCACTGGTCGGTTTGAACTGCAAAGTCAGCAGTTAAAATTCACCAGCCGCTCCTCAGAAAACCTACATAGGGTGATTATGAGCTGAAACCAACTTGATGGCACTTAACAACAATGGGCAGAATACAGAATGATGCAGAAAACATCAAAAGAAGATGGAAGGAATATGCAGAGTCACTTTACCAAAAAGAAACGGTCAATGTTCAAATATTTCATGAGCCTGCATATGATCAAGAGCCCATGGCACTGAAAGAAGAAGTCTAAGGTGCATTGAAGGCATTGGCAAAGAAAAGGGCTCTGGGAATTGGTGGAACTCAAATCACATTTTTTTAACACACTGATGCAGCACTGGAGTCACTCATGTATCTATGCCAAGAAATTTGAAAGACAACTACCTGGTCAACTAACTGGATGAGATCCATGATCTTGCTCATTCCAAAAAGAGGTTACTGAGTTGTTGCTTTTACCAGTCATTTTAAGAGTGTCTTCCAGTTTGAAAGAATCATCTTCTAGCACTATATCTGACAATGTTTTACTGCTTTTCCTAAGGTTTTCTATAGGTAACCCATTCAGACTTCCTAGTGTCTTACCTCTCCTTCTTCCTAGTCTGTCTTAGTGTGAAGGCTCTGATAAACCCTGTACACCACTGATGACATGTTACTTAATCTGCTAGCAACTTTGAGTATGACTTTGTGAGGCATACATCCAAGGGATATTAGAATTTGTTGGGCCAAACTGATTTGGTTAATTAAATAAGACACTATACTTGAGAGCAGTATATTAATCTTCCATTTAGACACTATTCTTTCAATTTAAGGGATCAAGAGAGTAAACTAAAGTGCAGTTAAATGTTTCTTAAAAACACAGGTACAGATTTTAGTGTCTTTTTAATTTGCATCCTCTAAATTCATAGTAACTCTAATTTTGATTTCCTTTGACATAGTTCCATTATTGCTTTGACATAAGTTGTAACAAAAGTGCCCTTAAGTTTGTACTTGAAATATGTAATCATTTCTTATAATATAAAGATGCTTTAAAAACACTGACCTATAAAGATTGAAAACTGAAGACCAGTATAGAATATATAGAAAGGGACTTCTAAAAATTTGTGGAAAAAAATCAATAATCTTTTCATTCCCTTTTTTTTTTTTTGAGCTTTAT
>NW_006408523.1:30315067-30340990 GCF_000296735.1 Chrysochloris asiatica | reverse complement strand
TGTTAAGTGCTGTGGAGTTGGTTCTGATTCATAGCAACCCTTTATATGGTTTTCAGGGAGAGGCTGATGAGTTTGAACTGCTGACTTTGTGTTTCAAACTGACCTTGTGGTCCAGTGGTTTATCCTACAGAATATATGTATGTCTATATGTCTACATACATGTTGTTGTTAAGTGCTGTTGAGCTCAGGTCTCTACATGGTTAGTGGTTCAAGCCACTCCTTGGAAACCCTATACAGGGTTGCTATGGTTTGGAATTGACTTGACGGCACTTAACAGCAACAATGAAAGGTTGTTAACTTCTGTTTAGTCAGGTCCAACTTATAGTGACACTGTATATAGTTTTTGAGGAGAAGCTGGTGAGTTTGAATTGAAGACCTTGTGGCTCACAGTCAAGTACTGATCCTGTAGTGCCATGTCAAGAGTATATATTCCATAGAAACAGAATGATGTCGTTACTTGGCTGTTGACATCTGTTTTCCTTCAAGAAATTGAATAATCTGGAATGGAGTAGTCATTTCCTTGATGTTGAGGACAGGAAGAACTACCTTGGTTTCAAAAATGAGCTCATTCTCCAAAACTGAGTGCTAGTGTGCTGGTGAGCAAAGAGAATGGAGCTACACCCTAAAGTTGAGGGGTCAGGCCATTTTCCCTGTTGTTTAAAAAAGTTGAATTAATGCTCACCGCTAAGGGCAGAAAGCCATTGCCAAAAGTGGAAGGACCACTGTCAAGAATAGTGGGGGGATATTCTCTAGAGTACTGGGTTTGAATGCTACTAAGATCTGAAGAACAAATAAAGAAAAAAATATTATTTTCAAATCTTGAGACTTAATGAAATTTGCTTTTCTGTGACATGGAGTTGTGTGAGCCTTTCTTTCGCTTTTATTTCTGATTTTTCAAAAGAGAATGTCTACTGTATAGATGTCCCGACATTATACTTTGGAAGAGAGAGCTTATACTCTATATTTCATAGGTCATATACATATATGATCATATACATATGGGATCTGTTTTTAAGGCATGTAATTATTTCCTATAAGAGTTATTACTAGAAATTTTAATATTTATATCATTTAAACAAATCTAATTCTTAAATTGTTTTTAAGAGAAATTTAAAAATACTTAAAGTGAAAATCTGTAAAACTATAGTAAAGCAATTTTAAAGAGGATTGTGAATTCTCATACTTTCTTTTCTATTTTCTGAAGTCCAATATGAAAGAAGAAAAAAACTGAACAAATTTATAGAAATAGATACATTGTTTAAACCAAGAATAAACAAATTCATTAAAATGAGAAACAGACCCATTATGAGATTTCATTTTTTTTTTAAATTTTGGTATTAAAAACTTATTTTGATCAGCTATTTGCTACTCGTTAGCAGAATTATTAGCAAATAATGCAACTGCAGCATTAATAGCTTTAAATACATTACAAACTGAGTTAACATCTTATAAATAATATTGCTGTGTTTCAGTGATGAATCTGACACTAAGACAATTTTATCAAGATAGTGAACTTCCCAAAATTTCTGTATCTTTATAAATATAACAGAAAATATATCTACATGCTGGTGGTGGTTATGTGCTGGGGAGGTGGCTCCACCTCCTAGTGACACTGTTTAGGGTTTTAGATGCTGTAAATCTTTACAGGAGCAGAAAGCCTCATCTTTCTCAAGTGGAACCACTGGTAGTTTCAAACTGTTGACCTTGAGGTTAACAGCCCGACTCATAAGCACCATGTTACCAAAGTTCCTTTAAGGGAATACAAAGCAGCCTCCTCTTTCTCCTGTAGAACAGGTTGTTGTTGTTAAGTGCCGTCGAGACGATTCCAACCCATAGTGACCCTAATAGGGTTTCAAAGGAGCAGCTGGTGAGCTTGAACCGCCAACCTTACAGTTCAAATGGCTTTGCAGTGTGGCGCATTAACCCACAGCGCCACACCAGGATTACCTGTAGAACAGGTTGTTGTTGTTGTTGTTAAGTGCCGTCGAGTCGGTTCCGACTCATAGCGACCCTGTACAGGGTTTCCGAGGCTATAAATTTTTACGGGAGCAGAAAGCCTCCTCTTTCTCCTGCGGAACAGCTGGTAGTTTCGAACTGCTGACCTTGCGGTTCGCAGCCCGATTCGTAACCACTACGCTACAGGTAGTAGAGCTGAATTTCTGACCTGTGGTTAACAGACCAACTCATAACCCACTATGCCACCAGAGCTCCTTCTTTACATGCTGATAGCTCATCATTTTAAATTTGCTACTAACATTGCTAGAAAAGTGAACGATTATCATTTGGAAATATTCTCAGATAACATTCTATAACACATGTATGTATGTGTATATATATTAACTGTCACTTGGGTGCAGATTGGTTTTCCAATATATTTTAAGGTGAGCATAGTTTACTAGTGTCATTGTTTTCCTTAAAGAGGACTGTCTATTGTTTGGCTGAATTCTGAGCCATGGGGGTTTCATTTCCACACCTGAAGTGTGACTAGGGGCCATAGTCTCAAGTATTCCTTATGTTTCTTCTCACCAGTAAGCTTGTTCCTTTATTTGATTATTTATTTTATTTTGACTTTTGTTCCACATTTTCCTACCACTCTATCCAGTATCTTCTACTGTGATACATTTCAGAGCAGTTTGTAGTATTATCTGGGCATCATCGAGTTTTTCTGATCCCAGGATCATCTAGACTGATGCTCCTGTGATCCATTAGTTCATTGTACTAATTTTCCAGTATCTTTCATTTTCATCACTCTTCTTTTCTCCAGAAAGTGAGAGACTAGTTGCAACTTAGATGGATGCTCACAAGCTTTGAAAACCCCCAGGCACTACTCACCAAAAGTAGAATATAGAATATTGTCTTTGTAAACTGATTGGTACTTGGGGCTGCGTGCTGCCAAGTGGTTCTGACTCATTACTTATAGTGTATAGGATATCTGAGGCTATAAATCTTTATGGGAGCAGAAAAATCTCATCTCTCTCTGGTGGAGCGTCTGGTATATTTGAACTACTAACCTTATGGGTGTCAGCCTAACTTTTTAGGCTTTTTAGACTATGTTATGACAACTGACCTTTGATGTTCCCCAAATCCCAAGCCCTGTGTCTCATTATTCCAAGGTCTTTGGCAATGTCTGTAGGGTCATCGGTTCAAACCCACAAGCCACTCTGTGGTAGAAAGATAAGGCTTTTTGCTTCCATAATTATTTACAGGCTCAGAAACCATATGCAGGGTTTTCTATGAGTCAACTTGGCTTGATATCAGTGAGTAGATGACATTTTCCTAACTTTGCTTCCTGTATACTCCACCAGATTCCTGACTATATTCAGGAAAGAAGTACACATATAAAAATATTCTTTGTAAAACATTTCTTTGTGTATATAGCCCCACTGTCTCACCCATACCTGTTCAGCCTACATACTATTTGGGTCTCTATTTATACTTCACTATTATTTCTGGATTATGTGTACAGTATTTGCTGTTACCTTTAACTCTTGTACCCTCAATGCTTTCCCCTGCCTTCATAATCTTTTGCTTACCTTTCCTTATTGGATATTACCTTCTCCATCCAAGTTGACATGTCCTTCTAACAAGTATACGATCCCCTCCTACTCTCCAACCCTTGATATCCATCAATGAATATTTCTTTTATTGTGAAAACTTCAGCAGCTCAGCAAGAAAAATATAAATAACCCAATTTAAAGGTGGGAAAAGGACATGAATAGAGACTTCAGCCAAAAAAGACCTACAGAAGGCTAACCAACATGAAAAGAAATGTTTGAAATCTTTAGTTATTACAGAGATGCAAATCAAAACAACAATGAGACATTATCTCTCTCCATTCTTAATAGCTAATTAAACACAAACAAACAAATGCTGGCAAAAGTGTGGAGAGTTGAATACTCATGTATTGCTGGTGGTATCTCAATATAGCACAAATACTTTGGGAAATGGTATGATGTTTCCTTAAAAAGTTGGAAATAAAATTACCGCATGACCTAGCAATGCATCTACTTGGTAAATAGAATTGAGTTAGAATACCCACTATCCATGTTCATTGCAGCACTATTCACAATAACAAAAATATGGAATTTACATAAATTCCCACCAATGGAAGAATGGAATAACAAATTATAGTACATATACACAGTGTAAGACTAGGCAATGTTAAAGCAGAAACATGAATCTGTGAAATACCTCAAAACATGGATGAACTTTGAGGAAGTTATGATGAAGGAAATTAATCAATACATACTTTTCTTTAATAGTATGTCTTGACAAACATAAACTAATATTTAAATGAGATTTTTAAAGTAGACACTAAAATTTAGGTAGATAGAGGATTACTTTATTAAATGATGTAGAAGTAAAGTAGTTCAGTCTGCTCATTTAATGTGGTCAGATAGAACCAATCATAAGAATTCTTAGTATTGTTAGCTGATTTCACCTACAAACCTTACATAATTAATATTTTAAAAACCCACATTCTCTTGTAACTTCATCATAATAAAGCCAGGAACCCATGCACTTATTCAAAATGAAAGAAAGATCATGTGACTAAACCACAACTTTACTATTTCAAAAGTAAATTGTCTTTGCTTAAATATAATCTTTTGAGAACATGTTTATTTTCTTTTCCCCATAAGAATTGTCCTCAAAGATTTTTATTAAAAGCAGACTACTATCTTTCTCAAACTGAAGTCCTTGTTATCTACTCTTCAGTGCCAGGTTTCCTTGCTGCAGCAAATTTGCTTACTCCTAAATAAAATCAGTGTTAACATTTTTATAAGAATCTAGAATCTGTCATTTAACAACTGACAAAATCAACAATATCATCTTTAGGTTGAATGTTGTTGTTGTTGTTGTTGTTGTTGTTAAATGCCATCGAGTTGGTACCAACCCATAGTGACCTTATGCACAAAAGAACGATAAACTGCCCAATCCTGGGCCAACCTCACTACTGTTGCCACACTGGATTCCATCGATGCTGCCACTTGGCCAATCCATCTCGTTGGGTGTCTTCTTCTTGTTCTCTGACCCTCCACATTACTAAACATGATATTCTTCTCCAGCGACTGGTCCCTCCTGACAATATGTCTGAAGTATGAGAGACAATGTTTGGCATCTAGGCTTCCAAGGATCACTCAGGCTGCATTTCTTCCAAAACGAATCTATTGGTTCTTTTGGCAGCCCATGGGATTTTCAACATGCTCCTCCAACACTGTAACACAAAAGTATTAATGCTTCTACAATCTTCTTAGTCACTATCCAGCTTTTCCATGCATATGAGGTGATTAAAAATACCATGACTTGGGTAAGGTACACTTTAGTCCTCAAACTGACATCTTTGATCTTCAACACTTTAAAAAGGTCTTGTGCAGCAGATTTTCCTAATGTGATATGCTGTCAGAATTCTTGACTGCTGCTTCCATGAATGTTGATAGTTGATCCAAGAAGAATGAAGTCCTTGACAACTTCAATCTTTTCTCTGTTGATAAGAATGTTATTTATTGGTCCAGTGATGAAGATTTTTGTCTTCTTTACATTGAGATGTGATCCATACTGAAGGCTGTGCTCTTTGATCTTCTTCAGTAAAGGTTACAAGTTCTCTTCACTTTCAGCAAGCAAGGTTGTGTCATCTACATATCGCAGGTTGTTAATGAGTCTTCCTCCAATCCTGATGCCATGTTTTTCTTCATATAACCCAGCTTCTCAGATTATTTGCTCAGCATACAGGTTGAATAAGTATGGTGAAAGGATACAACATTGTCGCACACCTTTTTAAATTTAAAACCATTCAGTGTTCCCATGTTCTTTTTAAACAACTGCTTCTTGGTCCATATACAGATTCCCCATGAGCACAATTACGTATTCCACAATATCCAGATTTTACAATGTTGTCTATAGCTTGTCATGATCCACACACTTGAAAGCCTTTGCATAGTCAATAAAGCACAGGTAAACACCTTTCTAATTTTCTCTGCTTTGAGCCAATATCCGTTGGACATCAGCAGTGATATCCCTCATTTCACGCCCTCTTCTGAATCCAGGTTGAACCTCTGGAAGTTCTCTATCAATGTATGATTGTAGCTGTTTCTGTATTACTTTTAGCAAAACTTCACTCGCATGGGATATCAAAGAGGTTGTCCAATGATTTCCGCATTCTGTTGGGATTACCTCTCTTTGGAATGGGCACAAATATGGATCTCATCCAGTCAGCCAGCCAGATAGTTGTCTTGCAAATTTCTTGGTAGAGATGAGTTAGTGCCACCTGTGCCACCTCACTTTCTTGAAAGATTTCAAATTTTATTCCATCAATTCCTGGAGCCTTGTTTATTGCCAATTCCTTTAAGCACCTTGGACTTCGTCCTTTAGTAGCATTGGCTCTTGATCATATGCTACCTCTTGAAATGGTTGAACATTAACTATTTACTTTTGGTATAGTGACTCTGTGTATTACTTCCATCTTCTCTTGATGCTTTCTGCATTATTCAATAATTTGCCCAGTGAATCTTTCAATAACAAAAGTCAAGGCTTGAATTTTTTCTTCAGTTCCCCCAGCTTGAGAAATGCTAAGCACGTTCTTCCTTTTTGGTTTTCCGATTCCAGATCTTTGCAAATTTTTTTGTAATATTTGCTTTACCTTCTCGAGCTGATCTTTGAAATTTTCTGTTCAGCTCTTGGACCTCCTCATTTCTTCCATTTGCTTTAGCATCTCTACACTGGAGAGCAAGTTCCAGTGTCTCTTCTCACATCCATTTTGACTTTTCCTTCTTTAATGTCTTCTCAATGACTTTTTTGCTTTCTTCATGTATGATGTTCTTGATGTCATCCTACAACTCCTCTGGTCTGCAGTCTTTAGTGTTTAATGTATCAAATCTGTTCTTCAGATGATCTCTAAATTCTGGTGGCATATATTCTAGATCATAATTTGGATCTTGTGGACTTGTTTTCATTTTCTTCAGCTTCAGTTTGAATTTGCATATCAGTAATTGATGGTCTATTCCACAGTCTGCCCCTGGCCTTGTCTTCACTGATGATATGGAGCTTTTCCATCTTCTCTTTCCTCAGATGTAGTCAATTTGATTTCTATGTGTTCCATCTGGTGAGTTCTATGTGTATAGTCTTCTCTTATGATGTCTAAAGAAGTTATTTGAAATGAAAAAATCATTGGTTTTGCAGAATTCTATCATACGTTCTCCAACATCATTTCTATCACCAAGGCCATATTTTCCAACTACTGATCCTTCCTCTTTGCTTGCAACCTTTGCATTCCAATCACCAGTAATGAGCAATACATCTTGGTTGCATGTTTGATCAATTTCAGATTGAAGAAGTTGGTAGAATTCTTCTATTTCTTCCTCACTGGCTTCAGTGTTTGGTGCATACATTTGAATAATAGTGGCATTAACTGGGCTTCCCTGTAGGCACATGGATATTATCCTATCACAGACAGCATTGTACCTCATAACTGATCTGAATATGTTATTTTTGATAATGAATGCAATACCATTCCTCTTTAATTTGTCGTTCCCGCCATATAAACCATGTGGTTGTCAGATTTAAAATGGTCAAAACCAGTTCATTTCAGCTCATTAATGCCTAAGATATTGATGTGTACGCATTCCATTTCATTTTTGACAACTTCCAATTTTCCCAGATACATATTTTGTATAATTCCATGTTTCTATTTTTAATGGATGATTACATCTGTTTCTCTTCATGTTGAGTTGTGCCCCATCAGCAAATGAAAGTCCCACATGCTTTCCTCTCTCGGGCTTTACTCTATTTGCATCATCACGGTCAAATCTACTTTGAGGAGGCAGCTCTTCCTCAGTCGCATTTTGAGTGCCTTCCAACCTGAAGAGCTCATTTTCTGACCCTATATCTGACAGTGTTTCTCTGCTATTCATAAGGTTTTCAGTGACTAAAGATTCGTAAGTAGTTTGTCACTCTTTCTTCCTAGTGTGTCTTTGTCTGGAAGCTTATCTGAAACCTGTCCACCATGGGTGACCTTGTTGGTATTTAAAATACCGGTGGCATAGCTTTCAGAATCATAGCGACTCACAAGCCACCACAGTAGGTTGAATGGGGTGAAATTTTCTAAATTATAAGTTAAATCCTAGAGAGTGTTAGAAGTTTTCTTCCAACTAGTTTGAATTGCAGTCATTTGCAAAACAAACAAACAAAAAGGCCATTATGTAATAATTTTATAGAATGAATTTTTTTCTTCATATCCAGACATAAGGGAGTTTCCTCTGTGCTTAATAGTATAAATTACTCTTGAACCCAATAACTGGAATAGTTTGTATAAATGGTAATCATAAAAGGCATATTGTTTCATACTAAAATCTTGTAACATGTTTCATAAGTTCTCTAAGTCAGCAGTTCAAATCCACCAGTTGCTTCTTGGATACCCTATACAGGGTCCAGATGAGTTGGAACCCACTCAAGGGTAATTAACAAGAACAACATAACAGTTCTTAAGGAGTCTTGCTGGTGCGGTAGTTAAGAAGTCAGTTGCTTAACTGTTGGCAAACTACCCTTGCTGCTCCATGGTAGAAAGACCTAGCCATCTGATTTTGCAAAAATCGTTATTTCTGTGTGCCTTTTGATGCAACCTTACTCATAGAAACCCTATTGGAAAGAGTAGAACTGCCCACTAGGATTGTCCACAGCTGTAATATTTAAAGAAGCAGAGTGCTACATATTTCTCTCATTTTAGTGGATAGTGGGTTTGAATTGCTGAATTTTGGGGCTGCAAGGAATGCTTAACCACAGTACTACTAGCGTTTCTTCAGGTCTAGGAAATCCTATGAGGTAGTTTGACTTTGTAATATGGTGTTGGAAGGCATGTAGCAATAATAAAAATATGTATGTCAGTTATTGCCTGCCTCTCAAAAATGGAAGTAATCTACTAAACATTTTAAAAGAAAATAATATAATTCATCTGCAAATCATTGTTCATGTTCTTTTAGCTATTTATTTTCTCCTGTCCAAACCCTCACATACCTCTGCTACTGTCTCAAAATAGACAGAGGCATTTTAACATTTTCTTTTGTATGTATGTGTTGCAGAGAGTTTTTAAAAATTGTGCTCAATTTGAATTACTAAGTCATCTTTGTTCTAAAAATGAGTTTGAAATATTTAGTAATTTCCAAACATAGTGAATTCATTTGAATTCTGAATAACAGTTTTTCCTAGTTCAATTAGCTGACTAGAAACTTTGGTGGAACATGCTTACAGTGCTCAGCTGTTAACCAAAAGGTCGACCATCCAACCCCTTTAGCCACTCTGCAGGGGGAATATATAATCATCTGCTTCATAAAGATTACAGCTTTTGAAACTTGGAAACTCTATGGGCCAGTTTCACTTTGACATGTTATAACAATAATAGTAATAATAGCATTTATTTGATACTAAATATGTATGTCTTTGATGATCCTATGACACATGTTAGACAATATTATTAGACATATTCCACCTGTTAAGGTAAGTGGGATAATTTCATCCAGGTAACTGGCTAGTAAGTGCTGAAGCCTGGGTTAAAAACTTTGGGGTTTTAACAAAATAATTTGCAAATTATAAGTGCTCAGTAATCATTAACTGCTGTTATTATTTGTACTATTATTGAAGAAAGACAGTACTCATGGGAAAATGAATTTGTCTTCATGATGCAGCATTTAGGCATCCAACTGCTAATCATTAGATGGATGTTTGAACCCACTAGTCACTCCTAGATAGAAAGATATGGCAGTAGGCTTGGGATGCAGCTGTAAATAAAGATTATAAGGTTGGAAAGTTCATGGTGCAGTTTTAATCCTTCATACAATGGGTCTCTTATGGGTAGGAGTCAATTCCAGGGCAATGTTTATTGTTTGTTTTGTTTTTGTTTCTTTCAATTTTCTGACATTCATTATGAGACCAAGTAAAGTATTGATGTAACAAACTCATTTGAGACTATCTGCAAATCACATGGATAGAGTCCTGGTTTTTGCAGAACAGACATCCAGGCAGTTAATAGAAATTGTAACAGAGCAAAGTATGCAATCCCAACCTCCGTACAGAATAAGGGTTTTGTTTTGTGACCCAGTTTATACCAAGGACCACTTTGCTGTATCCTGCAGAATCATGAATTAAATTATTGTCAGAGCTGTGTTAAGGTTAAAAAGCAAGAGTGGGGAGGGATATAAAGGATTTTAAAAAGGGAAAAATGGGAATTGGAGTTCTAAGAAAGAGACCTCAGAGCAATCATATTTGAAATGGCTTGATAATTGACTTTTTCTTACAGGGGACTCTCCTAATTACAATGACTATTAACTGATAAGGTGACCTACATAAAACAACTTATTTGTGTGAGGTACTGAACCTACAAATCTTGATTTCATCTTGTGACTACTTATATTATTTTAGCCAGAAAAGAGCACAGGGAGTATAAACCTTATCTGACATTTGAAACAGAAATAATAAATGTAATAGGAATTTGAAGAATGCTGGATGTTGAAACAAGTGTTTTACTTATTTATTAATCTACTTAAAACTATAGGGAGATCTGTGCTCCCTGAAATTTGATAGTATCCTTCATGCATGTGTACTCCCTTCAAAATCTAATATGGTGACATGCCCTGGATTCTTCAAAACAGTTTCCACTATTACAATGTAACACTTCTCCATCTTTTGTCTTTAGGATTTATATTTATTCCAGTACAAAGACAAGTCTGTTTCAGAATCTGCATGATATTGTGACTCAGTTTTGAAAATCATATCCTGTCAGTTCATCATAACACATTATCAGTCTATTATTCAAAACTCAAAACTGTCCTCTGCTTCCTAAAAAGAATCAGTATTTTATAATAATTACTGAAATGGTAAAATAAAAGATATTTAAGACCAGACTTAAAAATTTATCCACAATTAAAAGAAAACAAACAAAAACATTAAAAGTGTGTGTGTGTCTATGTGAAATAAGATGCAATGAATCTTAATGAACTCATTCAAAAAGAAAATTAGTTAAGTTAGGAAACATAAATTATAAGGTTGGAAATGAGTCCAATTTTAAGACTTAAAATAGCCCTTTTCATTTAGATGAAGTTTATGAATATTTGCATTTATAATGATGCTAAAGAAATATATTATGATCATGACAATAATTATTATGTTAATGATTAATACTATTTGTTGGTTAATTACTGGACACCCCATACCCTTTGGAGTCTTTCCTAATTTTTTTATTGCTGCTATAACAGGAAATAGGATGAGTGGGTGGCTTTAATAACATAATTTTTTTTTTCTCATACTTTTGGATGCTGAAAGTCAAAATCAAGGGTACTTGCTCTAGGAGAAGGTTTTTTTTCTGCCCACTTTGGAGAAAAATCCTGTGTCAGCTTTTCTAGAGCTCTTCTTTGCATTCCCTAGAGATCTCAAGAAGGCTTAACTACTAGCTGAAATGTTGGAAGCTTGAACCTACCCAGAGGCACCATAGGCAATCTGTTTCCGAAAAATGAAAGCCTTGAAAACTCTATGGATTAGCACTAATCAGCACATATGGGGTCAACATGCCATGAGTGAGAATCTAATCCATGGCAACTGTTCTAGGGGAAAAAGATCCCAAACTCAAGTGTATTTTATAGAGACCTCCTTTATTGTTGTTGGGTGCTGTTTTGTCATTCCAATTCATAGTAATCCTGTATAGGGTTTCCAAGTGTGTAAATCTTTGTGAGAATAGAAAGTCTCATCTTTCTTTGGAAGAGCGTCTGTTGAGTTTGAATTGCTGACCTGGTGGCTAACAGCCCAATGTCTATCTACCGCATTACCAGTGCCCTTGAGACATCCTTATTGAGACTTAAACAACAGAATGCCAAGACAAAGGCAAATCATTCCGATGAGTAAGAAGTTCAGCATGAAGCCATAACAGTGTCCAAAGAACTCATAGGCATGTGGCTAATTATAAACCCATGGTCATCAAGTCAATTCTGACTCATATCAACCTTATGGGTAAGAATAGAACGGTTCCAAAGCTTTTCCAAGATTGTAAATCTTATTGGAACAGAAAGCCTCATCTTTTTCTTTTTTAGAAGCTGGTGTGTTTGAATTCCTGACCTTGTGGTTAGCAGCCTAATGCTGCTAGTATTTGCATGGCTAATTATAAAACATGGTAAAAACAAAGGAAACTATTTTAAAAATTAATTCATTGCTGTCTCAGGTTGGTTTATGGAAAACATAAAGGGGTCAAGAGTGGAATAAATATACCCTAGCTGTTTGAACTACAAGGTTGGTGGCTCAAGATCATCAGCTGCTCCTTGGAAACTCTATACAGGGTCACTATGGGTCAGAATTGACTCAACGACACTTAACAACAACAACAACAAGTCAGGTTATGATTCTTGACAATTCAGTCATCATATCCCACTATCCACTAAGGTTATTTCCAGGTAAATTCCTTGAATAAGCAAATGGAAGTATATCTGTCATTGCTTCTATGGAGCATTCTGGCTATATTGTTTTTTGAAAACTGATTTGTTCATTCTTTGGTATTCTTAGTTAACATTTCAATTCAAACACATTAGTTCTTCTTCTGTCCTCCTTTTTGTTTTCCATTTTTCATATGCATTTGAGTTGATTGAAAAGACCATAGCTTAGGTCAGATGAAGCTTAGTCATCTAGTTGGTATCATTGCTATTTAGGATTTTAAAGAGGTCTTTTGCAATAGTTTGCCTCATGTAAGAAGTCAATTGATTTATCGACCACTGCTTCTAAGGTAGTTGATTGTTGATTAAGTAGAATGAAATTATTGACAAATTCATTTTCTTCCACATTTATCATGATGATGTTGATGATGTTTATTAGTTTGGTTGTGAATATGTTTACTTTTTCATATCTAGGTGTGTCCCATAGTAAAGGCTGTAATCTTTGACCTTCAAAGAACGAGTATTTCAAGTCATCTTTATTTTCAACAAGCAAGACTGTGTCACCTGCCCATCACAGGTTGTTAATGAACCTTCCTCCACTTCTCATGTCATGCTCTTCTTCATATAATCCAAACTTTATTATTATTATTTGCTCAGTATGTACATTATTGTTGTTAAGTGCTGATGAGTCAATTCTGACCCATAGCAACCCTGTATAGGGTTTCCGAGGAGGAGCTGGTGAGCTTGAACCGCTGACCTTGCAGTTCAAACGACTTTGCAGTCTGACGCATTAGCCCACAGCACCCTGAATAACTAGATAGGTAGAATGAAAGAGTATAACACTGTCTCACACCATTTCCATTTTTAAGCCATGCAGTATTTCTTATTCTATTCCAATACTTGCCTCTTGACCCTTGTGCAGGTTTTCCATAGAAGCAATTATATGTTGTGGATTTCCCAATCTTTGTAATATTATCTACAATTTGTTATGACCTACAAGACAATTAAATGCCTTTGCATAGCTAATAAAACACGGATAACAATATTTCTTGTATTCTCTGATTTTTTTCAAGATATGACTGATATAAGCAATGATAGTCCTTAGTCTACACCGTTTTATGAACGTGGGTTTAATTTCTGGCAATTCCTTATCAATATATGACTGTGGTCTTTTTGTTTTGTTTTGTTTTTTATAATCTTCATCAGTATTTTGCTAATATGTTATACCAAATAATTTCCGCCTTCCATTTGATTTCCTTTCTTTGAAACGGGCATGAATTTCAATATCTTCCAATTGAATTACCCCATATTTGTTTTCCAAATTTCGTGATATAGACAAGCAAGCACTTCTAGTGCTGCATCTGTTTCTGAAACATCTCAATTAGTGCTCAGTCAATTCAGGGCCTTGTTTTTAACCAGTTCCCTTCAGTACTTACAGTTCTTCATATTCTACCTCCTATTGTATACTTACTATAGAGTCCTGATGTGGCTCTGTGGATTAATGTGCTGGACTGCACAGACAGGTTTGAACTTCAAGGTCAGCAGTTCAAGCTCACCAGCTGCTCCTCAGAAATCCTATACAGGCCTCCTATGGGTAGGAACTGATTAGATGGCACTTAACAACTGCAGCAACATCATCTACTATTGACTAATTATTTTTGGTATTATGACTCTGTGCCTTCATTCTATCTTCTTTTGATGCTTCTTGCATCATTGAGTTTTGCCCATAGAATTCTCCAGTAATATACCTTGAGGCTTTAATTTTCTCTTCAATTCATTAAGATTGAGAAATACTTATCATAGCTTTTCCCTTTGGTTTTCTTTGTCTAAGTCTTTGCACATTTCATCACAATATTTTATTCTGCCTTGCTTTATCTTAGTTTGTTTTAATAAACTAAAAAAAAAAAAAAAATAACAATGTATGTTAATCTCTTACAGTATTATAAAAAAGGGCCACAAATTTAGAGACTTAAAACAACATGACTCTATGATGTCACCTTTTCTGGAGATCCTAAATCTGAGTGCCGCATCATTGGATACTCTGCTCAGACTTTCACCTTACTAAAATCAAAGTATTGATTGTGGTTGCAGTTTCATATAAGGATTTGGAATTTCTTCTATGCTCAGTGGTTTGCCAGAACTGATTTCCTTGCCACTGTAGGTTAGGGACAATATTTTCTCATACCATTTGATAGATTCTCCTCTTAGTTTCCATAGGTACCCCACTGCCATGTGGCTTCCACATGTAGTTTACCACATGAATGGGCCAGCCAGAGTCTGTATGCCTATTTTTTTTGTGTGTGTGTGCTTTTAAAGCATTGATTAGCTTAGCTTAACCCATAAGCCAGTGCAGTCTACCTTTAGTCATAAACTATAACATAATCACTGGAATAAGATTTTATAATATACATAGGTTTTATCAAATCAAAGAGGAGTGGTAACTTATGAAAGGAATGAAGTCATTGAAGGTTTCATATGATAATATTACTAAATCTTGTATTCCATTCTATAAAATACACTCAGACAACTAGACATAGAATGAAATGTTCTCAAATTCATGAAATATCTCTATACAAACCTACAACTCATACTGTACCTACTGAGGAGAAAGTGAATACTTTCTTATGATCAGAAAAAAGTAACGTGTGTCTCACCCCATCTCTGCATTCATCATTTTACAAGGGTTTGTATTCAATAAAATAAATCAAGAAACACAAATAAAATACATTCAGATTTGGTTGAAAAAAGTGAAAAAGAAGACTAACTTATGTAACTATATACATATAGGAGCTCTGGTAGTATAGTGGTTACAAGACAGGCTGCCAACCTCAAGGTCAGCAGTTTGAAACTACCAGCTGTTCCATCAGAGAAAGATGAGGCTTTCTGCTTGCATAAATATTTACAGCCTTGGAAACCTATACAGGGTCACTATGAGTCAGAACTGACTCCATAGCACACCACTACCACCACCACATATATATATATGACTATGGAGATATGATACCTATACAAAATAATCTATGAAACTTTGCTGACAGAAATTAAAACCTAAGTAAAGGAGAAATGTAATATGCTCTGAAGATTACATATTTTATGGTGTAAATTCTCCACAAATTGACTACATAATAAGTAAAATTTTAACAAAATGTAAGCAGTATTTATGGTGAAAAATGCTGAGTCTAAAATTCATGTGGAAATTCAAAGGACTAGAAGACTATTACAAGGAACTATAGTAGTATAGTGGTTATGAGTCTGGTTGATAACCTCAAGATCAGCAGTTTGAAACTACCAGCAGATCCACAGAAGAAAGATAAGGCTTTCTGTTCCTGTAAAGATTTACAGCTTTGGAAACCCAATACAAGATCTCTATGAATTGGAACCTACTCCACGGCACACCACCAACACCATCAGAGAACTAAACACAGGGACCTCACCAAATGGAATACGCAGAAATCAAATTGACTATATCTGTGGAAAGAGATGATGGAAAATCTTCATATCATCAGCCAAAACAAAGCCGGGACATACTGTCGAACAGCCTATAAAGTGCTCATATGCAAGTTCAAGCTGAAGCTGAAGAAAATTAAAACAAGTCCACATGAGTCAAAATATGAATTTGAACATATCCTACCTGTATGTAGAGACCATGTGAAGAACAGATTGGATGCATTAGACACTAAAGACTGAAGACCAGAAGAGTTGTGGGATGGCAAAGCAACAGGTTATTAAGAAGACAAGAAATAAGGAAAAAATAAAAATGGGTATCAGAAAAGACTATGAAATGACAAGCAAACACAAAACTCAGAAATTATAAGCAAACTTTAGAAATGATAAGGTAAAAGAGTTGAAAATAATTTTCAAAAGGCAGCTCGAGAAGACAAAGTTAAATAGTATAATGAAATACACAAAGACATGGAATTAGAAAACCAAAAGGTAAGAACATGCTCAGAATTTCTGAAGGTGAAAGAACTGAAGAAAAATAATTCAAGTTTCGACTGCAACAATATTGAAGGATTCTATGCAAAAAATACTGAATGATGCAGAAAACATTGAAGTAGAGGGAAGTAATATACAGAGACACTGTACCAAAAAGAATCGTTCAATGTAAAATTATCTTTAGAGGTAGCATATGATCAAGAGTCAATGATACTGAAGGAGGAAGTCCAAGGTGCATTGAAGGAATTGGCAAAGAACAAGGCACCAGGAATTGATGGAATAAAAATTGAAATCTTTCAAGAAAGTGAGGTGGCACAGGAGGCACTCACTCATCTATGGCAAGAAATTTAGAAGACTACTATCTCTGGCCGACTGATTGGAAGAGATTCATATTTGTGCCCATTCCAAAGAGAGGTGACCCAATGGAATACGGAAACCATTGGACATTATCTTTGATATCCCATGTGAGTAAAGTTTTGCTAAAGGTAATAGAGAAACGGCTACAATCATACATTGACAGAGAACTCCTGAGGTTCAAGCCAGATTCAGAAGAGGCCGTGGAATGCGGGATATCATTGCTGATGTCTGATGGATGTTGGCTGAAAGCAGAGAATATCAGAAAGATGCTTACCTATGCTTTATTGACTATACAAAGGCTTTTGATTGTGTGGATCATGACAAGCTATGGACAACATTGTGAAGTATGAGTATTCCAGAACACTTCATTGTGCTCATGAGGAATCTGTATCTGGCTCAAGAAGCAGTTGTTCAAACAGAACATGGGCACACTGGTTTAAAATTAAAAAAGTGGTGTGAGACAAGGTTGTACTCTTTCACCATAATTATTCAACCTGTATTCTGAGCAAATAATCTGAGAAGCTGGTTTATATGAAGGAAAACGTGGCATCAGGATTGGAGGAAGACTCATTAACAATCTGCAATATGCAGATGATACAACCTTACTTGCTGAAAGTGAAGAGGACTTAAAATATTTACTGATGAACATCAAAGAGCACAGCCTTCGGTATGGATTACATCTCAATGTAAAGAAAACAAAAAGCCTCCCCACTGGACCAATAAACAACATTCTTATCGATGGAGAAAAGATTGAAGTTGTCAAGGACTTTATTCTTCTTGGGTCAACTATCAACACTAACAGAAGCAGCAGTCAAGAAATCAAATGTCGTATTGCATTACGCAAATCTGCTGCACAAGACCTTTTTTAAAAGTGTTGAAGAGCAAAGATGTCAGCTTGAGGAGTAAGGTGCGCCTGACCCAAGTCATGGTATTTTCAACAACCTCATATGCACGCCAAAGCTGGACAGTGAATAAGGAAGACCATACAAGAATTGATGCTTTTGAGTTATGGTGTTGGAGGAGAGTATTGAAGGTGCCATGGGCTGCCAAAAGAACCAATAGATCTATTTTGGAAGACGTGCAGCCAGAATGCACCTTGGAAGCCAAGATGGTCAAAGTTCGTCTCTCATACTTTGAACATATTGTCAGAAGGGACCAGTCACTGGAGAAGGATATCATGTTTGGTAAGGTGGAGGGTCAGAGAAAAAAAGGGAGACCCCCAATGAGATGGATTGCCCAAGTGACAGCATCGATGGATTCAAGCGTGGCAATAGTAGTGAGGTTGGCCCAGGTTCGGGCAGTGTTTCTTTCTGCTGTTCATAAGATCTCTCTGGGTCAGTACCAACTCGGTAGCACCTAACAACAACAACATAGGCATGTGAAAGTACATGGGAATATGGAAGACCACAGAAGAATTGACATATTCGAAATATGGTGTTAGAAGAGAATATTGAAAGTACCACTGACTGCCAAAAGAACAAACCAATCTATTTTGGAAGAAGTACAGGCAAAATCCTCCTTGAAAGCCAAGATGGCCAAACTTCGTCTCTCCTACTTTGGGCATATTTGTAGCAGGGACCTGTCCTTGGAGAAGGATATTATGTTTGGTAAACTGAATGTCTGAGAAAAAGAGGAAATCCCTTAAGGTGATGGATTAACTCTGTGGCAGCATAAATTGGTTCAAGCGTAGCAACAATTGTGAAGGTGGTACTAGACTGGGTAGCACTTCATTCTGTTGTGCATAGGGTTGCTATGAGTCGTTAGTGACTTGATGGTCCCTAACAGCAATATTAATAAGAAAAGCCAAAAGAAGTATGAAATAGAACAAAGAGGGAATAATAACAGTTCCCAGATCCAAAGCACATTGTAAAGTTACATTTTTCAAAATAATGTGGTTTTGGTAACAAAATGGATAGACAGAAATGTTAAAATAATAGCATCCAGGCAGAGGCCTAAACATATGCACTAAATTGTTCATCAAGGAAGAGATAAAGTAAGTGAGTCAATGGAGAAAAGATATACTTTTCTTTAAATAGAAAATGATTATAAAAGGAATATTGATCCAGACCTTACACTCTACATAGACATTAATTTAAAATAATGGAGATACTTAATGGAGTCCTGGTGTGGTTTTGCAGGATAATGCACTAGACCACCAGGCTTGTTTGAACCAGAAAGTCAATGGTTCAAACTCTCCAGCAGCTTGATGAACATCCTATACAGGATCACTATGAATTGGAACCAACTTGACAACACTTAACAACAACAGATATCTAATATAAAACCTTTTTGTTAAGTGACATCTAGTCCATTCCAACACACAGCACTACTTTAGAGGTTTCCAAAGTTTTAAAATAAAAAATCTTTGAAGATGCAGAAAACTTCAGCTTTCTCCTGTAGAGTGACTGATTGAAACAGACAGCTAACCTCACAGTTTGAAGTCTAGCACTTACACTGTGGAACCTCCTCATTCTTAGACTGAACCTCTGAAATATCAAGAAAATATCAAACAGAATGTTTCCTTGCATTAAGACCTATATGGTAGCAAAAGGCTTATTAGGCATGACAAGAATATCATGATCTCCAAAAGGAAAAATGCATAAATACACATACATGTCCACAAATACATACACAGACACACTAGGGGGCTTCAAAAAGTTTGTGGGAAAATTCCATTATCTTTTAATTCACAGTTCCACAAAGACCTCTGATGCATGTGTGTTGTGTTGTATGTGTGTTTATTTATAGAGAGAGCCCTAGTGGTACAGGTATAGGTATCATGCAACTAATCAAAGGGCCAGTGATTCAAATCTACCAGCTGCTCCATAGAAGAAAGCTGTAGTATGGTAGTTTCCTTAAGGACACAAAATTGCTGGTATAAGGGTAAGCTGTGTGACTAGTAAATGTTTCCCAGGGCCACTATCCTGTATAGCGTTAGGGTACATGGACAGGTTTAAACACATTTTGTTTGGTGTAAACCCATGCATGCATATCTAGTTAATTGCCCCATAAGATAGGTAGACTGTAATCTATATTTTTTATAGGAATTGATTGCCAGGTAATTTCTCTCATGGGTAATTACTGGTTGGTGTGTCTCTGTAGGGTACTCCCTGGACTGCTAACCCAAAGGTCAGGTCAAGTCTATCAGCTGTTCCTTGGAAATTCTACAAATCATCACTGTGAATCAGAATCAACTTGAGGAAACTTAGCAACAACAACATATATGTAGCTATATAGGACTCATGATGCGGCGCTATAGGACTGCTATCCATAAAGTCATCGGTTCAAACTCACCAGACACTCCATGAAAACCCTATACAGGGTGATTATGAGTTCAAACCGACTCATAGTGATCCTGCAAAGGGTTTTCTGAGGCTGCAAATCTTTATGGGAGCAGAAAGCCTCATCTTTCTCCCATGGACTGGCTGGTAGTTTTGAACTGCCAACCTTGAGGTCAGCAGCCTGATTCATAACCACTATGCTACCAGAGCTCCATATATATATGTATATGTAGTGTATGTGTCTATGTATGTGTATATTTACATTTATATACAGGGTTGCTATGAGTTGGAACTGACTCAACTGCACTTACCAACAACAACAACATATTTATATACACATATACATACATAAAAACTGTGGTCATTAAATACTGCTATGAGAATGAAAATTCAAAACATCACAGCCTGCGAAAAATTTAAAATTACTTTGTACTCAATAAAATTAAACAAAAATCCAATAAAAATATAGACAGAAGTATGAAAACATAATTCACCTAAGAAAAGGTGTGAATGTGAAAGAATTGCAGTAAGAAATGATTAACATGGAGTCCTGGTGTGGTGCTGTGTGATAATGCACTGACCTTGTGGTCAAGTGCTTGTACTATAGTGTCACACCAGGACTCTAACAAAAAGCATTTGGAGAATGTAAATCAAACCAGAGAAGAATGGCTAAAATTAAAATAATTCAGCATGTCAAGTATAAGTAAGCATGTGAAGGAATTGGGGCTGTACAGTGCTGGCAATATAAACTAACATAATCACATTGGAAGTCAGCTTTACAATTTATTAAAGAGTTGAATATACACAAACTTTATGGTTTAGCCATTCCACTTCAACTAGATAGAAAGAAAAGGAAATTTAAAGCATATACAATGGAACTATTCCTCAGCAATATAAACTATGAATTATTTATACATGCAACAGTATAGATGAATTTCAAAATTCTGCCTAGTAAAAGAAGTTACATAAAAAAAAAAGTACATTCTACATGATTGTGTTTACAAGGAATTTTAAAATGCAAAGTATCCTATAGTGACAGAAAGTGCAAGGTCAATGAGAGCAAGTAATTTAAGTGGGAGGATGTCAATTATAAGAGGAAGGTATTTGGCAGAAATATTATCTTGATTTTAGTGGAGATTTTAGCAAAATCAGCGTTCATGGAGGTAGCAGTAAATAAATAAACAATGTAGTGCATTGGACAAATTTGCTGCAAATGACTTCTTTAAAATGTACAAAGGAAAAATGACACTTTAATGACTAAAGCATGCCTGAACCAGGCTATGGTGTTTTCATTTCTCTCATGCCCATGTGAAAGCAGGACAGTAAAAAAAAAATGTAGGTGAAGAATTGATGCATTCAGATTACGAACCAACCACTAAAGCTAATGATGATGAAATTAAAGAATTCTACTAACTTCTTCAGTCTGAAATTGATCAAACAAGTAATCAAAACATGTTGATAATTACTGGTGATTGGAATGCAAAGGCTAGAAAAATTGAGGAAGGACCAGTACTTAGAAAATATAACCTTGGATATGGTGGTGTTTACATGATCAAATTTCACAAGACAAATGACTTCTTTGTAAATACATTTTTTAAACAACATAAAAGACAACTAAACATATGGACTTCACCAGACAGAACACACAGAAATCAGATTGACTATATCTGTGGGAAGACACAGTGGAAACACTCCGTATTATTAGCCAAAAAAAAAAAAAAAAGGCCAGGAGCAGAAAATGGAACAAACCATTAATTGATCATATGAAAATTTATACTGAATCTGAAGATAATTCAAGCAAGTCAATAAGAGCCAAACTATGGTCTTTAACATATCCCACCTGAATTTAGAGGTCATCTGAAGAACAGATTTGCTGCATTAGACATTAATGACTAAAGACCTGAAGAATTGTGTGATGACATCAAGAACATTATACAAGAAGCAAAAGGTAATTAGGAAACAAGAAAGAAGGAAAAGACCAACATGGATGTCAGCGGAGACTCTGAAACTTGCTATCTAGTGAAGAGATGCTAAAGTGAGTGGGAAAAATGAGGAAATAAAAAAGTTGAACAGGAAAGAATAGCTTGAAAACACGACGTCAAGTATTATACACAAATGTGCAAAGACCTGGATTTAGAAACCCAAAAGGGAAGAACACATTCAGCATTTCTCAAGCTGAAAGCACTGAAGATAAAAATCAAGTCTCAGTTTGCAATATTGAAGGATCTTAAGGGCAAAGTAGAGCTCTGGTAGCATAGTGGTTACAAATCGGGCTGCGAACCTTAAGGTCAGCAGTTGCAAAACTACCAGCTGCTCTGCAGGAGAAAGATGAAGCTTTCTGCTCTCGAAAAGACTTACAGTCTCGGAAACCCTGTACAGGGTCGCTATGGGTCAGAACAGACTTGATGGCACTTAACAGCAACAATAACAAAGGCAAAATATTAAATGGTGCAAAAAGCATCAAAATAAGATAGAAGGAATCTACAGTCACTGCACCAAAAATAAATGGTCAATGTTCACCCATTTCAAAACATAGCATATGATCAAGAGCCAATGGTAGTAAAAGAAGAAGACCACGGTTCATCGAAGGCATTGACAAAGAACAAAGCTCCAGGAATTGATGGAGTACAAATTGATATCTTTCAACAAATTGGTGCAGCACTGGACACAATCATTCATATGCCAATAAAATTTCAAGATAGTTACTTAGCAAATGGATTGGAAGATATACATGTTTGTGCTTATTCCAAAGCACGGTAACCTAATAGAAGGTGAAAATTCTTCAATAATATCATTAATATCACATGCAAGTAAAATCTTGCTGAAGATAATTTAAAAACCCAGCTTCTGTATGGACAACTTTGTGAAAAATGGGCATTACAGAACACTTAATTATGCTCATGATGAATCTGTACAGACCAAGAAGCAGTTGTTCGAACAGAACAAGGGGATACGGAATGGTACAAAATAAGTAAAGGTGTGCCCCTGGGTTGTATTCTTTCACCATACTTATTCAATCTGTGTGCTGAGCAATCATACAAGAAGCTGGAGAAAAGGCTTAAATTGTCAAGTATGTCATTTGTTCATGTTCTACTATCAACACTCATGGAAGCAGCAGTCAAGAAATCAAACAACATACTGCAATAGGCAAATCTGCTGCACAAGACCTCTTTAAGGTATTCAAGTGCAAAGATGTGACCTTGCATAAACCCAAGCCATGTATTTTCAGGAGTCTCATATGCATGTGAAAGTTGGACAGTGAATTAGAAAGATCAAAGTGGAACTGATGCATTTGAATTGTGATGTTAGAGAAGAATATTACAAGTACCATGGACTGCCAGAAGAACAAACAAATCTGTGTTGGAAGCAATATAGATAGAATGATCCTTAGAAGCTAGGATAGTGAGACTTCGTCTCTCTTATGGCTGACATATTATCAGGAGGGACCAGTCCCTGGATAAGAACATCATGCTTGGTAAAGTGGATTGTTGTGAAGAAGAGGAATGCCCCTCTGAGATGGCTTAGCACAGTGGTACAAGCAACAGGCTTAAGCGTAACAATCATTTTGAGGATGACATAGGACCAGTATATGTTTCATTCTGTTGTGTAACAAATTTTCAAAGTTATGTCTGTGGTTATAATTCCATTTGTTTATGGTGTTTTTTTGCTATGGTTATAAGACAGGATTACTGTATGGTATGTCTTGGGTTAATCTCTTACAAAATGTAATAGGAACACACTAAGGAAGCTGAGCTAGGAAAGTTAGATGCCAGGCAATGTGAACATTTCAAAGGAACCAGGAAACATATGGTGAAGAGACAGAGACCTTAGATAGAAAGTGTTCACTTAGAACTGGAACTAAGAATTTTCATTTCTAGCCTGTAGCGTAGTGGTTACGAATCGGGCTGCGAACCTTAAGGTCAGTGGTTCGAAACTACCAGCCGCTCCGCGGGAGAAAGATGAGGCTTTCTACTCCCGTAAGGATTTACACCCTCGGAAACCCTGTACAGGGTCGCTATGGGTCGGCTCCGACTCGAAGGCACTTAACAACAACAACAACAAACTCTGAGAAGATAATATTCTGTTTACTAAATGTGTCCACTTTTGGTATTACAGTATCCTAGAAAATTTAAAACAGGCAGCATAAAATCACAATAGAATAGACTGCAACTAACAAGAAGCATATGTCAAAACCTATCAGATTCTATATTTAAATGTATTCACTTTAATATACATCAGCTATACTTCAATACACTGATAGAAATGTTCTCTTCTATTTTCAACTCAGGATAATATTGAATAGTAATCAATTTCCATTGCTGCTTATATTCCCCTGTTGTTGAAATTACTTTTCTTGAATTACTTCAAAAAAAAAAACAAAATAGAGAGAGAACAAAAGAGGAAATATTTTATTTCACCATACAGCCTATTGATATACAGAATAAAAGAACCCTATCCAATGTCAGGTTCTTTGGACACAACTTGCTCACTGTCTTCTGATAGATTTCCCAGTGGCAGTTCATCATGTCCATCTTCTGCAAAATAATCAAAGATTTGTAACATAAAAGAGGACCAAGAACTGGTTTATGAGGCAGTATTTTCCATGAATTTCCTGCCACAGCTTCTCAATCTCTGTCAGTTATGAACTGAAAGAGCAGAGAACAGTGATAAATGATTATAAGTGATAAGCACAGTAGTCATCCTGCAACAAGCACAACATTTATTTAAATCAATATGTTATATTGCAATGGTCTATGCTATATTTGTTTTTAACATCATACATATCAACTCTGGTAGCGTAGTGGTTACGAATCAGGCTGTGAACCGCAAGGTCAGCAGTTTGAAACTACCAGCTGTTTCGCGGGAGAAAGATGAGGCTTTCTACTCCCATAAAGATTTACAGCCTCGGAAACCCTATACAGGGTCGCTATGAGTCAGAATCGACTCCACAGCACATAACAGCAACAACAATATAAATATAGTAGCAAATGAATTAATTAATAAATGACATTTTTGCAATATACTTTTGTTTATCATAAGATGTTAGTCTTTTTCCACAAATCATGTATTATAAGGGAATAAAATTTCATATTAAGCATTTATTAAAGAATATATGTTTTTCAAGGATCAATCTTATCCCCTCTCTACACAGGTTCATAGGGATGGACAACTTAAACATTGGCTACCAAAATGGGGGGCTACAAAGGCACGAAGTGACTGGCTTACAAATTTTCAAGAGGTGTTTAGTGTGCAGAGAAAGGTAGAATCCCCACTGTATAGTGTTCATCTTGTCTAGATGGGTCTGGTAAAAGGAGATGGGGGATAAGATTCTTAGAATTCAATAGTGAATAACTGTTATCATGAATAATTGTTATTGTAACAACTGCAAAGGTAGAAGTTTTGTAACAAAAGGAGGTAGTAGTTAATCTTACAGTCCAGCAACAGAAGACTCTAGGACCATCAAGGGAGAAGAACATGAGCAGAATGTGGAACCCTATCGGAAACCCTGTACAGGGTCGCTATGGGTCGGAACCGACTCGATGGCACTTAACAACAACAACAACAACATCCAGACAAACAGTGACACCAGAAATGGAGGCAGAGGTGATGACATGGAGAGAGAGAGAGCTGCTGAGGACTCTGGATTCATGCAAAGAGAAAGGCTGTGTGCTGGCAGCCAAGAGGCAGGCTTGCAGGATGTGTCCTTTGGTTGTTTAAATGATTATACATTCCTCAGTGTTTTTGTGTACTGTAGGGGTCAAGCCTCGACGGGGAAGTGGGTTTCATGAAGTTGGGAGATCTGATAGGCGAAAGATATAGCATAGAGACAAAGAGACAATACAGACACAAAGAGACAGACACACAAGTATGATGCAAGCTGACAGGTAGGCTTATCTGCCACCAACATTGCACACAAAACTAACTCTAGGTGGGATGTCTGGAGAGGC
>NW_006408523.1:30287274-30313642 GCF_000296735.1 Chrysochloris asiatica | reverse complement strand
GGAGGGTCAGAGAAAAAGAGGAAGACCCCCAACGAGATGAATCAGCCAAGTGGCATCATTGATGGAGTCAGGTGTGGCAGCGGTAGTGAGGTTGGCCCAGGATTGGACATTGTTTCGTTCTGCTGTGCATGGGGTCACGATGAGTCGGTTCTGACTTGATGGCACCTGACAACAACAACAACAATGATTCACAAAGACAATTTTTTAGATAAGTTAAACCAGTAATCCTTTCTTGCTACAGTCCCAGGGAAGGTGAGAGAAGAGTCTCAACCTTTCCAAGAAGGTGAGGGTTCAAACATTTAGCTGTATTGTTAAGCTAGTAATTCTTTCTTCCTTACTTCTGTAGCTCCAGGGAAAGTAAGAAACAGGTTTTAACCTTTCTAATGAAGGTGAAGTTTCGCCTCCACCTTCCTTTTCCTCATTCCAGGTTCCATATCCAAATGCTACAATGTTTACTGTATCCTCAGGGGGAAGAAGAGCATCTGGATCAAACTGATTATACCCAAGGGCGGTCTGAGGAGGCTGCCACCATTGTCCTTTAAGCCAGTATTCCCAGAATTTACCACTCCACCTCAAGTGAATACCCCAGGCAGTTCCTCTCCAGAATCTCCCTGCATAATCCCAGCAAACCTGCCCTTGTTCATCCTGAGTCATATGAGGAAGTTTTACTGCCTCGGTTCTAGGGGGAAGTTCAGTTTTATTATTGTACATGGACATCAAGAGCTCATGTTTTAAGTTAATATCAAACATAACTGAATAGTTAGATAGGGAGCAGTTCTGACATTCATCCCAGGTGGCTATAGCCTGTTCCTCAAAAAGATTTGTTACCAGGACCCCACGCACTGCTAATACCTTCAAGGCAGTGACATTTACAGTGGAGCCATTAAAAGAGGCATTAAGTACATTAATATTTTCCCAAAAGCTACAATTACTGGAGTTAGAAGTATAAAGAACAAGCACAGAATGAACAATATTAAGACTAAAGAGAATTGCACAGACGTAGCCATGCAGTGAGTTTGCAAAAACCTATGAACCCGGGACATCAGGAGGACACTTCCTTGGCCCTCAGGGTCCATGTGAGCCCAGGAAGTCAGGAGGTCACTTCCTTGGCCCTCAGCGTCCATGGTTTGCAATCCTGAGGAGTGCTCCGGAATTGGATTTTCATCCATCTTGTCACATGGCCACAGCTTCTCAGTGCTTGCATATGTCGTCTCCGACAGTGTACATCCAAAACAAAACAGAGGAAATAGAAACAAATATTGTTGAATGATGGTGCATGAAGAGGATTGTAATCATTGTAATGGAATGAACTATGATAGGATGAGTGTAAAACTAATGGTCTCCCATGTAAACTCAATTCACAATAAAAACTTTAACAACAACAACATATAAATGTTTTGTATATAAGTGAGAGGTCTTGCATACTTAATTTGTATGATAATATGAACATGGCAGAACTTTCAGTAGCTTGATCTAACCAAAAATTTAAAAATTAAGGTTTTATGTGTGAGCTTTTATGAAATGGTACCAATTCAGAAAATTTGAAAAACTTAAAAGCTTATCTAATTAGCAAAGACAAACTCAGATATAAACAAGCAAATGAACAGTAGTGACCTGGATATTAAAAAAAAAAGGACATATTCAGCATGGTTAGTGTATATATTGTAGTCATAATTCACTGACAAGTTTTCATCCAAATTCTTTCTCCTTGTAGACTTGAACTATATTTCATTTTTATGAATTGAAAGAGAATACTAACTGAAAGTGTGAATAGCAGCAATGCATTTCTTTTTGTTCATGTAAATTAATATAATGAATATCTGTCACAATTTTCTTAAGTACAGAAATTTACCCACACTCTTATAACTAAGAAATTCATGAATTTATTGTTTATCTTTCTTTGTTCTATGAATTTTCCAGGATATAAGTTATGGAAAAGGAACACTGGTGGCACAATGGATAAATGTTATACTGCTAACTGAAAGGTAGCACTTAGTGAGTGAGCCTGCTGGAAAAAGATCTGATGATCTGCTTCCATAAAGATTACAGCTGAAAAACCCGATGGGAAGTTCTACTTTGTCAGACCCAAGCCATGGTATTTTCAATAACCTCATATGCATGTGAAAGCTGGACAGTGAATAAGGAAGACCGCCAAAATATGATGCATTGGAGTTTTGGCATTGGAGGAGTATATTGAATGTACCATGGGCTGCCAAAAGAACAAACAGATCTGTGTTGGAAGAAGTGCAGCCAGAGTGTTCCTTGGAGGCCAGGATGGCCAAACTTTGTCTCTTATACTTCAGACATATTGTCAGGAGGGATCAGTCACTGGAGAAGGATATTATGTTTGGTAAGGTGGAGGGTCAGAGAAAAATAGGAAGACCTCCAGCGAGATGGATTGGCAAAGTGGCAGCATCAATGGATTCAAGTGTGGCAGCAATTGTGAGGTTGGCCCAGGACCAGGCAGTGTTTCTTTCTGCTGTGCATAAGGTCACTATGAGTCCATGGCACCTAAGAACAACAACAATAGCAAGTTATGTAAAACAGACCCCAGGAAATGTTCATCACTTATAAAGCAAATCAAACTCATTGCCATCAATTCAATCCCAACTCATGGCAACCTTGCAGGACAGACTAGAACTAGTCTATCAAGTTCCCAACACTGTAAATCTGTACTATGAAAATAGCCTGATACATCTTTTTCCCACGGAGCAGCTAGTGAGTTTGAATTGCCATTCTTTCAGTTAGTAGCTAACCACTCTGCACATTTAAACCACTGTTCCATCTGGTTTATTACCTATGTTGTTGTTGTTAGATGTCTTGGAGTCAGTTCTGACTCATAGCGACCCTGTACAGAGTTTCCAAGGCTGTAAATCTTTATGGGAGCAGAAAGTCTCATCTTTCTCCAGTGGAACAGCGGGTAGTTTTGAACTGCTGACCTTGCGGCTCACAGTCTGTTTCATAACCACTACGCTACCAGAGCTCCTTATTACCTATAGGTAGGAAATAAAATTTCCTTAAGAAATATAATATTTTATTTCATTTTAACAGAATAAAAAAGGGTGGGAGGTTCTCAACAAAATATTGTCTTAAAGATCCAGACTCCTTCCTACTTCTTATGCCTCCCTGTTTGACAGGTGGAATGCCCACCTCTACCAACGTGGAAGCAATAATGTGATTGATAACAGATTGGGATTTATGACCAGGCCTGGAAATGGTGACACCCACTTCTATCTCGTTTCCTTAATTAGAACCTCAGACCCGTGATCCCAACATATTTGCTGAGCAGAAGATTGGAAGTGATAAGGAGAATAGGTGGCAACACATTATAGAAATGCATGAGCATTATCCAGAAAAGAGAGTCCCTCCATCAACCCCAGGATATCTGATGTTCACTGCTAAAGGGATTGATGATGGATATAGAAAGATATTTGGTAACTCATTTGTATTTGTAGACAATAATCTTTAGAATTTTAAAGGTATCATAGTAAATTGTTGCATATGAAGATTCTTAGAGCAACATAATGTGGTTTATTTTTAAAAGTGCTCCTCTTGTCTCTTAGCAAATATCTGATAGTTATTCTACTAATAGGTCTTTTGTTTGCATGGTAGTTGGTGGTCATGTGCCGTGGAGTCAGTTCCGAAAAATAGTGACCCTATATAGGGTTTTCTAGGAGTAGCTGGTGAGCTTGAACCTCTGACCTTGTGGATCAAACTGACTTTGCAGTTAAGCACATTAACACAGAGCACCATACCAGGACTCCAAATTTATTTTTGTATACTAAATCCTTTTTCATAAGTACACAATTATTAGAGAACAGAGATTCTATTTTTTGTTATTGTTGTTTGCTTGCTTGTTTTTAATGAGGACCAGTTTTTTTTGTTGTTGTTGTTATTTTTTGGTGATCAAATTTTGTGTTGATTTTCACTTTCTATTGATCTTTGAAAATGTTTAGCTTTATGTTATAAATCTTCATCCCTTTTGTTGCTGTTGTTTTTCATACTAAGTCTCTCTTCCAGTCAGAACTCACTAACACAATGTGTAAAGCTTCCATTTTCTTTCAGCTTTTTGAGTTTAGCTCAGAAAATTGTTTTAAATCCTTCTGGTTGTTTTTACAAGTCCAAAATTACTGATTAATCTTTATTTCATTTACAACTCAGAATCTCTGTCCAGTCTACTCTTAAATGTACTACTTTCCAAGAACATATATTTTAATTATTAACAGCTTTGTTTTTAAAATCTTCCCTTGGCTTTTGCACTCGATTGTTTTTTCCTTCTAAGGTAATAGCAATTAAGTGAATTATATGATTAAGTAACCATTTAACAAAATCCTTAATTTGGAATCAAATATCTGCCTGTCTTCCTGAGGTTTAGGAACATCTTTAATTATTGACCTCTACTTGGCTTCAGACCAGGGATTAAATTCAACTTGTAACGTTCTAACAGCAATTCTTGCCTCGTAATAGAATGTATGATATGATATCGCTCTTTTCATTAGAGGGGGAAAAAAAGTCAGAAAGAATAGCACATTTACAGAGATAAGAAGGGGTAGAAGAAAAAAGAAAGTTTTGATTTGTTGTTAGAAGTGAGACAATAGAGAGGAAGAGGCAAAGGTTCAAGAATAGTAGGTATCCAAAGACTTGAATGAGAATTAATTATTTTATTTGACATTTGTTGTTGTTATTAAGTGCCTTCTAATTGGTTCTGACTCATAGTGACCCTGTTTAGGGTTTCCAAGGAACCAAGGAGAGGCTGGTGGATTTGAATTGCAAACCTTGTGGCTAGTAGTCTAGCATTTATCCTACATTGCTACATCAAGGCATTTGTTAGAAAGTCTTCAAAATAAGACAAGATGCTGGTTGGAGGATCAGTGAAAAAGCAGAAGAGTCTCAATAGGATGGACTGACATAGTGGCTGCAACAATGGGCTCAAGTATATAGCAATTGTGAGAATGGCACAGCACTGGGCAGTGTTTCCTTCTGCTGCCTTTAGAGTGACTGAGTCTGAACTGACTTGATAGTATCTACAAACAACAACTACTTATAACTACCAATCTTTTAAAATAGTTTATTTGATATTTTAGGTGTGTTGGCAAGAATATGTAACAATTAATCACAGTAGTAATCCTCTGAGACAGAAAAAATATCGAAAGATACAGCTTACAAGACCTTCCTTTAAAAGAAATAAGAAATTTAAAAGATGAGCTTATTTGAAGAGTTTTTATTAAAGAAACTTGTGAAACACATCACTTTTATCTAATTGTACTTTATTTAACACCATGTTATAAATCACCTTCTAATTGTAATAATGTGCTGAATAATAAACTTGTGTCATTAAGTCAATAATCAGTTTAGTTACTAATCTGGATAAACTACAAATAAGATCAAATAGAAAGGAATCGAACCTCTAGCAACAAGTATGTAGATTTTTTTTTTTTTTTTTTTATGCCAAGATGTACAGGGTCAGCTATTAGGAAAGCTGTACAAATTATTAAGATGTTCAATTTTTTGAGATTTTAACAAGCATCATGGTGGTGGTGGTGGTGGTGTGTCACCCAATCATAATAGCAACCCTGTATAGAGTTTCCAAAGCTGTAAGTCTATGCAGGAATAGAAAGCCTCATCTTTCTCCTGCAGAAAGTACCATGCAGTAAGAACTTACTGGGCCAGTATCCTAAAAAGAAGGAACATCAAGAAAGCTGAAGTGTGTGAGGCTGCTTTTACATTTAATAAAATCCCCAGTTCTAGAACAAAACTCTGACTAAGAGTATGAAAAATCCATAGCGTTTTCATCAGACTCACTAATTGTTGTTTGTTGTTGTAAAGGGTTGTTGAGTCAGTTCTGACTCATAGCAACCTTATATAGAGTTTCCAAGGAGCAGCTGGTGAGCTAGAACCACTGACCTTCCAGTTCAAATGGCTTTGCTGTCTGACGCATTAACCCACAGTGCCACACTAATTATTGTTGTTAGGTGTCATCGAGTCGGTATTGACTCATAGCAACCTTATGCACAGCAGAACAAAACACTACCCTATCCTGGGCCAACCTCACTATTGTTGCCAAACTTGAGTCCACTGATGCTGCCACTTGGCCAATCCATCTCACTGGGGGTCTTCCTCCTTTTTTCTGACCCTCCACTTTACCAAACATGATATCTTTCTCCAGAAATTGCTCCCTCCTGGCAATATGTCCAAAGTATGAGAGACAAAGTTTGGCCATCTTGGCCTCCAAGGAGTACTCTGGCTGTACGTCTTCCAACACAGATCTATTGGTTCTTTTGGCAGCCCATGGCACTCTCAGTATTCTCCTGCAACACCATAACTCAAAGGCATCAGTTGTTCTCTGGTCTTCCTTATTCACTGTCCAGCTTTCCCATGCATACGATGTTATTGAAAATACCATGGCTTGGATCAGGTGCACCTTAGTACTCAAGCTGACATCTTTGCTCTTCAACACTTTAAAAAGGTCTTCAGCAGATTTGCTTAATGTGATATGTCGTCTGTATTCTTGAATGCTGCTTCTATGAGTGTTGATAGTTGATCCAAGAAGAATTCCTTGACAACTTCAATCTTTTCTCCGTTGGTAAAAATCTTGTTTATTGGTTCAATGGTGAGGATTTTTGTTTTCTTTACATTGAGATGCAATCCATACCGAAGGCTAAGCTCTATGATATTCATCAGTAAATAGTTTAAGTCCTCTTCACTTTTAGCAAGCAAGGTTGCTAATTAGGAGGATTCAAATTTGGAATCCACTAATTAGGATGCTTGTGTTATTGTTGGCAGGATTCAAATTTGAATTCAGACTCCATCAGAAGGATGGATTGTTGGTAAACCCTCTAATATTCTGAATTGTATTATAAGGTATAAATCCTAAGAGAAGTCCTGATGGGGTGTTGGAGAATAAAGACTGGGATACTAACTAACCAACCTTGGTGGTTCAAACCTACCAGCTGCTCCTTGGAAACTCTATGCAGTGTCACTATGAGTCAGAATGTATTAAAGGACACTTCAACAATAACAAACCATAAGAGTAAAGGAAAATTGGAAATAGAATCATTTACAATAATTGAAACTCACTTTCAAATATTCTCAATAAGAGATTCCATTAAGAAAATACGCCTGTATTCTAACAAATCCACTTGGTAAAATTAGCTCAAAATTATTTTAATACTGTTCATTTATCTTGCCTAGAATTTTATATTTGAAAAGATAGAGAAAGGGCGTGCAATAAGATTATGGCTATGACCTTAGAGTAATAATATCATGTTTTCATTTGAAAAATCTCACCCTTGTGTGACATTACACTAAAAAAAAAAAAAAAAAGAATGTCAGTGAGAGTCTATGTAATTATCCTAAGGGATAGGTGAGCAGACACAAGTAAGGTGTTATAGCAAGGATACTAGAGAAGGAAGTTATAGGACATTTTTAGAAGACTGCCTTATAATAGAATTATTGATTATTTAACTTTGTGTGTTGATAAAAGTAGAGGGAAGAAAATAAGATCAATCCCATATTTCATTTTTTAATAGAAATGTAAATGATGACACCATGAACCAAAATTGAAAATGAAGGAAAAGAAGCATATTCAGAGGGAAACAAGGTGCTATGCTAGGAGATGTGAAGCCCATTTCAGAGAAAATGTTGACTTCCTGCTATGTGCTGATGGAATAAAATCTAGATAAATTATTTATCTAGATAACTAATTATGAAGGAAATAATAGTTTTTATTTTTAAAATTGCTGAGACAAAAGCAACACATACACACATAAGCATGTGTCAAAAGCATGCATAAGTACTACAGGCTCCGGATGGAAGTTAAATTTCACATATGTCTTCTCAGTTGCTGGTCATTTGGTATATAAGGTCATTGATGTTATTGTTAAGTGCCATCAAGTCTGTTCTGACTCATAGAGACACTGTACAGGGTTTCCAAGGAGCAACTGGTGAGTTTGAACTGTTGACCTTGCTGTTCAAACCAGCATTACAGTCCAGAGCTTGTCCTGTAACGTCACACCAGGACTCCATCAGATCATTAGGAAGAATAATTGAAAAGAATGCAATCAATTATAAAAGTATATTAAAAAAATAAGACTTTACTATAAAATAGATGAAACAATTTAAAATCAACACGCCAAAGCAAAAAACATCTTTTCAACTTTTTTACCTTCAATTTTATTTCCTATTGAGACAAGCAAAGCCAGGAAAATTTAAAAATATAGCTATTAGAAATAGAGCTCGGTATAGACTCAAAGGTGAAAATAGCTTAAGGGAAAGAAAAAGAAAAAGGTAAGCTAAAGAAAGAAATAAGGAAAGTCCCACATTAACTTATAATGAAACAAAAAGTCAATAAATATAAAATGGTTTGGCTTTGCCTATTAAATATGTGCCAAACTAATGTAAAACTGTGAGGCTGCAGACTTTCAATTTATGAACTTATTAAGAGACTTATTAAAACTAATTTATGACTTCTCAAATGGTTGATACTGTAAATCAGTAGGCAGAATGTGACAAATTGAGTAAAGTACAAGAAATTGTTGTTGTTAAATGCCTTAGAGTAATTTCTGACTTATAGAGAACCTGTATAAGGTTTCCAAGGGGCAGCTGGTGGATTTGACTAGTCAACCTTATGGTTAGCAGTCCAGTGCTTATTCTATAGCACCATATTGAACTAGGGAAGGAATTATGGATTTCTGAATTATAGGAAAATTAAAACAAAATAAAAATCTATCTTTTTAACTCAGTTGTAAGAGTTTCCAGTCAGGATACATCTAGTGACCTAAAGCCCACTCAGTTGATTATATGAGCAGGCATGGACAAGTAATAAATATAACCTAAAATATTTAGTACAGACACATGCATACATAGCTATATTATAGAAAATTTGTAAATAAACTGCTTTAGAATATATTGCATATATTTGCATATTATATTTATATTCCAAAAATTAAAATGATAGTGTAGCAACAGTATCAGTATAAACTGAGCAGTGACTAAGTCAAATTTACATTTGTCATTTGCTAGAAGTACTAGTGTGATGAGGATTGTTTTTTCTTTACATTGAGATGTAACCCATACCAAAGACTGGCCTTTGATCATCACCTGTAGGTATTTTAAAGTATTTACTTTAAAGGATAAGCACTGCACTGTTAACAGAAAGTTTACTGTTCAAACTCAACAGTCACTCCTCAGAAACCTTATCCAGGGTTGCTATGTGTCAATAACTGACTTGACAACTCTTAGAAATATACATTATTTTTGACACAAACTTGAAACATATAACAAATAATTTTAGAAATATAAGATGACAAGGTGTTTCAGTTGAAAAGTATAGCAATCTTAAAAATTGCATAGCTAAGGTTGCTATGTGCCAGTACCGACTTGGTGGCAGCTAACAACAACAACAACAAATTTAATAGACATCCAACTAGCCAATTGAATGGAAGCATTCCATATTTGTGTCCATCCCAAAGAGAGGTTACTCAACAGAATGAAGACATAAATTGGCAATATCATTTATATTGAATGCAAATAAAATTTTGCTAAAGATATTTCAAAAGGGACTGCAACCACACACTGACAGAACTGCCAGCAGTTCAAACTGGATTCAGATGAGAAGGTGAAATGAGAGGATGAATCCTGGATGAAAGGAAAGATTACCAGAAAGATCCTTACCTGTGTTTTCTAACTACGCAAAGCCTCCCTATTATGTGGAGCATGACAAGATATGGACAACAATTTGGAGAAAGAATATTCCAGGAACACTTAATTATGCTCATGAGGAACCTGTGCATATACTAAGAGACAGTTATTTTAAAGAACAAGGGACCACTGAGTGGCTTAAAATTGGGAAGGGTGTGTACCAGGGTTGTATTCTATCACCATACTTACTCAATCTGTATGCTGAGCTCAGTGAGAAGCTGGATTATGTGAAGAAGAACATGGCATCAGGATTGGAAGAAGACTCATTAATAACCTGTGATACACAGATGATACAACCTTGCTTGCTGAAAGCAAGGAAAACTTAAAATACTTACTGGTGATGACCAAAGACCACAGTCTTTGGTATGGGTTACATCTCAATGTAAAGAAAAAATGATTCTCACCACTAGATCAATAACTGGAGAGGAGTCCTGGTGTGGTGCTGTGGGTTAATATGCTGGACTGCAAGGTTGATTTGAACTGCAAGATCAGTGGTTCAAGCTCCCCATCTGCTTTTCAGAAAACCTATAGAGGGTCACTATGAATTGGAACTGACTTGATGCCAGATAATAACAACAACAACAATAAACGTGGAGAAGAGATTGAAGCTGTCAAAAACTTTCTTTTGTTCCGATCAATCATTATCACTTATGGAAGCAGCAGTCAAGAAATCAAAGGGTATATTGCATTGGGCAAATATGATGCACAAGATGTCTATGAAGTGTTCAAGAGCAAAGGTGTCAGCTGGAGGACTAAGGTGCACCTAATCCAACCATGGTATTTTTAATAACTTCATATGCATACGGAGGTTGGACATTGAATAAAGAAGACCATAGAAAAATTGATGATTTTGATTTATGGTGTTGTAGGAGATTGAGGTCATGTTAGGTAAAGTGGAAGGTCGGAGAAAAAGAGGAAGTCCCTCAATGAGGTGGATTGGCACAGTGGCAGCAGCAGAGGGCAAAAGTATAGCAACCATTGAGAGGTTGGTGCAAGACTGGGCAGTGTTTCATTCTGTCAGAAGTCAGTACTGACTCGATGACACCTAACAACAACAGCAACCTTTAAAAGTAAACAAAAATGATGTATGATACTGAACCCCATATGAGTGCCATTACACAGAAAACTGTCCAACATGAATATGAACTCATTCAGGTAATGTTTGCTTTGGTAACCTCTTTTCATTTTGTGTTTTAGAAAACTACAGGACTAATCAACCAGTTGTTGTTAAGTGTATTATGACTCATGGGAGTCATAATATGTGTCAAATCAGGACTGTCCTCTACATTTTTTAGTCATTGATTTTCTAAAGATTAGCAGGTCTTTCTTCCCAGCACCTTTGGATGGAGTTGAACCTCTAACCTTTTGATTAGCAGTCAAGACTGTAAAACATTTTCACTACCCAATGATACAGGGTAAATGGTAAAGAAACATAAAATTAGAAAATATTTAGGAGTTAATGAAGGTAATTTCAGTAACAACCACAATAAATTTACAAACCAAAGCTATGGAGACACAATTACATTAATAATGAGAACTTGCACACCTTAGTTTTATGTAAATATTGTTTAGAAATGTATGACTAAGAAGTTTATATTTAAGTAAAATTTAGGTTCTAATGTTAATAGTAATGATCGACCATTCAAGTAATATGCTATGATAATCAATATTAATAAATTAAATATAACTAGTAGTTGATGCAAATAATTTTTTTAAAATTTATTATAATAATTATATTGTTGTTGTTAAGAGTTGTTGAGTTGTTTCCAACCCATAGCAACTCTGTATACAGTTGCTGAAGAGCAGCTGGTGAGCTTGAACCACTGACCTTATAGTTCAAATGACTTTGTAGTCCAGTGCATTAGCCTACAGGGCCACGCCAGGACTCCTAATAATTATATTGTTATAGTTGTTAAGTGCCGTCAAGTCGGTTCCGACCCATAGCGACCCTATACAGGGGTTTCCAAGGGTGTAAATCTTTATGGAAGTAGAAAGCCTCATCTTTCTCCCGCGGAGCAGCTGGTAGTTTCGAACCGCTGACCTTAAGGTTCGCAGCCCGATATAGTCATATAATAACTATAACTTGCTCTCTAAAACATATAAGAAATGTAAATATTAGATTCAGTTTTAAAATCATAGTTAAATGATAAATTTCTAGTAATACAAAGTTTTAAAATTTGAAAATACTTAGTTTTCTCTTCTGGTGCCTCCTATTCTTGATTTCTTAATGTTGTAATGTTTCAGGATTTAATTCTTGATCCCCTTCTCAATCTATGCTTACTCGTTTAATGTTTCATCCATCCCTGTGGCATTCTGTATCATCCTTAGGCTCATGAAAGCCAGATTGAAAGATTTAGACCAAGCTTCTTTAACTTACTCTAGAATGTTATGTTTAGCTTATTACTCCACATCCCTGCTTAGATGTAGCAGTCAAAACCAACTTAAAATGTGAACTTTTGACCTATTTCCACTTCCAATCACTGTTAAAGGAATCCAATCTTTGAATTATTTCTCCGTCATGTTTTATACCCAAGATTATCATTACTGTTGTAAAAAATTACCAAACAGTAACTTAAAACAAAGTTAGAAGTATATAAAATGAGTTTTTCTAGGCTAATATTAATATTTAAGCAGTGCTGAATTATTTTTTGTGGTGATAAAGAAAAATTCATTTCCTTATCTTTTCTAGCTTCTAGAGGCTGTCCATATTCCTTGAGATTCAAACTGACCTGTCATCCAGTGTTTATCCTACAGCATCACACCAGGACTCCAAGGCAGCCCATAGTACTTTTAATAATTCAAATGCACTAAGTTTCTAGTCTTCCTTAGTCATTGTCTAACTTTCGCATGCATATGAGGTTTTTGAAAATACAATGGGTTGGCCTGGGGCACCTTGGTCCTCAAAGTAACATCTTTGCTCTTTAACACTTTTAAAAGTTTTTTTTGTTTTGTTTTGTTTTTTTGCAGTAGATTTAACCAATGTACTACCTAATTTAGTATCTAAACTGTTGCTTCTGTAAGAATTGATTTCAGAACAGAGTATAATTAAGTAAGCGACAAGATAACTTCATTCTTTTCTCTGTTTCCTATGGTATTGTTCATTGGTTCATTTACAATTTTTTGTTGTTGTTTTATGTACATTAAGTTGTAATCTATACTGAAAGCTGTATTCTTTTATCTTTATCAGAAAGTGCTAACAGGCTAACAGGTCATCAGCATATCACAGATTATTAATGAGGTTTTATCCAATACTGATACTGATTTCTTCATACAGTCTACCTTCTAGGACTATTCACTCAGCACACATATTGAGTAATTATAGTGGAAGGACACAACCCTGACCCACAACTTTCCTGATGCTAAACCATTCACTACCCTTTTTTTCTGTCCAAACAATTGCCTATTTTTCCATGAACAGGTGCCACATGAGTACATTTATCTCTTGTAACATAAAAGGTGTTAGAATCCATACTGTTGGGAATCTCCCTTACATCAGATCAGAGTACTGAATTAACAGCGGCATATGCCATTACTCTTCCAACACTCCTCTATCAGTTTGTCGTACCAGTGGTGGTGGTTGTGTTTGTGTTTTACCAAGTTAGTTCCGACTCATAGCAACTCTGTATAGAGTTCCCAAGGCTGTACATTTTTATGGGAGCAGGAAACCTCATCTTTCTCCCATAGAGTGATGGATAGATTCAAATTACTGACCTTGTGGTTAGCTACCCAGCTTGTAATCCATTATACTATGAGGACTCCTGTCATACTTTGTGGCTTTAATGTTGCTTGGATGCTGGAAGCTATGCCATTGTATTTAAAATACCAACAGAGACTTCAGCAGAGCTTCCAGACTAAGAATATGGAAAGGAATTTTACTTCTGAATGATTGGCTACTAAAAATCTTATGAATAGACGCAAAACATTCTGAGAGATAGTGCCAGAAGATGAGTTACAAGGCAATCAAAATACAACTGGAGCATAACTGCCTATTCAAATTTGAATTGACTTTAACGACATAAATGGAGCAAAGTTTTCAGGACCTTAATTTGCTGATGTGGCACCACTCAAAATGGGAACAATAACTATAAACATCGATAGGATAATAGCCATATGTTTATAGGGAAGGCCAGTTAGCAACACTATTATTCAAATGTATGCATCAATCAGTAAAGCCAGTGATGATGAAATTGAAAAATTCTACCAACTTTTTCAATCTGAAATTAATCAAACATGCAATCAAGTTACACTGATAGTCACTGGTGTTTGGAATGTAAGAGTTAGAGAAAGGATGTTGTTGTTAGGTGCTAGTGAGTCATTATTGACTCATAGCGACCATACACACAACAGAACGAAACACTGCCTGATCCTGGGCCAACCTCATTACTGTTGCCACACTTGACTCCATCGATGCTGACTCTTGGACAATCCAACTCATTGGAGGTCTCCCTCTTTTAAGGAGCGGTAGTTGGAATATATGGCCTTCATGATGGCAATCACATATGTGGAGATCACAAATTGAATTTTGCAAGACCAACCATTTATTCATTGAAAACACCTTTTTTTCTTCCTTCCCCAACAACATACATGTGGACCTAATCAGGTGGACTACACAGAAATCAAATTCACTATATCTGTGGGAAGAGACAATGGAGAAACTTAATATTAGCAGCCTAAACAAGTCCATTAACACAGTGCTTATGAGTCGGGCTGCAAACTTCAAGGTTAGCAGTCCAGAACTACCAGTGGTCTGCAGGAGAAAGATGAGGCATTCTGCTCCCATAAAGATTTACAGTCTCGGAAACCCTGTGCAGGGTCACTATGAGTCGGAACCGACTCCACAATACTTAACAACAATAACAACAACAAACAAGGCCATGGGCCAACTGTGAAATGATCATCAATTGCTTATATGCAATTCAGGCTGAAGCTGAAGAAAATTAAAACACATCCATGAGAACTAAAATATGACCTTGAACATATCAGACCTGAATTTGGAGAGCATCTTAAGAATAAAGTTGATGCATTAGACACCAGTGACCAGAGACCAAAAGAGTTGTGATATGACGTCAAGAACATCATCATCCATGAAAAAGCAGAATGTCATTAAAAAGACAGGAAAGGAAGAAATGACCAAAATGAATGTCAGAATAGACTCTAAAACTTGCTCTTGAAGATAGAGAAGCTAAAGTGACCAAAAGAAATGATGAATTAAAAAATGATCAGAAAATTTCAAAGGATAGTTTGAGAAAAGTAAAATATTATAATGAAAATTGCAAAGATCTGGACTTAGAAAACTGAAAAGGAAGAACAAATTCAGCATATCTCAAGCTAAAAGAACTCAAGAAAAAAACTCAATCTTTGACTTGCAATATTGAAGGATTTGATAAACAGAATATTGAATATTCAGAAATCATCAAAAGAAGATGGTCAATGTAAAAAGAAATGGTCAATGTTAACCATTTCAAGAGTTATCATATGATTCAGAACCCATAGTACTGAAGGAAGAAGTCCAGTTGAGGAATTTTGTTTTCTTTACATTGAAGTACAATTCATACTGAAGACTGCAACTTTTGATCATCAATATTTCAAGTCCTCTTCGCTTCCAGTAAGTAAGAGTGTGTTGAGTCTTCTTCCAAACCTGATGCTATGTTCTTCTTCATATAATCCAACTTCATGGATTATTTGCTTAGCAAACAAATTGAATAAATACGGTGAAAGGCTACAACACAGACACATAACTTTCCTGATTTTAAACCATTCATTATCCTCTTGTTTTTTTTCTCACCACTTACTCTTGGTCTATGAACAGTTTCCTTATGGTCATAATTAAGAGTTCTGGAATTTCCATTCTTTGCAATGTTATCCATAGTTTGTTATGAGCCACACAGTCTAAAGGAACGCTGGTAGCGTAGTGATTATGAATCAGGCTGCTAATCTCCGGGTCAGCAGTTCAAAACTACCAGCTGTTCCGCGGGAGAAAGATGAGGCTTTCTGCTTCAGTAAAGATTTACAGCCTCGGAAACCTATACAGGGTCGCTATGAGTTGGGACTGACTCCATGCATATAACTATCACCACCACCAAACATCTTTCTGGTATTCTCTGCTTTCAGTCAAGATCCTGCTGATTCCCCATTCCACATTCTTTCCTGAATCTGGCTAGAATTTCTTGCAACTCCCTGTTTATGGACTGCTGCCACTGTTTTCAAATTATTTCAGCAAAATTTTACTTGCAGGTGATATTGATGATATTATTAGATGGTTTCTTCATTCCATTGGGTCAGTCACCTTTCTTTGAAATGGACACAAATATGGACCTCTTCCAATTGGTTTGCCATGTAAAGCTGTTTTCCAAAGTTCTTAGCATAGATGAATAAGGACCTTCATCAGCACATCAGTTTGTTGAAACATTTCAATTAATATTCCATCAATTCTAGGAGCCTTACTTTTCTACAAAGTCTTTAGTGATGTTTGTACTTCTTCCTTTAATAACATTGGTTCTTGATTACATAGTATATTTTGAAATAGTTGAACATCTACCTTTTTTTTTTTTTTTGATACAGAGACTCTATGTATTCCTTCCATATTATTTTGATGTTTTCTGTATCAATATTACAATCCAAGGCTAGAATATGTTTTCTTTAGTTTGACTTGAGAAATGATGAGTTTTCCTTTTGATTTTCTGATTCCATGTCTTTGCACATTTCATTATAATATTTTACTTTATCTTTTCTAGTTGCCAAATCACAGAGTAATAATAATAACAAAACCTTATACTACACTTCAAAAACTTTCTATATTTCCATATTTTTTGTTCTGCTATCCTTTCAAAGCTGTATAACAACTGGGTAACTTTGGAAATACAAATATATAACTCCAAGTTTTAGTATTCTTTTTTTTTTTTTTTCTTTTTCAAACTCATATATTTGTGGGACATAAAAATATATGTTTCACTCTTCCTCCCTTACCCATTCAGTCTATGTTTCAATCATGGATCTATGCTCAGAACACTGTTGGTCCAGGGTAGTGTATATATCACTATTTACATCTGTCCCCTTTAGCCTATACATACCTCCCTGTGTCTTCAACTATCTTCATTCTTCTTCTGATACTCTGCTGCTTCTTGTATATTGCAATCCCATCTACCCTCTAGTCTGTGAATTACTGCCCCCCCCCATCCCCCATCCGTGGTAACCATCAAAGAATATTACTTATAGTCTGCAAACCTTCTCTTATTTAAGCTTTTACAATAATGGTCTCATACAATATTTGTCATATTGTGGTTGACTAATTTCACTCAGCATAATGTTCTCCAGGCCCACCCAAGTTATGAGGCATTTCACAGATGCATTATTCTTTTTCAATATTACATAGTATTCCATTGTATGTATGTACCAAAGGTTGTTTTTCCATTCTTCCATTGTTGGGCACTTAGACTGTCTCCAACTTTTTGCTATTGTGAATAGTGCTGCAAAGAACATCGGTGTGCAGATGTCTACTGATATCCTGGCTAGAGTTTTGTGCATATATACCTAGTAGAGGGATTGCTAGGTTATAAGTTATTTTTATTTCCAATTTTCTGAGGATTCACCATACCATTCCTCAAAGTAGTTGAACCATTTACAGTTCCACCAATAACGTAGAAGGGTCCCAATCTCACCACACCCTCACCAGCGTTTGTTGTTTTCTCCTTTATGAACTTTGTTATTAATGTTGGTGTGAGATGATATCTCATTGTTGTTTTGATTTGCATCTCTCTAATGGCTAATGATGGTGAACTTTTCTTCATGTATTTGTTGGCTGCCTGGATTTCTTCTTTGGTGAAGTGTTTGTTCATGTGCTCTGTCCATTTTTTATTTAGGTTGTTTGTTTTTTCTTACAGAGGTGTTATAATTTTCTAAGAATTTTAGATATTAGTCCCTTGTTTGATGTGTCATTGCAAAAAATTATTTCCAAGTCTGTGGATTCCCTTTTTGTAAAATCTTTTGATGCACTTAAATTTCTAATTTTTAGGAGGTCCTCTCTTTTGTCTTCTACTGCTTGAAGTGTTTTTCTGTAATGTTTGATAGTATATACATGTCATGCATTGCTGTTGTTGTTAAGTGTCATCGAATTGGTTCCAATCAATAGGTATCCTGTATAAGGTTTCTGAGGAGCTGCTGGTGAGCTTGAACTGCCAACATTGTGGTACAAACCTACCTTACAGTCCAGAGCATTAACCCAAAGTGCCACACCAGTACTCTATGTCATGTATTGTTGTTGAGCTGGTTCTGACTCATAGTCACCTTGTACAGGGTTTCCGAGGCTGTAAATCTTTAAGGGAGCAGAAAGCCTTATCTTTCTCCCATGAAACAGCTGGTAGTTTCAAACTGCTGACCTTGCAGTTCGCAGCCGATTCTAACCACTACACTACCAGAACTCCTTATGTCCTGTATTTGAGGCCCTACAGTTTCATTGTTGTTAAGGGCTGTTTATCTGATTCCGACCCATAGCAACCCTGTATAGGGTTTCCAAGGAGCAGCTGATGAGCTTGAACCACCGATCTCGCAGTACAAATGGCTCTGCAGTCTGGTGCATTAACCCACACAGCACCACACCAGGACTCCTAAATTTTCAAATTTGTTGGAGTAAGCAGCACCACAAAAAAAAAAAAAAAAAGAGAGAGAGAGAGAGACAGGGAGAGAGAAACAACAAAATGACTATAACCAATTAATTGATAATTACACTGAACATCAATGGATTAAATGCACCAGTCAAGAGAGAAAGTTCATAAAGTTCTGTTATCCTTTTTATTTCTGTTGTGACTTCACCAACATAGTATTTTATGCATGCTATTTACATCTTCTCCCTCTTTTCTTTTAGATTTTTCAATGGTTTGTAGATTCTTTAATCCTTTCTAAGAATCATCTTTTTGCATTGATGATTCCTTCTATTGTTTTCCTGTTTACAAATTCTTTTTTTTTTTTTTTTTTTTTTGGCTCTAATATTTATTATTTCTTTTCTTCTGGTGACTGTAGGCTTACTTTGGTCTTTTTTTCCTAACTGATTGAGGTTTTTGTTAATGTGTTGATTTTGTTTCTTTCTTGTTTTTGAATGTGTGTACTTAGTGCAATAAATTGCCTTCTCAAGTACTTCTTTTACTGTATCCCAAGGGTTTTGGTATGCTGTGTTTTATTTTCATTTGTTTCTAGGAATTTTTATTACAATTTTTATTTGTTCTGTTACCCAGTATCTTTTAAGCAGGCTGTTATTCAGTTTCCATGTATTTGATTTTATTTCCTTTTCTTCCTATAGTTGATTTCTAACTTAAAGCACTGTAATCTAAGAAAATGCTTTGTAGTATTTTGATGTTTTTAAATTTATTGAAACTTTCATTATGACCTAAAACATGGTAAGTTTTGGAGAATGTTCCATGTGCAGTGGAAAAGAATATGTATTGTGCTGTTTTGGGGTTGAATAGCCTGTACAAATCTATAAAGTCAAGTTGATTGATTGTGTTGTTTAGGTCCTCTCTGTCTTTGTTGAGTTTTTTTCTGGCTCTATCTTTTTTCAAAGTGATGTATTAAAATTTTCCACCATTATGGTAGAGTTGTCTATTTCTTTCTTCAATTCTATTAGAAGCTGATGTATGTATTTTGAGGCTCTTTCGTTGGAAGCAAAAGATATTCTTATGCTGTTTTTTGCCTTAAAGTTTATATTACCAGAGATTAATATTTCCATCCCAGCTCATTTTTTATTGCAATTAGTTGGATGTATTTTTTCTATCTTTTAATTTTTAACTATTTTTGTCTCTGTGTGTAGGTGTGTCTTTTGGAGATATCATATTGAAGGATCCTGATTTCTTTTCCATTCTGCTACTTTCTCTCTTGACTGGTGCATTTAATCCATTGATTTTCAGTGTAATTATCAATTAATTGGTTATAGTCATTTTGTTGTTTCTCTCTCATTCTCTCTCTCTTTTTTTTTTTTTTTCTTTTTTTACGGTGCTGCTTGTTAATTTTTTCTGCTGAGTTCATTTTTTTGTTATTCTTGTCAATTTCTTCATAGTTTTAATGTTTTCAAAATCTTCATGGATTTTCCTTTTCTTTACTTGATGTGAAGGTATATTAATTGCTTTGAGGTTACTCAGTACTTTATTGATTTCTTCCCCATTGTAAAACCCTCTTTTGTTCCTTGAAGCATATCTGACCTCCTCACCCCCTCTATAACTATACATTTCCCTTGCTTAGCTTTATAGTTGTCCTAATCTTAGACTGACATCTCAGATTCCATATAGTCAGTCTTGTAGTTTTGCTCTACTCTGGGCACTTCCATATCTGGACTGAATTCTTGGTGGTCTTGTCATGTATGTCAATCTCTGGTTGTTCTCTGCTCTTGTTGGTTCTCAGTCCTTCAATTTACGTTTATCCAGAATGTTCTAATTTCTCCATCATATTTGATGGGCAATTTTGCAGGGTACGTATTTCTTGGTTGATAGTTTTTTTCTCTTTTTTTTCCCTTTCTTTCTTTCAGAGTTTTGTATGCACCTCCTCATTGCCACTGCCTGGTATCATTGCATATATCAGATGGATCTTGGCAGAAAGCAGAGATTACCAAATAGATGTTTACCTGTGCTTTCCTAACTACACATAGGCTTTCAACTCTATGGATCATGACATGCTATCAACAATCTTGTGGGTAATGATATTCTGGAACACTTGATTGCATTCATAAGGAATCTGTACATAGACCAAGAAGCAATCATTCAAATAGAACAAGGGACACTGAATGGTTTAAAATCAGGAAAGGTGTCCATCAGGGTTGTATTCTTTCCCCATATTTATTTAATCTCTGCTAAACAAATAATCTGAGAAGTTGGATTATATGAAGAAGGAAGTGACAACAGAACTGGAGGAAAATGGATTTACAATTGGTTGTATGCAAATTACACAACCTTACTTGCTGAGAGCAAAGAGGATTTAAGATAATTACTGATGAAGATCAAAGACCATAACCTTTGTTATGGATTATACCTTAAAGTAAATAAAACAAAAATCATCACCACTTGACCAATAAACAACATCATGATAATGGGAGGAAATTTTGAAGTTATCAAGTATCTCATTTTGTTTGAATCCACTATCAATACTCATAGCAGCCAAGAAATCCAATGACAGATTGCATTAGGCGAATCTGCTGCACAAGACTTCTTTAAGGTTTTCAAGAGAAAAGATGTCTGTTTGAGGACTAAAGTGCACCTGACCCAAGCTATGTTATTTTCAATCACCTCATATGCATGTGAAAATTGGACAATGAATAAGGAAGACTATGGAATAATTGATACATTTGAATTATGGTGTTGAAGATGAATATTAAAGGTACTATGGACTGCCAGAAGAACAAAGACATTTGTTTTGGAAGAAGTACAAACAGAATGCTGCTTAGGAGCCATGATGGCCAGTCTTCCTCTCTCATACTGCTGAAATGTTATGAGGAGAGGAGTGTCCAGAACCTGGGAAAGGACATCATTCTTGGTAAAATGGAAATATTGTGAAAAAGAGGGATTTGCATCATGGCAACAAAAATAGACTCAAGCTTAACAGCAATTGTGAGGATAGTGCAAGACCAGATGATGTTTCTTTGAATCTGAATCCCAGATTCAAAGAACACACTACACTCCCAGCTCTTCTTTCTTGGTAGTTGTAGACACCTCTGAGCCCCTTAATATATTTTATTACTCAAAAGAGATTGACTCAAGATACAACTTAATAGGGTCACTACGAGTTGAAACTGAGTTGATGGCATCTAACAACAATAACAAGGAGCTCTGGTAGCATAGTGGTTACGAATCAGGCTGTGAACCACAAGGTCAGCAGTTCAAAACTACCAGCTCTTCCACGGGAGAAAGATGAGATTTTCTGCTCCCGTAAAGATTTATTTACAGCCTCAGAAACCCTGTACAGGGTCGCTGTGAGTTGGAACCGACTCCATGGTCCATAACCAACAAAAACAGCAGCTATGACGGAAATATAACACCCACATGACTTTAACAACCAGAAATACATTCTCTCACAGTTTTGGATGCCAGAAATCCAAATTAAGAGTACCAGCCCTAAAGGAAGGTTTTCTTTCTTTGCCACTATGACAATCCCTCTTTCTTTGTAGATTCTGTAGAATGATCCTTGTCTCCCTTCAGCATCTGTAGGCCTAGTGTTACTTGAAGATCTTGTTGGCAAACATTTTTTCTTGATTTAGGAGCTTCACAGTGCAGGAATCCCAGATTCAAAGAACACCCTACACTCCCAGCTCTTCTTTCTTGGTAGTTGTAGACACCTCTGAGCCCTGCTTGTCCCTTTAGTATATTTTATTACTCAAAAGAGATTGACTCAAGATACAACTTAATCTTGCAGATTGCACCAGGCCTCATTGGAGAGTTTACAATGCATACTAAGATAATTACAGGGTTGATCACATGTGATCACTTCATAGAGTGATTATACTGTATTAGATTTCATCATCATGATTACTATGTCAAAACTGCCAACCCCCTGAGAATAGTTTGTGATAGATAAGGTTTTGTGTCAACTTCACAAGACTAGGGTACTCAGTGGTTTGGCCATTGAAATGTAGTTATTCCCATAATGAGATCTCGTGTAATTTTATTAAGTCTATGATGAGGTCTGCTGTAAGAGCCAAGCAATTGAAAGGTTGTTTCTCAGAGGTGTGGCCTGCTTCCAATATATTAGACACTCAGGCAAAGCTTACTTGCTCTCTATTGGGTTTGGATCTTTTATCTGGCTCATTAACTCAACTGTACCTGTGAGATGATACCACAGGCATTGTCTGGGGAATTGCTTAAGTAGATATCTTGAAATACATTGATTGGTGCTTCCAGGAAACATCTCCAGCAATGATTGCTTCTAGAACTAAAACTCAACTTAAGTCCTGGTGAGCTTTAAAAGGTGAAGTACAAATTGTGACCCAGGATGAAGTGTGCTATACTCCAAAATAATTGCATAATTTTTCTAATATATACAAACAGAAGCCTGCAGAATATGTGTGGGAATGGCTATTAAGTTTGTGGAATAATGGTGGAAGGAACATAAGCTTAGATCAGTCTGATTTCATTGATATGCAGAGATTCTTCATTCAGTGTTTCAGCTCTATTGGTTAGGAAAGCATCTAATAGTTTATTTGGTTGGTTCACTGAAGTATACATTTCATGGTGGCCTAAAACTCATCAAGTTGAAGTACAAGATCTGCCTTAGTATTAAGTAGAGGAATGAATCCAAAGGCCATGGAAAACTGGCCTATTACAGTGGGCTTATTAGGATATAATATGCATATAAACCCTCAAAAGTGAGGGGAAATTTTTGAAAGGAAACCCTAGACTCTTTGAAGACTGTTGTGATTGCTATTTTATGTCTGCTGGAGACTGCCCTAATTGATTTAAAACACCTAACTATAGGGGGGCTAAGGAGCTCTGGGAAACCTACTAAAAGTTTACTTAATCTGTGCAAGCAGACAGATTCTAGGCCAAGTGAATGGCAATATAACTTGAATTACAAGGATAGAGAATCATAGCCTCTCAACAATTCTCAGATTTGAATAAAGAGGTGGCTGGTTACCCTGGATAAAGTACCCCATCACACTGCCAGCTGTTAGGCTTTCTCCCTGCCTCCACCAAAGTGATCTACAGCCTTTTCAAGAGTGACTGGTCATTAAGGAAAAGGAAATAATTAGACATTTCAGAGATTACTGGAAACTGGCTTTGAATTGATACTAATTCCAGGAGACCTAAAACATCACTGTAGAACACCAATGAGAGTTGGGGTGAATGGCAATCAAGTTATTAGCAGAGTCTTATCTTAGGTCAGTCATACTGTGGGTACAGTGAGTCCACAAAGTCATCCAGTAGTGTTCTTCCCAGTTCTAGGATGCATAATTGGAATAGCCATGCTCAGCAACCAGTAGAATCCTCATATTGTATCCCTCCCTGAAATTTGAAATAAAGAAGATTATGTTTGGAAAAACCAAGTTGAAAAAAATAGGATTAACTTTACCTAGAAAAATAGCAAGTCAATAGCAATCCTGAATTTCTGGAGGGACAGTAGGAATTAGTACTACCCTAAAGTATTTGAAGGATGCAAAGGTGGTAATTCCCACCGTATCCCCATTTAACTTGCCTATGTGGCTTGTGCAAACAACAGATGAATCTTGGAGATTGACAATAGATTGCCATAAACTTAACCAGGTGATGACTCCAATTGCAGCTGCTGTTACAAATGTTGTTTTATTGCTTGAGCAAATTAATACAATGTCTCCTAGTACCTGGTATACAACTATTGATATGTCCAATGTCTTTTTCTCAATTTCAGTTTCTAAGAATCACTAGGATCATTTTGCCTTCAACTGGCAAGGCCAACAATACTCTTTCATTGACCTATCTCAGAGGTACATCAACTTTCCTACACTATGTCATAATTCAGTCTGAAGCATTTTGCTGTAAATGGAATAGACCCTTACTGTGGATATGGATTTGTCTTCGCTGTATGCAATGCTTCTGTGAAAACTATCATCCATGGAATTGCAGAATGTCTTACACTATTATGGTATCCCACAAAGATCACCTTGAATGAAGGAGAGAGACCCACTTCATAGCAAATTAAGCACATCACTATGCCCACGCTTATGGAATTCCCTCCTATCATTGTGAAGCGGCTAGCTTGATCTCAAAAGATGGAATGGTTATTATCTTGCAGGGTGGGGGCAGTGTTCTCCAGGAGGCTACATACGCGGTAAGCCCGTATCCAGTTGATGATGTTGTTTCGTCAACAGGCATGATTCTTGGATCTAGGAACCATATGATACCAACTGGACATGCAACTCTCACTAAGACAAATTCATTAAATGGTTCTAGTTAGTGATAAATTTCATTATCTCAAAGTGAATAGAGTATTAATCAAAGTACAATAAAGATAATATTACATTGTGCTTTGAAATTTAAAAAGTACCCTTTTCTAACTTAAAATTAGCTTCTCCTCTAAAGCTCAAGAATTGGTTATTTGGTCTTTATGTGTGACAATATTTCTATAAAACTTCCAATTTGCTATTTATGGACTGCTCTAGTCCTATTTATGTTTGATAAACTTTTAAAAAGTATAAATATTATTCTATATGAGATCTATATATAATCAAAAGACAAAGAATTTTCCTAACATCTGTTTTTCCAAAATTGTCATTTGGGCTTGTGTTTCCTAAACTGTTTTAAAAGTCTTTAACCTAATTTTGACTGTAATTTTTATGCTTTATGCTATATTCATGATCACACATATATACATGTGTGCACAGATTCACAAACCCACATAAAGTGTATAATGCTATTTGCAGTTTTCTTGCTAGCATATTACCAAATAACCCACAGTCTACAATTGAATAAACAAATAAAAAATTTAATAGATGTTACATTTTTATAGACCCTGTCTCCTTTGTTTCCTCATACAGCAGTTTGGAAATGCTCACACTTACCCCTCAGGTTTTGCTTGAAAGCCTATTACTTCCCTAAGGCAGGTAATTGCAGGTGCTTCCCATGCAGGTGTTTGCCTGTGGAAAATCACTGATAATTGATGCAAGTCACAGCAGTATTTCTAAAAGCAAAAAAAATAATGACCTAAAAGAATTTTCCAGATAAATATAAATTCTAGGACACCCACACCATAAGTGCAAATTAGATACTGAACTTTCGGATTGGAAACCAGCAATGCCAGGAGATTCTGTTGTGTGTGTGTGTATATATATATATACAATATGTTATTTTACCAAAATTTGAAATTTGAGCAAGAATGTATATATATAAAGAATTTATATATATATATATATATTTATATATATGCAATATGTTTTTTTACCAAAATTTGAGCAAGAAAAGTATTATTTTATGAAGTTGAAGAATGAAACTCTACCATAAGAATGACTTTTGATGGAGGTGAATAGAGAACAAAATATTGTGGGTTTATTGTAAAGACTGCACTGTTGGTCATGTATGTCTATTTGCAGTTGTAACTCTGAAATGCTGGCCTGCACTTTCTTCCTAAAGATTTCTGTAATTTAAAATTGTGTCTTAGGAGATGAGTTACAAAACTCTTTTTTTTTTCCTTTTTAAAAAAAGTTTTTATTGTGAATTAAGGGATAGTTTACATGGAAGAACATCAGCTTTACATTCATCCTATTGTATTTTGTTTTGTTGCAATGATTACAATCCATTCCATGCATCATCAGACAAGCAGAGGGTACACCCCATAATCCTGCCCCCTTGACCGTCAGCACACAGTCTCTCTCCTTCCCTGAGTCCAGAGTCCCCAGAAGCTCTGTCTCTCCATGTCATCATCCTCTCTGCCTCCATGTCTGGTGTCACTGTTTCTTTGGATAGGGTCCCACACTCTGCTCTTCTCCCTTGATGGTCTCAGGGTCCTCCGCTCCTGGAATGCAAAATCAACCACTCCCCTCTTTTTTCATTTAAGGTTTTAATTGTGGATTGAGTGAACATTTACAGGGCACATCATCAGTTTCACATTCAACAATTCATATAACTTGTTTCATTACATTGATTATAATCACCTCCATATAACATCAGTTAAAAGTATTTCTCTCTATCCACTTTAGCTTTTTAAAAAACACACAAACAAAAAAACC
>NW_006408523.1:30276694-30284292 GCF_000296735.1 Chrysochloris asiatica | reverse complement strand
CTAAGTATTCCTTTATATGTGGTTCAGAGTTCTGGGACCATCCCCTGAGCCTGCTTGGTCGGGTATTCTGTATTGTTGTTGGCGGAGTTCTCTGCTACACATGCACCTGATCCGCCATCTTGTTTGTTCTTCACAAAACTCTTATTAGGGATATGCATAGGCTTTTAATCATGATGAGACATGGCAGTATGCAGATATTCATCCTGAGAGTTTTAATTGGGGAGAAAGTTTTTCACTAAGATTGTGAAAATTTAAAACAAAATACAGCAACAACAAAACATAGAGACATTGAGAAGATTTATGAATACAATTGATAAAACACCTGTTCATTGTGTTGACTATTTGGAATTAATAACTAAAATTTTGTATCTAGCATTTTGAAGATCTGTATAATGTTTCAGAAATTAACTTCTGAATAGGTGCTATTACATCTCCACATTCCCAGATTCAAATCATTGTAAACATATTACTGAGTTCCAAAATTATGTTGCTGTTATTTGTTAGGTGGCATCCCATCATTTCTGACTAATAGAGACCCTGTAAAGAACAGAATTAAATATCACCTAGTCCAGCACCATCCTCAAAATTGTTGTTTGAGCCCATTGTTGCTGTCACTGTGTTGAACCATCTCACTAAGTGTTGTTGTTGTTGTTAAGTGCCGTCGAGTCGGTTCCGACCCATAGCGAACCAGTAAATCTTTACGGGAGCAGAGCGCCTCATCGTTCTCCCGTGGAGCGGCTGGTAGTTTCGAACTGCTGACCTTAAGGTTTGCAGACAGATTCGTAACCACTACGTCTCACTAGGTAGTCTTCTCTTTTTCACTGTCCCTCCTTTTTATAAAGCATGACATTCTTCTTCAAGGACTGATCCTGACAACATCTCCAAAGTAAGAAAGATGACATCTCTCCATTCTTGCTTCTAAGGAGTGTCTGCACTTGCTCCAACACAGATTTATTTGTTCTTCTGTCAGCCCATATTACTTCCAATACTCTTCTTATGCACCACAATTCAAAGGTATCAATTCGTCTCTGGTTTTCCTTGTCCAATATCCAGATTTCACATGCATATGACATAATTGAAAATTCCATGACTTGGGTGAGGTGCAACTTAGTCATCAATGTGACATCTCTGCTCTTTAATACTTTAAAGAGGTCTTTTGAAGCAGATTTGCGTAACACTATATGGAATTTGATTTCTTGGTTACTGCTTCCATGAACATTGATAGTGCTTCCAAGCGAAATGAAGTCTTTGACAACTCCGATATTGTCCCTGTTTATCATGATGATTTTGGTTCAATTGTGAGGATTTTTTTTTTCTTTTCTTTTCATTGGGTCTATAAAATCCAAGGCTGTATGCAGTCTTTGATCTGAAAAACCTCAAGTTCAGCAGTTTGAACCTATTAACCACTCCACGGGATCATGAGGAGGCATTGTTGTTGTTGTCAAGTGCCGTCAAGTCGATTCTGGCCCATAGCTACCCTGTATAGGGTTTCCAAGGAGCAGATGTTGATCTTGAACCGCTGACCTTGCAGTTCAAATGGCTTTGCAGTCTGGCGCATTAACACACAGCGCCACACCAGGACTCCTGAAGAGGCATTATGCTCCTATAAAGAATTTACTTCAGAAACCCTACATTGGATTGCTATGAGTCAGAAATGACTCAACAGCATTGAGGAGAAAAGAAGGCAGAATAGAAGCAAGGTGCACAGAGAGGAAGTGGGATGAGTTATATTACCTGGTAGGAATTGCATTCCAGATCAAAGAAAGTATATAATTAGTTGAATATAAAGTGATGGTTTATTCTGTAAATCTCCATTCAACTTACAATAAAAAGTAAAAAATGCAAAATATAAGAAATTATGATTATATTTGTAATTATAATATAATTACAATTATAATAATTATTTTAGTCAATAAAAATTCAACATATATATGATATTGATTCTTCCCTCCAGTTGTATGGCTAAAGTTCACAAATACTCTTTGATGACAGATGCTATTTAACACTGCATTTGTCTTATAGTCTTTTAGTCAATATTTTGTCAAGGGCAACATATTTTATAGATTTTTTAGTATCATTTTTACATGCAGTTGGTATCATCAAAGGCCTAAAATGCAATGATAGTAAACTTGTTTTAGCAAAAAAATTAAGTTAGGAACCTAATGTTCAAAAAAAGATGTTCCATATCAGACTTATCTTTAGTAAAGTTGCTATTAAGTTAAATATTATACACAGTTCTCTGCTCTAACTTGTTTAAAGACCAAGAATTTAAGAATGACAATGCTTTCATTTATTTTAGACTGCATATGGTCATTTCTAAAACTAGAGTTTTAACTAGAGATTATTTTTTATTATCCCATTTAGACTATTTCTTTTATTTTAAATTTTATTAGCTGTACTGGTGTGGTGCTATAGGATAAGCACTCCATCATCAGGTCAGCTTGAACGCAATATCAGTTGTTCAAATTCACCAGCCACTCCTCAGAAAACCTATACATGGTTTTGATGAGTAGGAATTGATTCAACCATACATAACATCAATTAATGATGGTTAAAAAGACCATCAATAATAATTTTTATTTTACATGGTCGCTATGGGTCAGAACCGACTTGACGGCACTTAATAACAACATATACATGTATATCAAGAGATTTTGAATCTGTTTAAATGTAAGTATCACTCATTTCCTTTGGTTTATTATCAGTATAAATTACATAATGGACACTAATATTATTTGTAATCAATTACTATTAATTATTAAGTTATTTTCAGTGTTCAAGAGCAAAGATGCCAGTTTGAGGACTATGGTGCACCTGACCCAAACCATGATATTTTCGAAAGCTTCTTATGCATGTGAAAGTTGGACAGAGAATAAGGAAGAACATACAAGAATCAATGCATTTGAGTTATGATGTTTGAGAAGAATATTAAAAGGAGCATGGCCTGCCAAAAGAGCAAATGAATCTGTGTTGGAGGAAGTAGAGACAGAATGTTCCTTAAAAGCCAGGTTGGCTAGACTCCATCTCTAATACTTTGGACATATTATTGGGACGGACCAAAACCTGGAGAAACTTGGTCAAGCTAGCTTGGTGAAGGGGAGGGTCAGTCAAAGAGGAAGACTCCTAACAAGATGGGTTGGCAGAATGGCAGCGGCAATGACAGTATTGCAGTGTTTCATTCTGTTGTGCATAGGGTTGCTATGATTCTGCACTGACTCAACAGCACCTTACAACAATATTTCTGAAAAATATTCATCAAATACCTATCATTTAATCTATAGATATACATATTTGCTATAATTTTTAATGATAAAAATTTATGAAGCACCTTATGATAAATAAATGAATGGAATAATTGTCTCCTCCCACAATTACAACCAGGCTCTACAATTTAGTGATCTTCTGAACAAGACAGCAATATGAGATTAATACAATCATGGCCTAGTTGGTAGAGACTTCGTGATCACAAAATGTGCCTTTGTCATTTATTACTAAGCTAAAACAGACAAGGACATGCTAAATGACAAAGGTTATATTGTTCTTTAATGTTACTCTTTCCAGGATCCATGGTTTGTTATAAGAAAACAGCTATTAATCAAATTTTCTGGTCTTTTCGTCACCAATATAATTTTCAATTTTATTAAAACTTGTTTCTATAAATCCCTGAGATCATCCTGTGTATTTGAGAAAAGCTATCAAGATTAAACCTTTCAAGTGCCAAAATACAGTTGCCATACCTTCTGAGCTGACCTCTCTGCCTTAAATTTAACTGGCCTGCCAGATCCCCTCAGAAGCCAGTTTTCATTGGACTGTTATATGAGGGCACCCTAAGGAGACTAAGATCAATGTATTATAGAGAGAACACGTTTGCACCCATACATGTTATTAGATATGATTAAACAAACATGTCTTGTTTGGAATAAACCTGTGAATTTATGAACGGGAAACCTAGCATAAAGATTTCCAGTTTTTAAAGCACATTTAGAAGGGTGTTAGCTATAAAAAGATTTAATTGCTATGGTTCTTCTAGCCTTAGTCATTTAACTCCCACCAAACAATTGAGTGGGACCATGTAGAATGGTGTATTTCCTCTTTTCCTAATGAGTCTGGGTAAGAGAAGGTGAGGGAAGATGCTGATAGAATTGTTAACAAGGTTAATGAGACCGCTGTCCTGCTCAGGTGATACCCTTTAACCAGTCTGTAAATACCCGAAGGGCATATTCTACAAGACAGCATCCTGTCCATGCTGTTGTTGATTGCTGTCCAGTCAGTTTCAACCCATAGCAAACCTGTTTAGGGTTTCCAAGGAGCAAATGGTAAGTTTGAATCACCAACCTTGCGATTCAAACTGAATGAATTTGTAGTCGAGCACATTAACCCACATTCATGGTCCGATTCATACCAATTCAAGTTAGTCTAAAAGGAAAAACGCTGCAATTTACATAGCAACATTTTAAAACACAGAAAAACAAATACTGATCACAATATATTCATGAAGGATTATACTAGTAGAAAATGGAAATATTAGACCATTATAAAAATGACTTGGAAATGCATATGCTGAAGATACTCAACATGCATGGTATTATTTTTACATTATAAAATAGGAAACAATTATGAAAACTGAGTACAAGTAAAATAATCAAACATGTAGCCTAGTGGTTACGAATCGGGCTGCGAGCCGCAAGGTCAGCAGTTCGAAACTACCAGTGGTTCCGCCGGAGAAAGATGAGGTGGTCTGTTCCCGTAAAGATTTACAGCCTTGGAAACCCTGTGTAGGGTCACTATGAGTCGGAACCAACTCCACGGCACATCACAACAACAACAACAACATCACAACAATTAAAAAAAAATAATTTATCCATCCTGAAAATTATATGTGTACATATAATCTCTCTCTCTCTCTATCTATATCTATCTATCTATCTATCTATCTATCTATCTATCTATCTATATATATAGAGAGAGAGAGAGAGAGGAGAGAGAGGAGAGAGAGAGAGTGTGTGTGAGAGAGAGAGAGGTGTCCTGGTGTGGCAGGATGTGCATTGGACTACTAACCTCAAAGTCAGTGGTTGCCATAATTAGGAACTAACTCAACACTTAAAATAATATTTATATTAGCCATTATCAGGTATGTGTTGTTGTTGTTAGGTGTCATCAAGTTGATACCGACTCATAGTGAAACTATACACAACTAAACGAAACATGGCCGGATCTAGGGCCAATCTCACAATTGTTGCCATGCTTGAGCCTATTGATGCTTCCACTTTGCCAATCCATCTCATTGTGGGTCTTCCTCTTTTTCTCTGACCTTCCACCTTACCAAACATGAAATCCTTCTCTAATGACTGGTCCCTCCTGACAATATGTCACAAATATAACAGACAAAATTTGGCCATCCTGGCCTCCAAGGAGCACTCTGGCTGCACTTCTTCCAACACAGATCTGTTGGTTCTTCTGGCAGCCTATGGCACTTTCAATATTCTGCTCCAACACTATAACTCAAAAGCACCAATTCTACAGTCTTCCTTTTTCACTGTCCAGCTTTCACATGCATATGGTGTTATTGAAAATATCATGGCTTGGGTCAGGCACACCTTAGTCCTCAAGCTGACATCTTTGCTCTTCAACACGTTAAAAACGTGTTGTACAGCAGATTTGCTTAATGCAATGTTGTTGTTATGTGCCGTGGAGTTGGTTCCCATTCATAGCAACCCTGTACAGGGTTTCCGAGGCTGTCTTTAAGGGAGCAGAAAGCCCCATCTTTCTCTGGCAGAACAGCTGGTAGTTTTGAACTGCTGACCATGAGATTAGCAGTCCGATTTGTAACCACTACACTCCTAATGCAATACGCCATTTGATTTCATGACTGCTGCTTCATTGAGTGTTGATCCAAGATGAATGGAGTCCTTGACAACTTCAGTCTTTTCTCCATTGATAAGAATGTTGTTTATTAGTCCAGTGGTGAGGATGTTTTGTTTTCTTTACATTGAGATGCAATCCATACTAAAGACTATGGTCTTTGACCTTCATCAGTAAGTATATCAGGTATATAGTCCCTGCTTTAGTCTCTTTCTTTTAATACGTTAAGAATACTTCCCAAGGCCACAGCCCACTGTCATTAAGTGGATTCTAATTTATAAGGACCATGGAGGGCAGAGCAGAACTGCCCTATAGGCCTCCCAACTCTATCTCTTTATGGAAGCAAACTACCACATCTTTCTCTCATGGAGATGTTGGTGGGCTCTAAGTGCTCACCCTTTGGTTAGTAGTCAAGTGCTTAACCACTATTCCAACAAATCATGGATGCCATGAACATGGATTTACTGTCAAGGCCCACTAGTCTCAGTTACTGTCCATGTAACTTCAGTGAAATAAAAGTGTATGTGTTTCTTTTTGTTCCAGAATTATAAGCCAGCAGGATTTAGCTTTAGAGCCACTTAAAGTTTTGTGTTTATGTTAGCCTTTCACCCTGCAGTGGTATTTATCTTGCTTTGAAACCCTATGACTTACAAAGGTCTGTTTTTACTTTGGAGAAATGAAGGAGTCTTTAAATGTAAACTTACAACTTCTTGACTCAAGGTTGATATTTCTGTTTCTTATGCAAAAATCCCACTTCATCCATTAGTAATTTTTCAGCTTGTTTATAATAGCCTGCATTTTAGCACTTTCTTTAGAAAACACTTCTGATTTTTATCCCATGCTGAAACCTGCTATTGAATGTTACTCTGTGTGAGTAGGGGAGGGTCAGATGTCCAACAGACCCAGCCGCTGTGAATACATTTCTTCAATTAATAAGAGTGAAATTGCCCAATGCCAGCAGTACTGTTCTTTGCATTTGCTTTATTCACATGATAATATCTGTAAATCTGCTTATCTATACATGTCACACTGATTTAGAGCATCATTGTTTTGGCTATTGTGTTTCCATCTCACTGTGCTTTAGCTTTCAGTAATTTTCACCTGCTAGCAACTTTCATGTTCCCAAAGCTCTTATCAAATGACTATTATAGTTTTTTAAAAATAATTTTTAAAGTTCTGTTATGGAGAGAAGGAGCCCTGTTAGAGCAGAGGGTTTTGCGTTGGCTGCTAACCACGAAGTCAGGGTTCAAATGGACCAGTAGCTCTGTGGAAGAAAGACAAATCTTTCTGTACCATTAAAGATTTACAGCCTCAGAACCCCTATATATGGTCCCTATGTTGTTGTTGTTGTTGTCAGGTGCCATCGAGTCGGAACTGACTCGTAACAACCCCATGTACAGCAGAACAAAACAATGTCTGATCCTGGGCCAACCTCACTACCTACCGCCGCCACACTTGATGCCATCAATGATGTCACCTGGCTGATCCATCTCGTTGGGGGTCTTCCTCTTTTTCTCTGACCGTCCACCTTACCCAGCATGACATCCTTCTCTAGACAATGTGTCCAAAGTATGAGAGACGAAGCCTAGCTATTGTGGCCTCCAAGGAGCACTCTGGCTGCACTTCTTCCAAAACAGATCTATTGGTTCTTTTGGCAGTCAGTGGCAATTTCAGTATTCTCCTCCAACACCACAACTCAAAGGCATCAATTCTTCTACGATCTTCCTTATTCACTG
>NW_006408523.1:30244580-30275997 GCF_000296735.1 Chrysochloris asiatica | reverse complement strand
CTTCGTGTAGTCAATAAAGCATAGGTAAACATCCTTCTGATATTCTCTGCTTTCAGCCAAGATCCATAGAACATCTGCAATGATATCTCTCGTTCCACAGCCTCTTCTGAATCCAGCTTGAACCTTTGTAAGTTCTCTGTCAATGTATGATTGTAGCTGTTTCTGTATTACCTTGAACAAAACTTTACTTGCTTGAGATATCAAAGAGATTGTGCTATGATTTCCACATTCCGTTGGTCCCTGTGAGTTGAATCAATTCATTTTTAGTGAGGTGGGTGATTGAAAGGGAGACAGGTTTCAACAAACCACTATTTAAAAAAAAAAAAAAAACCACAAAATTAATATTTCCTGGTATGGCAATTTGGGTTCATGCACTGGAAAGCAAAATTGATTTGATTGGCAAGGTCGGCTGTGCAAGCTCAGCAGCCTTTCTTTGGAAACCCTATAGAGGGTCGCAATTGGTCAGAGTCAACTCAATGGTACTTGACAACAACAATATCTCATAGTTTTACACACACATTCGTAACAAGCATCACAAATGCAGATAATCTAAAAAGTCAATCAAATTAACAAAACCAAAAGTCAATCAAATTAACAAAACCAACGAAGGATGCTCATTGCTGGTTTGGCAGCTAAATCTAGAACCTCCCTAAGTTTATAAATTAAGACTCAACAACTATCTATTACAATACTATACAGTTATAAATGGATTATTTTTAAATGGCAATAAAATATGCTTTCTTTTCCTACCTAACAAGTAGACCATCCTAAAACACAGATTATGTTGTTCAAATCTGTTTTTGTTAAGTGCTGTCGAGTTCATTCTGACTCATAGCGACCCTTTGTCAGGTTTCTGAGGAGAGATTTAGGGCTTATCCTACAGCACCACACAGGACTTCTAATTTACATTAACTAAAATCTTTAGGGATCCCTGTTTCACCTGGAGTCCTGGTGTAGCATTGTATGATAAGTCTTGGACTGCTAACCGAAAGCTCAGCAGTCAGTCCTTGGAAACACTATACAGTGTTCCCAAGATTCAGAACTGACTCAATGGCACATAAAAACTACACCAATAGTCTCACCTGGTGCTGAGGAATGAGGGTAAAATAGCTTGGCCTTGGCACCCAGTCTGCTCTTCTCCCAACAGTGATCTCTTCCCATTTACACTTTTTGAACTTTGAAGTGTTTGTATGAGAGGGTTTTGAAATTTTCATAAAGAAATGGAATAAAAATTCATGATATTTTTCACAATCTTTTTTTAATCCCCTTTATATAAACACTGATTAAATCTAGTGTCCAAGGAATAATCACACTGTTAAGGTAATTCATCCTCAGAAACATGGAATTTAAAGTCTCATGCAGGTCGGGGAAACAGTTTGAAGTTGTTTATACTGGGAAATCTGGGGTAAGGTTCCATTACAAGATCTAAATTAAATGCCTAAAAACGCAGTTTAGGTGAGTGTATCCGATGGTCTTCAGGGATTCCTAATGCTATTGATGGAACAATGGTAATAATGTCAGAGGACAGAAGGGTCCTTAAAAATATATTTTTGTTATTAATTGTCATTGAACTCATTCCAACTTATGTGACCACGTGTGTGCAAACTATGGCTGTTCCACAGGGTTTTCAAGACCTTTCAAAAACCGATCACTTGGCCTCTCTTCCAAGGCAACTCTGGCTATGTTTAAACTGTAAATCTCTTAGCTAGTAGTTAAATACTTAACTGATTGTGCTTTCCAGAGACCCCTCTTTGAAATACGAGACTAATGATAAAATATAAAGATAGTAAATAATTGAAAGAAATACAATATAATCATTGCTTTTCATGAGTATAGACTGCATGCTGTTGTTTGAACAATTGTTGTATAGATTAACTTTGATTATACATTTTAAAGGAAGGTGATAGTAGTACCTTTACTCTTGAATTTCATGTGTGTGTTTTTTTTCATGTATTGAAATAAAAATAAATTAGGAAAAAAAAAAGAGAAAAGTATTGGAAAAGATAGGACAAAACAGATCTATTAGTTCTTTTGGCAGTCCATGGCACTTTTAGTATTCTCCTCCAACACCACAACTCAAAGGCATCAATTCTTCTATGATCTTCCTTATTCACTGTCCAGCTTTCACATCCATACGAGGTTATTGAAAATACCATGGCTTAGGTCAGGCGCACCTTAGTCCTCAAGTTTACAGCACTATACCAAGACTTTATCAGAATTACAGCACTCTTCCTTAATTATGAGACTTCAGGTCTATGAATTAACTTAATTCTGAAAACTAGATAATGACCATGATTCCCCTCTATAATGATCTGAATAATGCCTGTACTTATTATTATTTATAATACCTAGAATATGGACACTCATGATCTTTTCAAGAATCACATTAATAGATTTTCCTTTCTGGAAAATGACATTGATAGTATCCATTTCCTTTACCATAAAAATTGTACTTGCTTTCTATTACCAGTAAGGATTAATTTGCCCACTCCTTTAATATGGGTTGCACCACATTTCCTTTGACCAAGGAGAAGATAGTATTTGTTACAAAAATGGAGGTTTGAGCTAATCATGCCTACATTTACCTTTCGCTTATTACAATAACAACAAAACATGTATGAGTCACAACCCACATGAAGACACATAACAACAAAACAACAACTTACATTTTAACTATCTGGTGTGGCACTGGACCTCAAGGTCATTTTCAACTGCAAAGTCTGCAGTTCAGCCCCACCAGCTTTTCCTTGAAAATCCTAGAGAGGGTTGCTATGAATCAGAACTGACTAGATGGCACTTAACAAGAAGAATAGGGTATATCATTTCTTATGGCTCAGTGCATAAGAAATTAGCTGTTTGAAAACAGGTTGGGGTTGGAACCAATAGCCTCTCTATGGGAGAAAGATGTGGCAGATTATTATTATTATTATTATTATTATTTTAGTAAAGATTTCAGAATTGGAAAATCTATGGGGCAGTTGTATTCTCTCCTATAAAGTTTCTAAGAGTGAAAATTGATTTGGTAAGAGTAAATTTTGATTCATTTTAAGGTATGTCAAACAACAGCTCAGTATGACATTAATTTATAGTTCTGTTTCCTAATTTTGTATTTTACTGTTATTCATATTTTTGTTTCTATTCCACTAAAATTTGTATTAATACTGGCAGTTAGACAGGGTTCAATCCCAAAAAAATACTCACTGAACCAAAAACAGCAATGTTTACAAATATATACAGAATCTGTCAAGAAAATAATGAAATATAACAACATTAAAATAAGGATAAGTATTTGGGCAAGCAGTCTCAAGAGGTCAGGCACACCTCCCTTTTTTCCTGTCACTAAAAGGGTTGCTGTAGGATAAACTCTCAACCACATGTTGATTTTAACCACAAACTTGACAGTTCAAACTGCTCCTCAGAAACCCATACAGGTTGGCTATGAGTCTGAACTAACTTCACTGCACTTAAACAACAACAAAAGAGTGATACTAGAATGCTTTATTTCTTCTTGGAACAGATACCCTGAGAATGTGAAAAATGACTTTAGAAACAAGGAGAGAAAAATCGATTTTTTTTTTTTCTTTCTTGTCCTGGCTTATTTATATACTGCTGGCCTCATCTGTGCTATGCATTCAGCCTCAGAAGAAAAGTCCTTCTAGTTTTCCAACAATCCAAAGTGCAGATGATCAGTTTTACTTACATCGGTGAACAATACTGAAAGACTAGTACACACTGCTGCAAAACTAATTTAACCAATCGATACAAAGCAACTTTATTAAACAGGGTGTTTTATTCCTTGGCAAAGGTTTAGTGCCATGCAGAATTTCTTATTTCAATAAAACTGCTCAGGCCACTTTCGGGTCTACCAGCCATCACAGCACATTGCATTTTCCTTTCTTTTAAAATAACATATTCCATTTAATATTTTTGGACTCTAGGTGTGATGCTGTGGGTTAATGGACTAGACTGCAAAATCCCAAGGTCGGTAGTTCAAGCTCACCAGCTATTCCTTGAAAGCTCTATACAGGGTCGGTATGGGTCGGAACTGACTAGACAACACTTAACAACAACATTTAATATTTTTAATAAACATTTTTTCAGACAAGACTCCGAAATTTGTTTGTAAGAGTTTGATAATGTACATGTAGAAAATAATAACATCTCAAATGTATTGTCCATAAGCAACAACAGAGTCAAAGTTACAGTTAATAGAACTAGTAGAGTGCTGGTGATACTTCTAGGTACTATGGTAACACAGTATTTCCAAGTGTTACTTTATATTCAGGTCCTTTATTCAATATAACCTTGAAGTGCTCCAATGTTTTGATATAACCTTACAAACTCCTCTAGCAAAACATATACTTTTTAATAAGATCACATCTGAAATGGAATCCTATGTTAGGTCTTGGAGGCAATAAAATGTGCTTGCTATCCCGAGAAGATTTGCTATGACCTTATGAGTTTACCACAAGGGTGAAAATTACTCCATACAAGCTACATGCTGTCTGATACCAGTTTCTTTTTAAATAAATGTATTTTTCAAATGAATTATAAATCTTAATTGAAACTCTACCACGCTCATTTATTGATGTATCATGTATCACTGCTTTCTAACTATGTGGGCAAAGTCAAGTTATTGCAGCAGACCTTATGGTCTGCTGAGCTAAACATATCCATATATATCCTTTTACCAAAAATGTTTGTCGATCATTGATGGAAGTTATTCAAAGTTTTATATTTAGTTTGTCTTTTAAATTTTAATACAATAAAGGCTGTTTTCCTCAGATATGTGGGGAAAGATCTTGAATGAAGTGTCAGATTATTTGGCAGCACACACTTCTCAATGTAGTCTGTGTCTTCACAAATGTCCCAACCCCACATATTAGGTTTTCATACCTTTTCACCAGTGTCCTTACAAAAGATTTCATGGTATTGCACATTTATTTAGTACTGTAACTATAAACTTACAGAGTTGCTGTTTTCTTGTTTCATTTTTTTTGTTGTTGTTGTTGTTGCTCCAGCCATATCTTCCCTGTGGCTACAAGAGATAATAAATGTCCTAAAAGTTTTCTTATTTTCCTCACCTGCCTTCAGCTGACATTGAAAACTTTTATGTCGTCCTTTTCTTTTTCAACCTCTCTAGCCTCAGTACAATCAGGATACATATGCCATGATGTTTATCATCAGAATTGTTACTCCAGAGCAGCATATAAAAAATACCCTAACAGCTTGCACTCTGCTTGGTTCCTATTGCATGCCAGTATTAATTTTAGTAATTGTCATTCCAACTACTACTAATGCCTGTCTGTCTGTCTGTGTCTCTCTCTGTTTCCCAAGAAAGAAAGTTTTAATGGTACTAACAGAAAATTTGAGTTATAGAATCCCACAATTCAGTTTTGGTGTAAATTTCACAGCTAACAGGATACAAATTGCACTTTAAGTCAAATTGACAACCAGAGCAAAAAGAACAGAAAGACATGATACATTCAAAAGGTATAACTGCAGAGTGTTTAATGAAAGGGATTATTTTAAAAGATGACCCACTTCCATTGAGTCAATTCTAGCTCATGTTGTTGTTGTTGTTAAGTACTGTGGAGTCGGTTCCGACTCATAGTGACCCTGCACAGGGTTTCTGAGGCTGCTAATCTTTACAGGAGCACAAAGATCCCATCTCTCTCCTGCAGAACAGCTGGTAGTGTCAAACTGCCTAAATTGAAGATAGCAGCCTGATTCGTAACCACTATGCTGCCAGAGCTCCTTAATTCTAGCTCATAGCAACTCATAGAAAAAAAAAAAAAAAAAGAACTTCTGCGGCTATAAATCTTTTAGGAGAGCAAACATTCTAATTTTCTCCAGTAGAACATCTGGTGGATTAGAACCTCCAACCTTGCAATTAGAAGCCCAACTCATAACTACTGTACCACCAGGGCTCCTTTCAAAGATAAAGGCAAGTTTAAACCAAAGAAAACTACACTTGTCACCATTGAAACAATTGTGACTCATAATTCCCTAGAGGAGAGATTGGCACTGTTAAATAGGTGTTCCAAGGTTATTAAACTTTAGGGAAGCACATGGCCACAGCTTTCTCCAGTGGAGTGGCTGGAGTTTAAACCTCTGACCTGGTTAGCAGAGGAACACTTTAACCGTTGCCTTACCAGGGATCTTTTGGACAGAACGAATTGTTGCTGTTAGATACTTTGAGTTACTTCTCACTCATAGTAGTCCTGTGCACAATAAAATGTAACACTGCCACGTCCTGCACCATCCTCACAATTGTTGCTTGTTTGAGCCCATCGTGGTTGCCACTATGCCCATCCATCTTGTTGAAGGTCTTCTTCTTTTTCATCCATTGACCCTCCACTTTACCAAGCATGGTGTCCTTCTCCAGGAACTGAATCCATCTGACAATATGTCCAAAGACACAGAGATTAAATATCACCATCCTGGTTTTCAAGGAGCTTTCTGTTTGTTCTTTCGGCAGTCCATATACTTTCAATATTCTTCTCCAACACCATAATTCCAATGTATCAATTCCTCTATAGTCTTCCTTATACATTGTCCAAACTTTACATACACGTGAGGTGATTGAAAATACCATGATTTGAGAAATGCACACCCAAGTCCTTAAACTAATAATATCTATGCTTTTTAACACTTTAAAATGGTACTTTGCAGTTGATTGGCCTAATGTAATATGGTACTTGATTTCTTGACTGCTGCTTCCATGAGTGTTAATTGTGGATCTAAGCAAAATGAATTATTTGACTTCAGTCTCTTCTCAGTTTATTATAACTATTCCAGTTGTGAAAATTTTTGCTTTCTTTATAATGAGGTTCAATCTTTATTGAAGACTGTAGTCTTTGCTATTAATTAGTAAATATTTTGAGTCCTCTTCATTTTCAGCAAGCAAGATTGTGTCCTCTGCATATCTCAGGTTGCTAATGAGTCTTCTTCAAATTCTGATACCATGTTCATCTTCATATAATCCAGCTTCTTGGAGTTTTTGCTCAGTATTTAGATTGAATAAATATGACAAAAGGATACAACCCTGGTGCATGATTTTCCTGATTTAAAACCTTTTATTATTCTCTTGTTCTAGTCTAATGATTGCCTCTCAGTTTATGCACATGTTCTTGAGGAACATGTGTATAATTAAGTGTTCTAGAATAACTATTATTTGCATTGCTATCAATAGATTTTATGATCCACACAGTTAAATCCCTTTGTGTAGTCAATAAAGCATAAATAAACATCTTTCTGGTCTTCTTTGCTTTCAGTCAAGATCCATCTTATCTCAGCAACGATACCTCTTGTTCCATGTCTTCTGAATCCAGTTTGAATTTTGGCAGCTCCCTGTCCATGTATTGTTGCAATCATTTTTTTAATTAACTTTAGTAGAATTTTATGTGCATGTGATATTGATAGTGTTAATTTATATCTGCATTCTGTTGGAGTATCTCTCATTGGAATGGCACAAATATGGATCCCTTCCAATTGGTTGACCAGTTAGTTGACATCCAGATTTCTTGGTATAGATGAGTGAGTGTCTCCTGTGTTGTAGAACATTGTTGAAACATTTCAGTTTAATTTCCATCAATTCCTGTAGCCTTGTTTTTAATCAAGGCCTTTGGTGAAACTTGGACCTCTTCCTTCAATACCGTTGGTTCTTGATTGCATGCTAACTCTTGAAATGGTTGGTTGGGCATCGATCAGTTTTTTTGGTACAATGATTGTGTATTCCTTCCCTCTTCTTTTGATGCTTCCTGCATTATTCAATAATTTGCCCATAGAATCCTTCAATACTGAAACTTGATTTTTTTTCTTCTGTTCTTTCAAGTTAAAAATATTGAGCATGTTCTTTCCTTTTGTTTTTCTAACTCCAGATCTTTTCATTATAATACTTGACTTTGTTTCCTAAAATAGCCCTTTGAAATTTCCTGTTTAGATCTTTTATTTGCACCTTTCATCCAGTTGTGCTTTTGCTTCCTCATTTTGTCCAGTTGCTTTAGCGTCTCTACATTCAAAAGCAAGTTTCAGAGTGTCTTCTAACATCCATTGTGAACTTTTCTTTCTTTCCTGTCTTTTTAAATGACCATTTGACTTCCTCTCGTATGATGTTCTTGATGTCATCCCACAGCTCTTCTGCTCTTTGGTCATTGGTGTTTAGTGGATCAAATCTGTGCTTTATATGGTCTCTAAATTCAGATGTGATGTATTCAAGTTCATATTTTGGCTACAGTGGAGTTTTAAAACTTTTATTTAACTTCAGTCTAAATTTGCATATGAGCAATTGATGGTTTGTTCCAAAGCTCCCTGTTCTTGTTTATACTAATGTTATTGAGGTTCTCCTTTTTCTCTTCCCACGCATACGGTCAGTATGATTCCTGCGTATTCCAACAGATGAGGTTCAGGTGTACACTCACCACTTAAGTTGCTGAAAAAAAGTATTTATAATAAAGAAGTTAATGGTAATGAAAAATTCTATTGTATGATCTTCAGAATCATTTCTATTACCTGGGCTCTATTTTCCAACGGAATCTCCTTCCTTTCCCCCCCAACTTTTTGTTCCAATCACCAGTAATTACTGATGCATTTTGATTTAACATTTGATCAGTTTCACAGTGAAGAAAATTGTAGAACTCTTCAATTTCGTCATCACCTGCTTTAATGGTGTGTGTAAATTTGGATAATAGTGATTTTAACTGATCTTCCTTGTAGGTATATGAATATTATCATATCACAGATAGCATTGTACTTCAAGATAAGTCTTGAAATGCTCTTTTTGATGATGCAGAACCATTCTATTTCAGAGTAAACCATATGATTGTTTGATTCAAAATGGACAATATTAATACATGTCAGCTGACTAATGCCTTGGATATTAATCTTTATGCATTCCATTTCACTTATGAGGACTTCCGATTTCCCTAGATTCATACTTCCTACATTCCATGTTCTGATTATGAATGGTGTTTTTTAGTGTTTTATTCTAATTTTGCATTATACACCATCATCAAATGAAGGTCTGTAAAGTTTTGTTCCATCATTAAGGTCAACTGTATTTGAAGGAGGCAATACATTCCCATTTGTATTTTCAGTGACTTCATTGAGAAGTATGAATATTCCAGAACATTTAGTTGTACTTCTGAGGAATCTGTATCTGGACCAAGAAGCAGTTGTTCAAACAGAGCATGGGAACACTGATTTTTTTTTTAATTGGGAAAGGTATATGACAAGGTTGTGTTTTTTCACCATACTTGTTCAACCTGTATGCTGAGCAAATAATACGAGAAGCTGGGTTCTATGAAGAAAAACGTAGCATCAGGATTGGAAGAAGACTCATTAACAACCTGCGATATGCAGATGATACAACCTTGCTTGCTGAAAGTGAAGAGGACTTAAAATATTTACTGATGAAGATCAAAGAACACAGCCTTCGGTATGGGTTGCATCTCAATGTTAGAAAAACAAAAATCCTCACCACTGGACCAATAAACAACATTCTTATCAATGGAGAAAAGATTGAAGTTGTCAAGGACTTCATTCTTCTTGGATCAACTATCAACACTCGCGGAAGCAGTAGTCAAGAGATCAGACAACATATTGCATTGGGCAAATCTGCTGCACAGGAACTTTTTAAAGTGTTGAAGAGCAGAGATGTCAGCTTGAGGACTAAGGTGCACCTGACCCAAGCCATGCTATTTTCAATAACCTCATATGGATGTGAAAGCTGGACAGTGAATAAGGAAGATCATAGAAGAATTGATGCCTTTGAGTTGTGGTGTTGGAGGAGAATACTAAAAGTGCCATGGACTGCCAAAAGAACCAATAGATCTGTTTTGGAAGAAGTGCAGCCAGAGTGCTCCTTGGAGGCCAGGATGGCTAAGCTTCGTCTTTCATACTTTGGACATGTTGTCCGGAGGAAACAGTCACTAGAGAAGGATGTCATGCTGGGTAAGATGGAGGGTCAGAGAAAAAGAGGAAGACTCCCAACAAGATGGATCGGCCAGGTGGCATCATTGATGGCGTCAAGTGTGGCAGCGGTAGTGAGGTTGGCCCAGGTTTGGACATTGTTTTGTTCTGCTGTGCATGGGGTTGCTATCAGTCGGTTCCAACTTGATGGCATCTGACAACAACAACCACAAAACCTGAGGGAGTCATCTTCAGGTACTATACATGAAAATATTGAACTGCTATTAACAAGTTTTTAAGTGACTTACTGTTTAGAAGTGGTCCACTTGTCTTCCTTCCAGTCTGTATTAGTCTGGAAACTCCATTGAAAACTGTCTTCCATGGTTGACCCTGCTGGTATTAAAATAATGCTTGCAGCATCACAACAACACACAAGCCATCACAGTACAATACACTGACAGATGGGAGGTGGTGGCAAGACTGTTATTTTTTCTCACTGAGATGGTTCTGACTCATAGTGACCTTGTATAGGGTTTCATCTTTCTTCCGTGAAGTGTCTGGTGGATTAGCTCTGCTGACCTTGTAGTTAGCAGCCAAATGCATAACTCCTTCTCTGCCGCCCACTCCACCAAGGAAACAAAGAACAACAACAAAATAATAGTGAGGCACTTGGATAAAACATGACTGCGAAGGCAAGGGCAGTCTTCCTGGAATTCTGTGACACCTGCAGCTACAGCTTGGAGGCTGAACAACAAAGGCTGGACACTATTTAGAGGAACAAAAATAATGCATAACCATGGACTTTCAGGAAACGAGCTGTAGAATAATAACTTATTGTCCTGTTGGTGCATCCTATTAAATGACACAAATTAAATTTAAAAAGACAACTAAACCAGATGATATACTCATCGGAAATCATCTTTCTGTGACATAGAGTATAAGGAAAAAAAAAAAAAAAAAGGATAATGGGTCTAAAGGCACACAGAGAGAATATTCAGCCTACATAGACAAAATCACTGAATGATGGATGTGATTTTTGCTCTCCAATGTACCTTGTATCGTGTAAAATGAGATGTTTTACAAATTATAGACAAATAAATCATTTTTAATTATTTAAAATATTTTTTACGAAACTACTACACTGCACCTAACAGCAACAGCTGTAACATTAGCAGTAAATATTTTTTAATCTATCTGTTCATGCATTTGATTTATATTATTGCTTAGCATGATATTTTTGAAACTTTTTTTTTTTTATTGCCCATTGTATGAACTCCTAAGAGACATTACCATCTTCATTCATCTTGTTCTACGATATTTCAGAGGAAAGTTCAATGTAAAATAGGCACTCAAAAGATTATTTAACACTGATTTCCCATCTATGAATATATTCCCACATAAGATTCCAAGTAAGTATAAAAGTAGAATAAATATGTTTTCACTAGTGAAAATCTGTCTGTAACTTAGTGCTTTCTATGTTATTTATTGAAGGATTGTTTTTAGGTGACTTCAAGTCAATACACCGACTCATAGTGACCCTAAGCACAACAGAACGAAACACTGTCCAACCCTGCACCAATCTTACAATCATTGCTTGAACTCAATGTCACTGCCACTGTGCCAATCCATTTTACTGAGGGTCTTCCCTCTCATTTGCTGACACTCCACATTGCCAAGAATATGTTCCATGAACATTTAGGCATAAGCACAGAAAAAAGAAAAGCATGAAATAAAGGGAACCCCACAGTCAATAAAAAAGAATGTTAAGAAAATTCCTAAAAATGATAATAAGAGATGACAAGGACATTTGCTCTGTAATGGCTCTAAAATCAGTCAGCTCAGACTGGAATTCAAGAATGGACGAACTAGGCATATGAACTCCATGGACCCTCTACAACAAAAACATGAAAGAACAAGTAAAACAGATACATATGAAAACCCTGGAAAACTGGACTTTAGCAGAAAGGTTAGAAACATGGATTGAGTGTTGACTGGGAGGACTAAGCAGGAACTCTGAGAAACAGAGACTGATGGATGAATGACCGAGCAGGGGCATCCATTTGACACAATGTCTGCTGGTTTCTTGACTGCTGATTCCATGAGTGTTGATGGTGGAACAAAGCAAATGGAAGTTTTTATAACTTCAATATTTTCTCCATTTATCACTGAAGGAATTCTGGAATATAAAATGAAATCTGTATTTTCCATAAGGTTGTTGTTGTTGCTAAGTGTGGTAGGGTAGGTTAGGATTTATAGGGACCCTGTGTAGGGTTTATGAGGAGTGGCTGGTGAGTTTGAACCACCAACCTTGAGATTTAAACGGATTTTACAGTCCAGTGTATAAACTCACAGCGCTACACCACTTATTCAAAATATGATGGCTAAAATTGGACTACTGTTGTAGCTCTGTAGGATAAACACTGGGCTGTGAATCACAAGTTCTGCAGATCAAACCTACAAGCTGCTTTTTGGAAAACCTGTGCAGGGTCAGTATGAATTAAAATAGACTCGACAGCACTTAACAACAACTACAATGGTGGTGGTTGTTATGTGCTATGGAGTTGGTTCTGACTCACAGCGACCCTGTATACGTTTTCAAAAGTTGTAAATCTTCATGGGAGCAGAAAGACTCTTCTTTCTCCTGGGAACAGCTTGTAGTTTCCAACAGCTGATCGTGAGATTAGCAGAGCGACTCATAATCACTGCAATACCAGAACTCCTTAACAACAGCATTGTCCATATACTATTTAAAAATATGGAGATATATAATTGAAGAAATTACAGAAAGAATTAAGATTGCTTATGGAGGCCTGGTGTGGCGATGTAGGTTAATACAATGGACTGCAATGTCTGTTTGAACCAAAAGTTCGACAGTTCAAGCTAACCAGTTTCTCCTTGGAAACCCTATACAGGGTTGCTATAGGTCGGAACTGATTCGACGGCACTTCACAACCAACACCACAACAATGGAATAGTATGGAGTCCTGGTGTGGCTCTGTGATATAAGCACTGGGGTACTAGCTACAAGCTTGGCCGTTCAGACTCAACACCTGCTCCTCGCAAATTCTGTATAAGGTGGCTGTAAGTCAAAGTTGACTCGATAGTAGTTAACAAAACACGAAATCCTATGAATTGGAAGTGGATTAAGTAGGAGATGCTGTTGTTTTACTTTATGCAACTTTTTGAACAATTTGACTTCAAAGGAAATATAGTAACAGATGCATATTATTCTAAATGAAAATAAATATCTCTTCATTCATTCACCTGCCAGACTGAAAAATTACTTTCCCAAAGGCAGCCACTGATTATATTTTCATGTTTACTTTCAGAGTACACAGTATTCTGCAAATGCTATTCTTTCACTAAAGCATTTTTATATCTATTCATTTTGTGTTTTTATGGTATTATTTTAATATTTCAACATTATCTTATGGTCTTTCGGTGCTTATCACAGCTCACTGATTTTAAGTACTTTTTTAAAAAATATCTTTATAGCTAGACAGTACTGTTTATTATTGGAGATATCTTTCTGATATAACTGTTATTTTGTTGTTCCTGTTGTGTGTGCCATTAAACTATTGTTCTGACTCACAGCAATCCTGTATAGGGTTTCTGAGGCTGTAAATCTTGCAGGGAGCAGAAGACCTCTTCTTTCTCCTGTGGAGCAGCTGGTGGGTTTTAGCTGCCGACCTTGTGGTTAACAGCCCAATGTTTACCTTACAGCACCAACAATTTTCCTTTTATTTGTTGCTTTTGGTGGTGGTTGTGTGTATTGGAATAGTTTCTGAATCATAGCCACCTTGTGTAGGTTTTCTGAGCCTGCAAATTTTTACGGGACCAAAAAGCTTCATCTTGCTTCCGAGGTGCAACTGGTAGATTTGAACTGCTGACCTTTGGTTAACAGTCCAACTCATAAACCACTATGCTACCAGGGTCCTTTTATTTGTTAGTACTCTGTAAAATAATAAAGCAATTTACAAGCATTTTAATTTAAGAGAAATATGGTGTTTATACAGAGTGCTACTAATAGGTATCAGAATATGGGAACATTTAGGCTGTTTGTAGGCTTGAAAATTAAATATATATGCATATATACTAGATTCTTGGTGCAGTGCTGTGGGTTGGTGTTTCAACACTGGTGTTTCAGCAGCTCTTTAGAAACCCTATACAGAGTCACTATGGGTTGATCAACTTGATGGCACTTAACGACAACAACAACAACAAGCAAATATACTGACATATTTTTCTTACCATCATTTTAGAAATTCTCTTAAATGTTCTTTGTTGACTTTTTTATTCATTTATTTCATAGTTTTCTTTTTCTGTGTTTATACCTACATTTTAATGGAAATATTATGTAATCAGTAACATATGTGAGAGTATCTACAACATTAAAAATATGCAGTGGTGGACCTTCTAGGTCAAATGTTCCTAATGTTCAAATGTTCAAAATATTGATGAAGTGCTCTCTAAAATGAATGTTGCAATTTGGGTATTTACCATGAGTCTATGGAAGTGTCATACCTTTACTTCTGGAAATGTAATAACAGAACATCATTATCATCTCTAACTTGATTGGTTAAAGGTATTATTCCTGTTTATTTAACTATAAAGTGAGGCAAATATTTGAATTTCATTTAATGAGAACCATTTGTTCATCATTTGCTATTGGCCATGAATGGCTCTTGCTGTCAACTGCTATGGAGCCAGTTCCGACAAACAGGAACACTGTATAGGTTTGTCCAAGGCCTCAAATCTTCTTGGAAGCACAAAGTTACTATTTATATTTGTAGTGTTTAAAGTGTCATGAAATTTCAGTAATTTAATTTTAAGTCATTAGCAAATTAAATTATATGTAGTAATATTTTCCTATTATAACATTGTAATAGTATCCAGAAATATTTTGTTATCTGGGTATTTTTAAATATGGATGTTTAATAATCTATGTAAGGTTAGTTATCCATCCCCAAACCATTACTGTGGTACCTTTGTTGTTTCTTTTGATTGTCCCAAATGCAAGTTTCCTTTTTCAGAATTCCATGATTTTATTTTAAAATAAAAAGTAAAACACTCAGAGAGGATATTTGTTTTTGTTGTTAAGTGCCATTGAGTCAATTCCTACTCATAGCAACCTTGTATAGGGTTTCCAAGGAGTAACTGGTAAACTTAAGCCTTGTGGTTCAAACCAACTTTGCAGTGCAGCCCATTAACCCACAGTGCCACCCAGAGAGGATATAAGACTATAAAATATTATGTTTTTTATAAGAATTTATTATATTTTCTTTAGTTGAACCTATTAATTTAGAACTATATTAAAGGAAAAGTAACATATATATGCTTTTCAAAAATACCAGAATTCCAAACATCTCTGTTTTATAAGCCATTTATATTGCAAGCGTATGAAACATATATCTGCCATTATATACATAAATTTGCAGCCATACATATTGGTAATATATGGATCATTATAGTGATTCTTCAAATTTGCATCAGAGTGACCAGTATTACCTTACCTAGACAGTGAACATAGCTCTTACTATGTTTTAAATTCCTTTTTTTCCCTTAGAGATAGTATCACCATGACACACAAATATAAAAATAGGAAATTAAACTAGATAAGAGAGTAGCAATGACAGGCAAAGACAGTGTAAAAGAGATACGCTATATCTACATCTACCAGAATCAAATGGGGTTCTACTACACTACGGAGAGCTTAGTGTTCCTATAGTGCCTCTGATATCCTAGGGATGGTATTTAGAAACTGTCAAAATGAAATTTTAACTGATCCTCATTTCCAGGATGATACATAGCTGCAGATATTGATTGCCTTCAGTAATAAAACCTCTGTCTACTTACAACTTTAATAACTAATGTTATAAAGACGAAGAATATATAAACTGCATTTTGAGGCACTTTATTAACCTTTAGGATAATTCATTTCAATGTGTACCTTGCACATTCTACTTTGACACTATGTGATAAAACATTCCTAGCCTAGATTATTTCTTTATCAGCTGTCAGAGAAATTTCACATTAAGCCTATTAATGTTTCACATATATCATTTTATACTTTACTAAGCAACTTACTGAGCACTATGTATGTAGTACTCATTACTCAGCATGAAAAGAATAAAGCAGAACCTTAATTTACAAAGATACAAAATATAATTTGAAATAAAAAATTCTACTGACAAAAATATTTGATTTTTTAAATTGAGGAACCTCATCCTTTATTGTTCTGTCCCTTTAGCACATTATACATTTTATTAAAGTATACTTGTCCTTAATGTAATTGTTTACTGATATGAATTTGGTGTCACTAAATTTATGGTTGGGCAGATTTTATTAATTGCAAGCTAGGAAATATAAAGACAATATTGTCTTCTGCATAATTATCCGTATGAAAAAGGTATAGATTGTATGCAGTACAGAAGACATAATAAATATGATTCCATAGTTTATTCATTGTTGATGAAGAAAATGTGGTTCCAATCATTCTAGGCATCTTATAAGATATCCAGTGATATTATCTTCAAAAATATGTAAATGAGATTCAGTAAAGATAATTGAACTTTGCTGTGAGCTTATTTACTGCATTTGAAATTTAAGAAAGAAAATGGAAACAAAGTAACACCTTGCTGGTATAAAGGAAGTTATTGGATGCCAACTCTTCCCTCTCCTAAATCCTGAAATTAAATCTAGTCAATGAGAGCCTGAAAAACCTTGAGATCTTTACTAAAATGGTCTTTTATATGACTCTGGGTAGTAGTTATCAAACTGATGTTTTATTAACTATTGTTGTTGTTGTTGTTGTTGTTATGTGCCGTGGAGTCGGAGCCAACTCATAGCGACCCTATACAGGGTTTCCGAGGGTGTAAATCTTTACGGGAGTAGAAAGCCTCATCTTTCTCCCGCGGAGCAGCTGGTAGTTTCGAACCGCTGACCTTGCGGTTCACAGCCCGATTCGTAACCACTACGCTATTAACGATTAGGATTTAATATATATTTGTTGAGATTCAGTTATGAATTAGTTACTGATTCTCTAACTACAATGTTCTTTCAATTTTGGTAGAAAGCGACAATGAAATTAGCAAACACACAACATTTCAACAAAGGGATTGAAAGAGAAGTCCTTAAAGGATTAGTTTATCCAATAAGAAGGTATTTTGGAATCCTGTAAGAATGCTTAGAAGTCCTTGAGTAGCAAAAAATAAAAGGTGAAAAGAAAAGCTTATGTATTTGGCTATTAATGGAAAGTTTAGAGGTTCAAATCAACCAACAGATGCCTTGGAAGAATTATCAGATGATCAATTACTGACAATTCATCTATTTAAAATTATATGGAACACAATTCTACTCTGACATACATGGGTTGGAATCAACTTGATGGCAATGGATTTCATTTTATTTTGGTGGAATTGTTTTGGTTGACACAGGAATTGTGTGTTGGCATTTATTGGACAGAAATAGATATGCTTGTTGTTGTTGGGTGCCATAGAGTCAGCTTTGACTCATAGTAACTTTATGCACAACAGAACAAAATACTTCCTGGTCCTGTGCCATGCTCACAATCATTGTTAACCTTGAGAACATTGCTTATGCCACTGTGCCAATCCATCTCATTGGGTTCTTCCTCTTTCGCTGACTTTCCACTCTACCTAAAATGATGTCCTTCTCCAGGGTCTGGTCCATCCTGATAACATATCTGAAGAATACCTCCTTGCAAGCCAGAATGGCAAGACTTCATCTCTTAAATTTCTGACGTATTTTCAGGAGGGACTAGTAGGTAAAGTGGCGTTCCCCATCAACCTACTCTTGCAGTCATCTTTTATTTATCTTTTCTGATATTACTGGTATAGATATTTCACCATTCCTTTGGGTCACCGCTCTTTGGAAAGGGCACAATATGGATTTCTTACAGTCAGTTGGCCTGGTCTTCCAAATTTTTTGTCTAGATGACCTAAACCAAATGAGAGTCCTGAACAGCAAATAGTTCATCAGTGTTTCACATAACCTTATAACTTCCAAACACGTTTTTGAATTTCAAAAAACAAAACAAAACAAAAGGTCCTAATACCTACTTCTCCAAGATAAGTCAAAAATTATTTTTACTGGGGTTACAGTTCATACATACATGAGTTTATTCCAAACAAAATACGATTAAGCTTTTCTCTGAGATGAGTGAATATCTGCAGAAAAGATATACTTGTCTTGCTGCTGGGTAAGTTTTACACACACCTCATGTAAAAACATGTGGAGTCAGTTCTGACTCATAGTGACCCTGCATAGAGTTTCTAAGGCTGTAAATCTTTTACTAGCAGACAGTCTCATACCTGTCCTGGTGGCGGTGGTGGTGGTGGTGGTTATATGCCATGGAATCAGTCCAATTCATTACGACCCTGTATAGGGTTTCTGAAGTTCTAAATCTTTATGAGAGCAGAAAGCCTCATCTTTCTCCCTCAGAGTGCCTGGTAGATTCAAACTACAGACTTTTGTTAGTCTCCTTAAAATGCTTATGAAAAGATTCCAGTCAAAGAAATGACAACTTTCCATAATTATGCTCATGTTTATGATGATCACCTCTGGGTGCAATTCTTTATCCTCTAGTCAAAACCTTGCTTTCCACTAGGGTACAGTAGTATGCTGGGAGTCCTGGTGTGGCTCTGTAGGTTAATGTGCCAGACTCCAAAGCCATTTGAACGGCAAGGTAGGCGATTCAAGCTCATCAGCTGCTCTTATAAAACCCTATACCAGGTTGCTATGGGTCAGAACGGACTCAATGACACTTAACAGCAACAGTGGCACATAGCAACCTTACGTACAGCAGAACAAAACACTGCCGATCCTGGGCCAACCTCACTAATGCTACCACTCTTGAGTCCATCGATGCTGCTATTTGGCCAATCCATCTCGTTGGGGATCTTCCTCTTTTTCTCTGACCTTTCACCTTACCAAACATGATATCCTCCAATGACTGGTCCCTCCTGACAATATTTCCGAAGTATGAGAGACGAAATTTGGCCATCTTGTCCTCCAAGAAGCACTCTGGCTGCACTTCTTCCAAAACAGATCTGTTGCTTCATTTGGCAGCCCATCGCACTTTCAATATTCTCCTCCAACATCAGAACTCAAATGCATCAATTCTTCTACAGTCTTCCTTATTTACCGTCCAGCTTTCACATGCATATGAGGTTATTGAAAATACCATGGCTTGAGGCAGACGCACCTTAGTCCTCAAGCTGACATCTTTGCTCTTCAACACTTTAAAAAGGTCTTGTGCAGCAGATTTGCCTAATGCAATACATCATTTGATTTCTTGACTGGTGCTTCCATGAGTGTTGATAGTTGATCCAAGAAGAATGAAGTCCTTGAGAACTTCAATCTTTTCTCCGATGATAAGAATGTTGTTTATTGGTCCAGTGGTGAGGATTTTTGTTTTCTTTACACTGAGATGTAATCCATACCAAAGGCTGTGTTCTTTGATCTTCTTCAGTAAATGTTTTAAGTCCTCTTCACTTTCAGCATGGAAGGTTGTATCATTTGTATATCATAGGTTGTTAATGAGTCTTCCTCCAATCCTGATGCCACATTTTTCTTCATAGAACCCAGCTTCTCTGATTATTTGCTCAGCATACAGGTTGAATAAGTATGGTGAAAGGATACAACCCTGTCACACACCCTTCTTAATTTTAAATTATTAAGTGACTTAAAATTAAGAACAACTGCTTTTTGGTCCATGTACAGATTTCTCATGAGCACAATTATGTGTTCTGGAATATCATACTTCGCAATGTTGTCCATAGCTTGTCATGATCCACGCAATCAAAAGCCTTTGTGTAGTCAATAATTAAGTTCTTACTTTTTTGGGGTGCTTAGTGTGGTCCTTCGTTACAATGAAATTAATATTAACTTTTATTATAAAGATCATCTTATTTCAAAAGTTTATTATGGAATAATCATGGAACTGATACTCTAATTATTTTTAGATTATACATGGAATTTATTCCACTAACATGCATGATATTTGTATCTATACTTGAATTCTTTCATTTTATGAAAGAAGAAAAATTATTCAAATTTCTCTTGGGTTTATGTAAATTTTTGAATTATTGATATAGTTCTATGTTATCAGATATCCTGTCACCATGAATGTTGTGTTAACAGCCAGAGTATGTTTTCCTATTTTTCAGCAGCAATTATACAATGTTTTATTTGCATGTAAATATAATGGATGATATACACACGTGCATATTACATGTTGTTTATAAATATTTGCATAGATCCATATGACAAAAGTAATTGCCAAAAGTTATGTTTCATCTTTACCTTATTTAGGAAATATGGTCTAGTAATTACTTCAATCATTATATTTTTATTTTAATAGTGATGACCTCAAAAAGAAAAAGAAAGACTGCTGAAAATAGAAATTTGAAATTTGTTCTGAGTGCAAATGGTCCTTTTGATATATTAATTAGTCATTTATTGGCAGATTCCTAAAAAATTCAAGAATGAAAATGTGTTTATTTGCTTGATAAATATCTACTGAATAATGAGTACCAGAGTTCTGGTGTGGTGCTGTGAGTTAATGAGCCAGACTGCAAAGCCATTTAAACTGCAAGGTCGGCAGTTCAAGCTTACCAGCTGCTCCTTGGAAACTCTATACAGGGTCGCTATGGGTCGGAATCAACTCAACAGCACTTGACAACAATGATATCATGTACTAGTTATTATTTTAGAAAATAGTACTATAATAGTCAAGGTTGGGGAATGCTCAACTAACTTGTAAGTATCATTTTAGTTGGAAGAGATATATTAAGAAATGGAATGTGAATGAATTTTGAGACTAAGTTCCAGTTTTTTTGTGTGAGTTCCCAGACTGTCTAATGAGATATTTAAGGAATTCAATTCTTTCTAATCAAGTTACTTCATTTTGTTATGAATAAAAATCAATCTCCTTTGAAAAAATATTTGATTTCTATAATTATTGTATAGATAGTTTATCTGTTTAACTCTTTCAAGTCACTCCAACAATTGAATTGCTTGCTGTGTTATGATCTCTAAAAGAACAAGCTAAACAAATATACCTTTCCTCAAAGAAGCTGAAGAATTAATATGACTAATAAGCTTTAGTCTTTGTGAGTAAATATAAAGAAAAAAGAAAAAAATCCTGATATTAACTAAGTAATCCATAGGACAAAAATTCATTCTGTTTCTAAACAAAACTAGACAACAGTCTTCAGAAATTAAGATAATTCTTTTAGAATGAACATTTTGTAGAAAAAAAATTAGTATTTAAAATATACCTTTAACATAAGTATCAATTTTTTAAAACCTTAGTTTACAGATGAAGATAAAATATATAATTCAAATAAATATATTAGCAAAGGAAGGAAAAATAATTTGACCCCAGGCAGCACCAGAATCAATATTCAATCTACTTGAATTATTACAGCAGGGTATTTATGCAGTATTTCTTAATATTTTGCTAACATTTAAGGGAAAATGCATATCACCAGTCTATGAAGGAAGAGAAATATACTAGTTATATTGAAATATGAATATTGAAAATAAAAGTCATCCATCTAAGTCACAAAACAATTCCATTAAAGCCATTTGGCCCTTTGTTAAATGAATTTGATATATTCTTTCCTGAAATACAAATATAGATGTTGCAGTTGAATCACTGGCAGCATGAGGGCATCCTAAGATCATGGATATGCAGTCATTTCTTCACTCAGAGTGGACATTTATATTCCAGATATATTTCTCTACTGAACTCAGAATCACTTTTAAAGTATTCTGTCATATTGATAACAACAGGAATTCTCATTTCAAAACACTTATGTGTTCATTTTCATAGAATATTTGCAGTCATGTAGATTTGCTCTTCTATTTATTCACATAAATCTCCCTGCAATTGATTAATACTAATGTAAATTGGAACATCTGTTCAAATATTTTCTGAGAATGCCTTATCAAAGTAAAGGGGTGCTTTCCTGACATCTATGTTTCTGCTATGTATATTTTCTCAGTGAATAGAAGTGGAGGAGTTGCGGGAAGCACTTGATTAACCTTGAAGTACTGATCATTTAAACTTGCACAGAAATGAAGTTATCAATTCACTTGCAATAATGATTCTATCTTAGCACTGCATGTAATGAAATGGAACTTTTTGGCATAATTTTTGAAATATGCTAGCACTTTTATAATGATCTGTTTTGTTTTTTTTCTTTATTGTTAGGAAACTTGTGACAAGATTTACTTTTATTTGTAAATATTTTAAAAATTAACTAGCAGAATGAAAAATCATATATTTGAAAAAATAATTGGTTAATCTATTAGTTATTAAGTAAGAAATATTTCCTTAGGACATAAATGATAAATAAAACTACTTAACCTAATCTGAGATTATATATTAATTTAATTAATCAATGAAATTGATTTGATATGCTCAGAAATAGTGTTGGTTCCAACCCATAGCAACTCTTTATAGGGTTTCCTCGGAGCAGCTATTGAGCTTGAACAGCCAACCTTGTGGTTCAAACAGATGTTGTAGTACAGAGCATTAGCCCACAGTGCCACACCAGGACTCCAGCATTATACTTCAAGACAGATCTTGTTATGCTCTTTTAGATGAAGAATGTAATGCCATTCTTCTTCAATTTGTCATTCTCATCATAGTAAACCAAGTGATTGTCAGATTTAAAATGGACAATACCAGTCTATTTAGCTTACTAACACCTAGGCTATCAATGTTTATGCATTCTTTAACATTTTTGACAATTTCCAATTTTCTTATATGCATTCTTTGTACATTCCATGTTTTGATTATTAATGGATGTTTATAGCTGTTTCTCTTCATTTTGAGTTGGTCCCCGTCAGCAAATGAAGATCTCAAGGGCTTTACTCCATTCATGTCATCACGTCAACTCTAATTTGAGGAGGCAACCCTTCCCTAGTGGTATTTTGAGGGGCTCATCTTCCAGCAATATATATTTAAATTTGGGGGGATATATATTAAATATATACATATCCCATACAAATTTAAAGATCACCTCAAGAGCATATTAACGCTCTTGACCAAAGACCAAAAGAGTTTGAGGATGATTTCAAGAACATTAGCAAGGAAACCAAAATCCTCACACCTGAACCAAGAAATAACATAATTGGAGAAAAGGTTGAAGTTTTCAAAGTCTTTATTTTGCTTATAGCCACAATCAATGCTCATGGATAAAAAGAAGTCAAATGATGTGTTGCATTAGGAAAATCTCCTGCAAAAGATCTCTTTTTAAAGTGTTAAAGTACAAATAAAACAGTTTGAGGACTAAGGTGTGACTGACTAAGCCATGGTGTTTTCATTACAAGAATGAATAGAGCAAACCAGAAAAGAACTGATACTAGTGTTGGAGACGAATATTGAAAATGCCATGGACTGCCAGAAGAACAAACAAATTTATCTTGGAAGAAGTGCTGTGAGAATGCTCCTTAGAAACCAGGAGGGTAAGGCTTCATCTCTCATAATTCAGATATGTTACCTGGAGGGACCACTCCATGAAGAAGGACATCAAGAATGGCAAAGTGGAGGGCAACAAAAAAGAGGAAGACCCCCAGTAAGATGGATTGACACTGTGGCAGCAGCAATGGGCTCAAAGGTAACAACTGTGAGGATGGCACAGGACCTGACAATGTTTTGTTCTTTTGGGTGTAGTATTTCTATGAGTCTAAATCAACTGGATGGCACCTAGCAACAATAAAAACAACAACAACAAAGTTAGGTTCTGGGTAATGCTGGCATGTGTCTTAATCTCAGGTTGTTGTCTATTGTTTGTTTTATGTCCAAAGGACACCCTTTATCATTTCTTGCAGGGTTGGTCTGGTTTTTACAAATTCCCTTAGTCTTTGTTTATCTGAGATGTCCTACTTTTGCTATTTTATCGGAAAGAAAATTTTGCTAGATATATGATTCTTTATTTGAATTTTTTCAAGGTTTCATATATGCCATATCAGTGCCTTTTTGCCTGCATAATTTCTGCCAAGATACCGGAGCTAAGTTGTATTAAGGCTTTTTGGAAATGATATTTTCTTTTTTCATGAGTTACTATCAAAATTCTGTCTTTGTTTTTGGATTTGTAAAATATGATTATGATCTGTCTGAGTGACTTTCTTGTAGGGTCTATCATGTCTGTGGTTCACTGAGTTTTGGGTTGAAATCTTTCTCATTTTTCATGATATTAAGGGCATTTCCTGCCAATGAATTTTCAACAATTTTATCTTTGTTTTTTTTTTCCTCCCCTTTTCTGTTATATAATTCTAATTATGTGTCAATGATATATCTTGATAGTGTCTCTCATAATTAGGATTTCTCCATTTTTCTTCATTCTTTTTTCTAGTTGTTACTCAAATTAGTATCATGGGACTTGTTTGCTATTTTATTCATTTTTCCTTTCCTTGTTTCAGTTCTACTTTTATGTCCTTCTTTTGAGTTATCTGTTTCTAATACTTTATTATTATTATTTTTAATTTCTAGATGTTTGGTATATTTTCCATTATTTTAATTTTTTTAACTTTACTCTTTCGGTGTTTTCTTAAATTCTTCTAGGGTTTTGCTTATTCCTTGATCTTTTTGAATATCCTATGCATAACACTTTATAATTCCTTGTCAGTTCTATTACTGTTGGTTCCTCAGAAAGGTATTTTGCTTTTTAATTTTGCTAACTTGTTTATAACATCTTATCCTGTTTTTTTATATTTTTTTTATTTGTCTGCTCTCTCCAAGGCATTAAGTTTGATGATAGCAGTTAGTATAAACTCTGGAGGTCAGGGCACAACTTCTCCATCTGCACTGTGAGGGAGTGTTACACAAATGATGGGGTAGGCCTGTTGGGCGTGCAAAGAGTGGCATCCCGTAGAAACAGTTTGGTTATGGAAAGTGTGCCATTGCATTCTGGTAAATGATTGATGAGGGCACTAGGCTCTCCTGCTTATTATTTGGCAGAGATATAGCTGGTACCTGTCAGAATATGACTGATTTTTCTGGTGAGTTTATATGTCTGCCTGGCTGATCCTCTAGGCATGGGTATGGAGTATTCTCATTAGTCATTGGGTTGGGTGCTGTGTGTGAAACTGCTGGTTACCAGGTGATTGTGGCAAGGTTTCATGGGACACTGGTCACTGGGTGGGTGGCATGGGAATTTCAACCACCAGTCATCACATGGGCAGGGCTGCAGTGGTCAGAGTAAGTGAGCATATGCCTCTGGTTGCAGATTTGACAGTGAATGAGTTAGTACTGTGGATTGCTAGCCAGAATGGCAGCACTGGACTAGGTAGTTGTAAGTCTCCAGACAGAGAGCTGCTGTAATGAGTGCATACACATGAGTGCATACAACTGAATTGTTCATGGGTGTGGTTGCATGGACAAGGGCTAGTTGTGTGCAAGCTTCTGGCACAGGTCTAATGTCATGGGGCGGGGGAGGGGGCAGGCAAATCCCCCAAACCCTGATTAGCATGGGCTCACCTCTAGTTACTATGTGGCTGGTGGGGCTGGGAAGTAAGAGCAGGTTCCCCAGTTGTCTGACATGATTCTTGCAGAGTGAAACCAGTAATCAGGGCCTGGTGTCAACCAAATGCAAGGAGTGGGTGCTTTCCAGAGTCTGGTTGGGTGGTGGAATATCATCTCACCATTTCAAGAATTCTCCACTCTCTCAGTACCATCCACCCAAATGATAAGAGATTGCCGCCGATGAATAGTTCAGCCCCTATTTTCTGTCTCTCTTCCTGTTCTCTAGTCTTCCTGATCCCTAAGGCTCTTGACCACCTTTTTGCACTTTCTGTCCTTGAATCCAGTTCATGTTCTGCTTAATGTGCTTTACTCGGGGTTTGTCTGCACAGTATCTCTTAATAAGTGAAATTCACCCAAACCATTAAGCTAAAATTCAAAGTTGGTCATTTGCCTCAAATTAAACAATTTGCACAGAACTCTTTCTTCTCTACCATTTGCATAATATTTCCTCTTCTGGTATAGCACTGTGGGTTAATGCACTGGACTGCAAAGTCATTTGAACAGCAAGGTTAGCAGTTCAAGCTCACCAGCCACTCCTTGGAAACCCTGTATGGGATCACTAAGGGTCAGAACTGACTGAAAGGCACTTAACAACAACAATAATCCTATACTGTTCTCATTATTATGTTTCCCATACTTGAATTAGTCACTCTGGCTTCATGACTAGCTTTGCGTACAGTACTCAATCTTCAACTTACCCTTAGTAATACTGTCGTTGTTGCTATTGGTGCCATTGAGTTGCTTCCAACTCACAGTGACCCTATGTACAACAGAATGAAACACAGCCTGATACTATAATATCTTCCCAATTGCTATGTCTGAGCCCACTAATAACAGCCATTGTATCAATCCATCTCATTATGGGGCTTCCTCTATTTTGCTGACTTTCTACTAAACATAATGCCTTTTTCCAGGGACTGGTTCCTCCTGACAACATGTCCAGCAGACATGAGATGGTCTCACCATTCTCATTTTTTCTCTATTCAACACAGAACCCTCAACTGTAAGCAGGGAATACTTGAAACGCTTCTTAATCTGATAAGTAAATTAATACAAACAAGTAAAATTAGAGCTATTCAGAATTTGACACTAACAGGACTGAAAAATTTGAGGCTTCTATGTTTTTTTTCCTTACTTATTTTTCCTTTTGTTATTATGGTTAATCAATCTAAAAGAGACATTATGTAGTAATTTTCTCAAATGCTAAAATAACTTTATCACTCTTTGCTTTCTTTCCTGAGTTAGATTACCCCTAATGACTACCTTTATTCTAACAGACAATCCAAGAATAAACTTTAATATCAAAAGTAAATAAGATTGAGATCTTAAAGTTGTCATAGACTAGCCAGATATGTGCGTAATGTGAGTAAAGAAAAATGCCAGCAAAGTTATGTCATTTTAATAGAATAGTTAACATTAAAACATAAAATGAAACTAGGAAATTACAGTAATAAATATCCTCTGGATTTATAGTCTATTTTGACCTTAATGTATCATGTTACGTCAACAATTTGGAAACCAATATTATCTAAACAGTAATTACAGTTTTTCAAGATGTTCTTTTTGGTACCTAGAAAGATGACATTCTCCTGGCAGGTTTATTTTCAATCATGAAGTTCATAATGGGGAGTCTCTTCAACACTAGTAGGAAATGATTGACAGATGGCATTGTTTCATACTGTCTTTGATGCAGTTGGCATGAGACTTAGAGTCTAAAAGAGATCTTTGTAAGTAAAAGGTTGAATAGGACAAAAGGAAGTCTATAGAACCTCGAAGTATTCCTAAGGAGATTTGTTCCAGCTCTTTAATCATGCTCTTTTGACAAACTAAAATAATTCCAAAAGAAAAGGATTACCAAAAACGGTACATTTCACTATGGTTGAACAGAGAGCTAGCTATATACATTGAGATAAAGGCCAACCCTAGCTGTTGGTTAAATCTACAGGGGTTGGTCAATAAAAGAGCTATCACTGCTAAAGGAAAAAAAAAAATGTGTACCTCACCAAATTTATTGTAGTCTTTTCACAAGGTAGTTCTCAAAGTCATCAGATTCAACAGCAATTACTAATCATATTCTCTTAGTTGTTATTTTATTGAAACAGTGAAAAAAAATTAAGATTGTATTTTGTAGCCTATCTCAAAGATATTTACTTTCCCAAAGATTATTTTAGAAGTAATTTGATACTAGTGCTTATGGGTAATATTTTATAGGTGTTTTCATTTAACAATTAAACATATTTCCAACTCATTCTAGAATCTTGCAATAGATTGCTTCTAATATGTTTCTTTTAATATAGCTTTGAATTTTTAATATCTTCAACTATCTTTTTAAGATAATATATTCCTAGAGAGTGAGTTTGGTGATCAATGAATCATATATATATATTTTAAAATCACTGATGGAAATGCCCAGTAAGAATAAAAGTTTAGAGATCAGAATAATTCTTAGTGTACTGTCAAGAGTACACATTTGAGGAAACATTTCTTGTAAGATCTTTGGCAAGATTTATTTAAAAGTCTTTAAGAAATTGACCTGGTAATTCTATATCTAGTAAGAATTGCTCAAAGGAGACACAATTTGGCTCACTGCAGCACAATTTCTGAGAACAGGATTTTAAATCAGTATATATTTCCAACACTGAAAGAATGTTTAAATATAATTTGGGAAACTATTTAGGAATTACTCAAATAGCACTGTCACATGAAACTTTTTCTATACTATCTTATTTAAATGTCTTTCGACTCTTTCTCTGTTATGTGTTCTTTATATACATGTGGTCCTAGAACCTCTGTTCCCTTAGTAGCATTCTCCATCTTTTTTATGCTTTGCATTGTTCTTTGTAAGAAATGATCCCATTCTTTCTCTAGCTTCTGGCTGGGTTTGGCCAACAGAAGGTAATGTAGGGAGTTGTTGATGTTGTTGTTAAGTGCCATCAAGTTGGTTCTGACTTATAGTGATCGTCTATAACATTTCCAAGCAGCGGTTGGTGGGTTTGAACCACTGACCTTGTGGCCCAAAGAGACCTTATGGTGCTTATGTTACAGCGCCATGTTTTGCTGTTGTTAAGCATCATTGAGTCGGTTCCGATCCATAGCAACCCTGTATAGGGTTTCTGAGGAGCAGTTGGTGATCTTGAACCACTGACTTTGCAGTTCAAACCAGCTTTACATTGCAGTGCATTAACCCACAGCACCCCATGTTAGAGGGCAGGATGTCTTCTCTTCCAGTTTGCTTTCGACTTTACAGCATGCGTTATGTAAGTTCTCTAACTACATCTCTGACCAGATGAGACTATTTTAGTTTCTACCAAGTGATCCTGACCTCTAGGTACTTGTAAAACATCTTCATTTTTCCTTCCATCCTAGCACTCTTAGAAACATTCTACTTCTATATGTGGGATTACACCTTTTACAGACATCTTTTCATCTTTTCTATCTACCACAACCATTATTGTTGTTGTTGTTAAGTGCCGTCGAGTCGGTTCCGACCCATAGCGACCCTGTACAGGGTTTCCGAGGGTGTAAATCCTTACGGGAGTAGAAAGCCTCATCTTTCTCCCGCAGAGCGGCTGGTAGTTTCAAACCGCTGACCTTAAGGTTCGCAGCCGGATTCGTAACCACTACGCTACCAGAGCTCCTTACAACCATTATTAGTCCTCTGCATTAAATCTCTTTTTCTTTTAAACACTCTGATATCTCTCCTTTGTGATTAAACTCTACTATTATATTAGTATTTCTCTATCTAAAAGTCTCTTATTAATATCATGTTCTAATGTATTTTTGTAAATTAATATTACCATTAAGCCCTTGGTGAGACATGCACTGGACTGTGAGTCAAAAGGTTGGTGGTTCAAACCCACCAGCTGCTCCTCATAGCCCTATACATGGTTGCTATAAGTCAGAACCAACTTGACAGCACTTAACAAAAACACCATTAGGCCCCAGGATTGTTCTGAGTAAATTATACTTTCCATATTCAATGAGACTTTTCTTTTATAAACAAGTTTTTATTTCTTCCTAATTCAAGATAGTTCAGTAATATTGATTAATAATGTCATAACAGTGAGAATCTCTGAGAAGTATTAATCACCTCTGAGAATATATTGTTCTTATTCTTATAGGGAAATCTCTGCCTTTTATCCACATAAATGACTTATTATCATTCGAACTTAGCACATGGCACATAAAGCAATTTGTGCTCATAGGATTTTAATATTTTTCCATGTTTTGAATTTTATTTGCACTCTTGTTTTCTGATAATATTCCTATCTTCCTATCTTATTCATATAGTCTCCAATATATTTTAAAAATAGTTTCATTTTCATAATGTGCTAAATTTTCTTTGGAATGTACCCTGCAAATATCTTAGATCTGCAAATAAATATTTTATTGCATTTACTTGATATTTTTGATAGCTTATGATGGCAGAAGTAGTGAGAATGTGCATGTTGTTGTTGTTGTTGTTAAGTGCCATCGAATCTGTTCCAACACATAGAGATCCTGTATAGGATTTCCAAGGAGTAGCTGGTGAGCTTCAATGACCAACCATGCAGTTCAAACGGCTTTGCAGTCTGAAAGGATATTTCTTTCTTACTTCTTTTCTTCCTTCCTTCTTTCCTTCATTTATTTTCTTTTCCTTTCCTTCTTTATTTTTGTCTGTCAGTCCACCAATTTATTTTCTAGCTCTCATATTGTAGAATGTTTATTTTTGCTTTAATGCAAAATTATACTTAAAATAAGCAGCAATCACAGAGAATTTAGTTACATTTTAAAGTACATTTAGTTTAAATTATCAGGAGGAGCTGATGTTTTCTAAAATAATTTATCTAAAAACATTTCTTAATCATAGAATTAGAAGATAAAAATTCACTTGGAATACTTCAAATAATCATATTATAAATAACTTCTTCCAAATTCTGATTTTTTTTCCCTACTCTATTTCAAATGAATTAGTTTTTTGTACAGATGAAGTTAAAGTTGTTTAGTATTATAAAGTAGAATCTGATGGATGTTAATAACATTCCTATTGTTTTATCTTGAACCACAAACCACACAGTTATTATGTGATTGTATCATAATTTTTCCAAATAAATCTGATAAAAAATGGAGTTAAACGAATAATGATATTTTAATATACTTTCAGTACTTGAGATGTTTAGGGGTACATGTCATAAATTAGCTCAATAATTTATTTGAGAATAACTCTTTTGATTTTTTGTACAAATGAAGCCAAGTGTTCTGGTAACTTTAACTCACTATGCTGTTATTGTGCATCATCCAGTCAATTCCAACTCAATCGTGCTGTACGACAGAGTAGAACTGTCCCCATTAGTTTTACTAGGTTGTGACCTTAATGAGAGCACAACACCAGGTCTTTTTTCACATGGAACTACAGATCTTTTGAATAACAATCAATCACTTAACCACTTGCCACCAAATAAGGCATACTTCAAGAAAATGACAACTATGGCAATTCATTTTAAAATGCTGAATGCTCTCTTAGAGTTGATACGATGGAAACTGTGATGTTGTTTTTGTGAGGTGCCATCGAGTCAGTACCAACTCACAGCAACCTTAAGCAGAGAAGAAAGAAACACTGCCCAATCCTGGGCCAACCTCACTAATGTTGCCAAGCTTAAGTCTATCGATGCTGCCACTTGGCCAATCCGTCTCATTGAGGGTCTTCCTCTTTATCTCTGACCCTCCACCTTACCAAACATGATATCCTTCTCCAGCAACTGGTCCCTCCTGACAATATGTCCTAAGTATGAGAGACAAAGGTTGGCCATCCTGGCCTCCAAGAAGCACTCTAGCTGCACTTCTCCAACACAGATTTGTTGGATCTTTTGGCAGCCCATGGCACTTTCAACCTTCTTCTCCAACACCATAATTCAAAAGTATCAATTATTCTACAGTCTTCCTTATTCACTGTCCAGCTTTTGCATG
>NW_006408523.1:30241132-30243014 GCF_000296735.1 Chrysochloris asiatica | reverse complement strand
AGCTTGAGTTTGAATTTTCATATGAGTAATTGATGGTCTGTTCCACAGTCTGCCCCTGGCCTTGTTTTGACTGACGATATGATAGCAGCTCTTTCATCGTCTCTTTCCTCAGATGTAGTCAATTTGATTTCTATGTATTCCATCTGCTGAGGCTCATGCGTATAGTCATCTCTTATGCTGTCTAAAGAAGGCATTTGAAGTGAACAAACCATTGATTTTGCAGAATTCTATCATACGTTCTTCAGCATCATTTCTATCACCAAGGTCATATTTTCCAACTACTGATCCTTCCTCTTTGCTTCCAACCTTTGCATTCCAATCATCAATAATGATCAATACATCTTGATTACATATTTGATCAGTTTCAGACTGAAGAAGTTGGTAAAATCTTTCTGTTTCATCCTCACTGGCCTTAGTGGTTGTTGCATAAATTTGAAAAATAATAGTATTAACTGGGCTTCCTTGTAGGTGCATGGATATTATCCTATCACAGACAGCATTGTACCTCATGACTGATTTCAATATCTTATTTTTGACAATTAATGCAACACCATTCCTCTTCCATTAGTCATTTCCAGCAGAGTAAACCATGTGGTCATCAGATTCAAAATGGCCAATACCAGTCTGTTTCAGCTTACTAATGCCTAAAATATTGATGTTTATGCATTCCATTTCATTTTTGACAACTTCCAATTTTCCCAGAGACATATTTTGTACATTCCATGATCTAATTTTCAGTGGATATTTACATCTGTTTCTCTTCATTTTGGGTTGTGCCCCATCAGCAAATGAAGGTCCTATGGGTTTTTCTCCCAAAGTTTTTACTCCATTTGCATCATCACGGTCAACTCTACTTTGAGGAGGCAGCTCTTCTCCAGTTGCATTTTGAGTGCCTTCCAACCTGAGGGGCTTGTTTTCCGGCACTATATCTGAGAATATTTCTCTACTCTTCATAAGATTTTCAGTGACTAGATATTCAGAAGTAGTTATCACTCCTTCTTCCTAGTCTGTCTTCGTTTGGAAGCTCATCTGAAACCTGTCCACCATTGTTGACCCTGCTGGTATTTAAAATACCAGTGGCAGAGCTTTCAGAATCACAGCAACTCACAAACCACCACAGTAAGACAAACTGACAGACGAATGGTGGTTAAACTTTGATGGCTAATATAAGTTATGCATTGGCCATAGGAATCCCTCATCAGGTGGTACCCAGGACACATGCCAGGCCTACCATTTGCTATATATCCCTCTAGCCACCAGGAATTCTTTAAATCAATATGTTATTAGCATTTATAGTGACACTGAATAAGGTTGTGCCTAGCGGGTTTGAACAACTAACCTTTTGGTTATCCTATGATGCCACACCTGAACTCCTTAATTCAATATTTTTTCTATTTACTTAGAAATCTGACTTATAATGGGTTTCTTGTTTTAAAATATGAAGGCATTCCACTGTCACACATTAAACACATGGTGCATAATCTGTATTTTTAAAATACACACATCATGTTTCTGTGATTAAAAATATGTACGTAATTGTTTTTGTTCATGTTAGGTGTTACCAATTTGGTTCAGATTCATAATGACCCCTGTGGAATAGAATGAAATACTGTGGGATCCTATGCCACCCTCACAATCTTTCCTATTTTAGAGTGCGTTGTTGCAACCACTGTATCATTTCTTTTAGAGTCTTTCTCGTATTCAATGACTCATTACTTTACTAAACAGTAGATCTTTCCCCATGGACTAGTCCCTTCTTATTACATGTCAATTTTGTTGTTGTTGTTAGGTGTCATTGAGTCCATACCGACTCATAGCAACCCATGCACAACATATTGCCCTGACTTGTGCCAACCTCATAATTGTTGCTATGTTTGAGCCC
>NW_006408523.1:30238980-30240507 GCF_000296735.1 Chrysochloris asiatica | reverse complement strand
CACAGGTTGTTAATGAATCTCATCCAATCCTAATGCCATCTTTTTCTTCATATAATTCAAATTCTCAGATTATGTGTTCAGCACACAGATTCAATAAATATGGTGAAAAATTAAACCCTTGTTCACACCTTTGCCAGTTTGAAACCATTCAGTATTCCCTTGTTCTGTTCAAAGGACTGTCTCTTTGTCTTGCCAGTAGCCTATTTATATTTCAAGCATCTACAAACAAGGATTCCACAAATGAAGCTTACATAGGCCTGTGCTCTCTCCTATAACCCATTGCAAGTGATGAACACCACCTGTGGCACTCCTAATTCACAGCAGCAGGCAATCATTTCCCTTGGATACCCATTATCAGTAATTATCCCCATGATAGACTATTAGATATGGCTTGTGAGCATCGCAACTGTAAACTTGGAAAAAAATTAATTCTAATATATCCTTTGAGATGCATTTGTTCCTCGGTGACAAATATAAATTAATAAAGTTCTTTTTTTTTTTTTTTCACATAAGGTATTGTTTTACTTTTAGAGAATCCATGGCACTATTTTTAAATTATACTTTGGCATCGTTTTCAGAGTTCTTATGAAATTATATTGAAATATAGTATGGTTGTAAATCCTGCTTTTAATGTAGAATTAAGTAGTTGGTAGTTGTTTGTTTTCCCTTTTTTCCACTTACTTGAACCATTTCCAAAATTTTGGTTTAGAGTATGTAACAATTATACATGGTTTAGCAAAAAAGATAAGTATTTAAAATGATGAGGAAAAAAGAATTAACTATGTTTTACACCCAGTAGCCTTTGGAAATTTGCATTACACTATATGCATTAACTGAATTTTAAACGAACTTAAAGTCATGCATAGCTCTATGAACATAAAGTGGTTCCAGCAATTTATATTCATTTAGAATTATGTAAATATATTTGTGAAAATGCAAGATACAACTTATGTAGGCATAATCTGTTTATCAATTTTATAACATTAGAAACATGTTTAAAACATAAATTAGGAAAAATATAAAATTATTTAGATGCATTGCTCATTTATAAAAGACAGCTCTTTAAATTTCCTGAATATTTACAAAAGTAAGGAATCTTAAATGTATTTCTTCATAATTTTAGGTCCTTAACTTATAGAACTATAATGGCAAAGGACTTACCTAACAATATTGTGGTATTTAATTATCTGATCACCCATCAGTTTAAAATTATGATTAAAGATGTTTCCAGATGCCAGTTACAAAGCTTTGTGGAAATAGAAGCTCTGTCTATCCATTTTCCTGTAAACAGTAGATATGAAACCTGAATATCTATTTCCCTAATTATACTCTTGCACTCAGGAAAACAAAAATCCTCACCACTGGACCAATAAACAACATTCTTATCAGCGGAGAAAAGATTGAAATTGTCAAGGACTTCATTCTTCTTGGATCAACTATCAACACTCGTGGAAGCAGTAGTCAAGAGGTCAGACGAAGTATTGCATTGGGCAAATCTGCTGGACAGGAACTTTTTAAAGTGTTGAA
>NW_006408523.1:30211700-30237040 GCF_000296735.1 Chrysochloris asiatica | reverse complement strand
ACAACCTTGTTGCACACCTTTCCCAATTTTAAAACACTCAATGTTCTCATGTTCTGTTTGAACAACTGCTTCTTGGTCTAGGTACAGATTTCTTAGAAGTACAATAAGTGTTCTGGAATACTCATACTTGTCAATGTTGTCCATAGCTTGTCATGATCCACACAATCGAAAGCCTTTGCATAGTCAATAAAGCATAGGTAAACATCCTTCTGGTATTCTCTGTGATAAACCTTGTTGTTGTTAAGTGCCTTCGAGTCAGTTCCGACCCATAGCGACCCTGTACAGGGTTTCTGAGGCTGTAAATCTTTATGGGAGCAGAACACCTCCTCTTTCTCCCATGGAATGGCTGGTAGTTTTGAACTGCTGGCCTTAAGGTTCACAGCCTGATTCATAACCTCGACGCTACCTAGAGGTTAAGAAAGGCTGGCTTTTTAAGAATTATTCTAAAGGGATCATTTTAATAGATTTTCTCAAAGGACACAGCATGATCATCGGTTGCTTATTATAGAAAAAATTTATGTAAATTTAAAACTATATGGATGAGAAAAATCCAGGAAATTTGTGCCAAGTTAGTGTTTTCTGTAACGACAATGTGTGTGCTCATTCTTCTAGGGTAGCAAGGGACGTCCTAAAAGAATGTTATTGGAATTTCATCTACCATAAAGTCCTGATCTTGCCCTTTCATCCACCATAAAGTCCGGATCTTGACCTTTCATCCACCATAAAGTCCGGATCTTGACCTTTCAAACTTATTTTTGGTTCTAAAACTCAAAGCACATTAGTAGAAATATGATCTGAGTCCATTGAGAAGACCAAAACTGATGTAAATCAAAGAGCGAATAATTGGATTGTTGTTAAATAACTCGGAGTCAGTTCTGACTCATAGTGGCCCTGTATAGGTCTTTTGAGGAATGATGGAGGAGTTTGAACTGCTGACCTTTCTGTTCAAGCTGACCTTTCCATCCTGCGTTAATTCCACAGCACTACACCAGGACTCCATGGGTGGGAAAACATTGCTCCAGGTGACAATCAAACTCACAACCTCAGCAAATCACACACACACACTGTTGTATGAATACTACATGCTAACCAATTAGATTAGAGAAATGGAAACATCTTCAGAAATATATAGATCTAGACAGAGGATACATTGAGAGGCCATAGCTTCACATTTGGGCATTTTGTTTAATAATGGTGTCTGATTTTATAGCAATTCTTTTTGAGTTACCCTCATATGAAGAGTGGCAATGTTGATGTGACCTGAGCCCTTAAAGGAGTGAGAGCCTACCACCACTACTACCACCACCTTTTTGTGTCCAGGAAAAAAGCCTTACTACAAAGACCAACCCTTTGTTTACCAAATTAGACTACAGAATGTCTTACAGCAGGTCTATCATGATTAGCATAGAGATAAATAAGTGCACATATAGATTGAATAACAAATTAGGGAAATTGAATTTATAATGCTTTCAATGTGCTAAAATATTAATATAAATTAAATGCTGTAAAAATTATCAAAAAAATGGATAAATAGGTTGCCAAGTATTGATTTTAGTAACTGATGATCCTATTTAATCAAGTGTTGAACCTTCCGAAAATTGTTGATATTTTGCCTTTTTTTGAATCACATCTTGTATGATCTGATTTGAAGTTTATAAACTCTCTTTGAAATTTCCAAATGCATGACTGGGAAATCACAGGATATTTTCTTTTACCTTTAACCAGAGCTGCAATTAGCTCTGTATACTTACTTACCTCTCATTGCTTGGTGTAGCGATATCCTAAAGCCTGCAGGGCAACATCTTCTTCCTTAAGTGTTTACTGCTCACTCTTCTCAAGTCTGGATCTACTTTCATTTATTGCAGTAATTACATTTTGTCAGCTTCAAATAATGTAAGAGTAGGATCCCCTTAGCGCATTTGGTCTGACATAATTTACCATTTCAATATTTAATAGAATACATTCTAATTGCACCATATGTACTTTACCAAATATTTTGATTATTTATAGCCAAATTGCTCACCATAATTTTCAAAAGAAAAGAAAAGAAAAAGTAGTCTTGAATCAATTCTGACTCATAGTTATAGGACAGAATAGAACTGACCAATCTGTCATCTTTGTCATGGGGTCTCTAAGGCTCTGATTCTTATTTGGAGATAGTAACATCTTTCTGCCCTGCAATAGCTGGTAGGTTCAAACCTTCAAATTTGATTAGCAGTGTGGCACTTCAGGATAATGCACTAGACCTGAGGTCAGTTTGAGCCATAAGGTCTGTGGTTCAAATCCACTAGTCACTCCATGAAAACGCTTTAGAAGGTCACTATGATAGGAACCAACTTGATGGCACTTAATAACAGCAACAATAATTTTTATTTGCAGATAGTCACATTTTTCAGCCATCCAATAGGTGAGGACTAAGGTGTGTGTGACGCAAGCCATAGTATTTTCTTTCAATAACCTCATGTGCCTGTGAAAGTTGGACTGTGAATAAGGAAAACTACAGCAGAATTGATGCATTGAAATTATGATATTGAAAGAGAATATTAAAAGTACCATGGACTGTCCAAAGGACAAGCCAATTTGTGTTGGAAGAAGTGCAGCCAGAATATTCCTTGTAAGATAGGATGGCCAGACTTGGTCTATCTGACTTCAGACATAATGTCAGGAGGGGCCAGTCCCTGGAGAAGGATATCATGTTTAGTAAAGTACATGGTCTAAGAAAAAGAGGAAGACTCCTAATTAGATGGAATGGCACAGATTGGCAGCAACACTGGGTTCAAAGGTGGCAACGATTGTGAGGTTGACACAAGACTGGGCAGTGTTTCGTTCTGTTGTTTATAGGATCACTAAGAGTCAGTATGGTCTTGATGACACCTGACAACAACAAATGGGGGAATAGCACTAGACTGCAAACCACAAGGTCATAAACCCACCAACTACTTCTCTGCAACCCTATACAGAGTTGCTGTGAGTTTGAATCAACTTGACAGCACTTAATACCACCAACAACAATCTTTAGAGGGAGTCCTGGTGTGGCACTCAGGATCAACAATGGACTGCTAACCCACCAGCCTGGAAACCCTATAGAAGGTCGCTATGAGAGAACAGACTCAACGACACTTATCAAGAACAACAATAATCTTTAGAGAGGGTCCTGGTGTAGTCAAGTAGAATCAACACTGGATGGTCAACCACAAGGTTGGTAGTTCACACCCACAAGTTTCTCATGTGTACTATACAGTACAGCTCACTATGAGTCATAAGTGACTTGAAGACACTTAACAATAGTCTTTATGGAAACAGAGTGCCACATATATTTATTCTGAAGAAGCTGGTGGGTTCAAACTTCCTCCAGTTAGCAGTTAGATACTTAACCACTGTATCATTAGGGCTTTTATGCAATTTATTGTTCAACCAATTTGAAAATTTATTAGGTTGCTTTTAATACTAGTTTTCTAGCAGGGAATAAACAAAAAATCAAGCTTTCTGCTTTATTATAACTTATTCCTATAAAATAATGGACAGTTTTTGTTGTTAGGTGTTGTAGACTCCAAGTCACAGGAATCCTGTATAGGGTTTGGGAATCCTATGGGTCAGTTGTTATGGTAGTTATGAGTTGGATGGTATTTGATATTTATTGAAATTCTCTATTCAGCAAATTTTGTATCTAGGATTTCACAATAAATTAGTGTTTTAAAACTAAGAAATTTTTTTTTTTTTAATTTAATATGTGTATATAAAAGGAAAGCTAAAAAAGTGTCTGTACTAAAGAAGGTTGTGGCATCTGACAGAAGTGGTGTTACTTATTAAAATTCTTATACGGAGTGAATTGTGTCTCCTCTGCATAGTCCCCTCTCTCACCCCAATACATTGATTTCCTAATCTCTGTATCTGTGAATGTACTCCCATTTGGAAACAATGTGTTCTTTGTTATACAAATGAAGCACCATCAGTGTAAGCTATGTCATAAAACTAATTGCTTTTGATTTTTTTTTTTTTAAAAGCAGAATAGACACAGAGTCAAGGATGCATTAATGAGGAGATTATAGATGCCAGGTGAAGTTCTCCAAGGAACCCAGGAACATGGGACCAACTGAGAGAAGATTTCCCCCTAAATCTGAGAGCTACAGCCTTCCCCCAGATCTTGTGCACTGAATTTGGATTTCCAGCTTTCTATACTCTGGTAGTGTAGTGGTTACAAATCGGAATGTGAACCGCAAGGTCAGCAGTTCGAAACTACCAGCTGCTCCGCGGGAGAAAGATGAGGCTTTCTGCTCCCGTAAAGGTTTACAGCCTCGGAAACCCTGTACAGGGTCGCTATGGATTGGAACCGACTCTACGGCACTTAACAACAACAACAAAATACCATGTATTCTCTGGGCAAATTATTGAAGGATGCAGAAAACATCAAAAGAAGATGGAAGGAATACACAAAGTCACTGTACCAAAAGGAAATGGTTGATGTTCAACCATTTCAAGAGGTAGCATATGATCAAGAGCCAATAATATTGAAGGAAAAAGTCCAAGGTGTATTGAAGGACTTGGCAAAGAACAAGGCACCAGGATGGAATACAAATAGAAATCTTTCAAGAAAGTGAGGCGGCACAGGAGGCACTCACTCATCTCTGCCAAGAAATATGGAAGACAACTATCTGGCCGACTTGGAAGAGTTCTGTATTCGTGCCCATTCCAAAGAGAGGTGACCCAACAAAATGCAGAAATCATCAGACAATCTCTTTGATATCCCATGCTAATAAAGTTTTACTAAAGGTAATAGAGAAATGGCTGCAAGCATAAATTGACAGAGAACTTTGAAAGGTTCAAGCTGGATTCAGAAGAGGCCGTGGAATGAGGGATATCATTGCTGATGTCCTATGGATATTGGCTGAAAGCAGAGAATATAAAAAAGATGTTTACCTGTGCTTTATTGACTATGCAGAGGCTTTTGATTGTGTGGATCATGACAAGCTATGGCAACATTGAGAAGTATGAGTATTCCGGAACACTTAATTGTGCTCATAAGGAATTTGTACATGGACCAATAAACAGTTGTCGAACAGAACATGAGAAAACTGAAAGGTTTAAAATTCAGAAAGGTGTACAACACGGTTGTATTCGTTCACCAAACTTATTCAACCTGTACGCTGAGCAAATAATCCAAGATGCTGGGTTATATGAAGAAAAACGTGGCATCAGGATTGGAGGAAGACTCCTTAACAACCTATGATATGCAGATGATACAACCTTGGTTTCTGAAAGTGAAGAAGACTTAAATATTTACTGATGAAGATCAAAGAGCACAGCCTTCAGTATGGATTGCATCTCAATGTAAAGAAACAAAAATCCTCACCACTGGACCAATAAACAACATTTTTACCAATGGAGAAAAGATTGAAGTTGTCAAGGACTTCATTCTTCCTGGATCAACTATCAACACTCATGCAAGCAGCAGTCAAGAAATCAAATGACATATTGCAGTAGGCAAATCTGTTGCACAAGACCTTTTTAAAGTGTTGAAGAGCAAAGATGTTAGCTTGAGGACTAAGGTCGCCTGACCCAAGCCATGGTATTTTCAATAACCTCATATGCATGCGAAAGCTGGACAGTGAATAAGGAAAACTGTAGAAGGGTTGATGCTTTTGAGTTCTGGTGTTGGAGGAGAATATTGAAAGTGCCATGGGCTGCCAAAAGAACCAACAGATCTGTGTTGGAAGAATTACAGCCAGAGTGCTCCTTGGAAGCCCGGATGGCCAAACTTCATCTTTTGTAGTTTGCACATATTGTCAGGAGAGACCAGCCACTGGAGAGGGATATCATGTTTTGTATGGTGGAGGGTCAAAGAAAAAGAGGAAGATCCCCAGCGAGATGGATTGACAAAGTGGCAGCATCAATGGACTCAAGCATGGCAACGATTGTGAGGTTGGCCCAGGATTGGGTAGTGTTTGGTTCTGCTGTGCATAATGTAACTATGAGTCAATACTGACTCAATTGCACCTAACAACAACAACAACATACCATGAGAAAATGAATTTGCTTTGTAAATTTGTCTACTTTTATTACTTCTGTTATAGCAGCTATAAGAAAATAAGTTGAGCCTCTTCCAAATTATCTCTCAGCTTTGCTGAGCCCAATGTTTATTAGTAGAACAGAATAAGAAGTAGCATGTATTTCGGAAAACTGCTGCATGAGGTATGAGTAGCAACTGAATTGTCTTCTACACTGTGGAGAACAGGTATTTGTAGTACACTTATATTTTCACTTAAAGCAACAATTTAAGACCGCAAAACTAATTTAGGTTTGTTGATTCTTGGTGCTTCATTTTATTCACCACAAGACACAAAGATATAGAATTGAATTTATAATATTAATCAATATAAATAAATTGTTCATTGTCCTTTTACATAATACATGATTATTATAGAATATATAATAATTTTCAAAATCAGAAAAGCTGGATTGACACAAAATCTTAAAAAATAAACTGCCACAATTATAAATTCATAAAACACATATAAGATTCATCAGTATTCAATGAATTAAAACATAATTTCCTCTGGGATCTTACAGTGGCTTCAGATTTCTATTACAGTAATGTTTTCAAACATTCTCAGTATACCCTGAGCCAACTATCTCTCACTTCCTAGGTGGGTGATGGCATCTGTTAATATGCTCTTTTACTTTTATATTTAGTAGGTTAAATGTCATAGCTGAAGATGTGTGTTGTCACTTTCTCTAAATGAAAGTCAGCTACGCTAGTTATTTTCAAAGAGTATTGACCAAATGCCAGACAGTCATAAATGAGGTGAGGTAAAAGAAGTAATGAGGAAAACAGGACAAGAGGAATTGATAAGGGAGCATGTCACACCTATCTCACAGATTTTGACAAGCATAGCAATCACTTGCGATACAACCCACAAGGAAACTGCATTTTCTTTTCTTAGAAAACCTTATTTGTATGTGTCTGTTTCTCATTGTTGCGATATTTTTGTACTTTCATAAAAATTTTATTTTTCACTAACATATGTGTCTGCAAACCCATCAGACTTCTCCAAAAATCTCTGAATCCGTAGAAGGCACTATTTTAGATGATATGGTAAATTCTCTCCTTGATATTTCTGATCCCAAGACAATGTGCTACAAGCTTCTGCTGAGACTCCACTTACAGACTTGGCATTAGGTTCTGCTTGTTGGTGAAAGCTCTCAAACACATATTCCACCTTAGACTCCTTTCCTAGACAGTTTTCTCTCTCCTCCTTTTGGGATTTCTCCATTACTATGTCATTTCTCTCAGCTTATTTTCTGTGAAATCCCCAGACAATGATACCAATTTACTTTAAAGTGAAATATGTTACTTGAAAATCATTTTTATTATTTCATATCTTGGAATTTGAGACACAATAAATAAAGTTTCTATACCATAGCATAGACTTTCACTTAGAGAATTTAGAAGGTGCCATAGGAGTCAGACAACAGAGTTGTTTGAACTGCAAGGTCATTGGTTCAAGCTCAGCAACTGCTCCTTGGAAACCCTATACAGGGTCACTATGAGTCGAAATCGACTTGATGGCACTTCACAACAACAACAAAATAGGAGTTCTGGTGTGGCACTGTGGGTTAATGTGCCAGACTGCAAAACCGTTTGAACTGCAAGGTTGGCAGTTCAAGCTCACCAGAATCTCATCAGAAACCCTCTACAGGGTTGCAATGGGTCGGAATCGACTAGACAGCACTTAACAGCAACAACATAGGTTCTTGCTCATTTTTAAAAAATATCACAACCAGAATGAATCAACATTTGTAATTTATTATACATTTCTTAAGAGTAGACAAAAATATTTACATAATACCAAAACAGTTGGTTTAAATTGGATATGTCAAGAACAGGCAGATTCTAGATAACAAATGAGACCTGTTTCTTAATGTAAACCTTTAAGACCAATTTGCAAGTAATTCAGAACAGTTGCATGTATATACATGTTGTTATTTAGTGTTACTTTATTTACTGCAAGAAAGGAGGCACCAAAGTAACAAGTGTAAATTGCTACAATTTGATGAACTTGACCTATACTTATGGATGTAGTAGCTCAAAATAACAACTGAGAGGGAAGGAGTCTCTTCACATCAAGTATCAATCCTATACTCTTTGTATATAGTATAGATAGGGACAGGCAACTTAGGCATTGGCTACCTAAAATTAGGGGGTAATAAAGGCCCAAAGTAACTGGCCTACAAGTTTTCAAGACAGAGTTTCGCTTAAGAGTGTTCAGTGGAAGATATAGTCCTTACTGAATAATGTTCACCTTGTCTAGATATGTCTGGTGAACAGAGGTGGGGATGAAATTCTTATGATTCAATTGTTAGTAATTTTTATCATGACTAATTGTGACTGTTACAACTGTAAAGGTAGAAGTTTTGTAACAAAAATGGGGGAGTAGTTAACCTTACAGTACAGAAACAGAGAATCCTGGGACCATCAAGGAAGAAAAGCACAGGTAGAATGTGGGATCCTATCCATAGAAGCTGAGACACAAGAGATGGAGGAGGAGATGAAGACTTGGTGACATGGAGCAGCTGAGGACTCAGGACTCATGGAAAGAGAGGGACTGGGTGCTGGTGGCCAGGAGGCAGGCTTGCAGAATGTGCCCTTTAGTTGTTTAAATTATTATATATTCCTGAGTGTTTCAGTGTACATCTCCCCCCAATAAAACAGGGAATGGAAGAAAATATTGTTGAATGATGATGCACGAAGGAAATTGTAATCATTGCAATGAAATGATGGTGCAAAGCTGATGTTCTCCCATGTAAGCTATCACTCAGTTCACAATAAAAACTTAAAGAAAAAAAAGAAAGAAAGGAAGTCCTAGTGGTGCTATGGTGTAGTCATAGGGCTACTAACCACAAGGTCAGAGGTTCCAACTCACTAGGTGTTTCCATGGGAGAACGGTAACACTTCCTACTCCTATATAGTCACTATGAATCAGAATGGGCTTGATGATAGTTTTTTTGTTTTTGTTTTGTAGTGCAAGAAAATGCTAGAAGCCTTTACAATGATTTAAAAACTGTGCATGCAGCAAGTAAAGTTGGTAGTAATTAAGAATTTGTTTCAGTACAAGATGATTCAATTATTTAAAGTGGTGGCAAATGTACTTAACATTAAAGAGAAAGTACAGGTTTTCCGTAAATTGGAAGTTTGAAATACAGGAACATACTGCACTTGATAATTTATTGGATTTTCTAAGTATGACTAAAGTTTCACTCTTTGTAGTTTTGCTTTATTGAGTAAATTCCTTATCTTTCCAAAAACAGGAATATTAGAAAATATTTTAAAATACTAAGTATTTTTTATTTATTTCTGTAAATATACCAAAAATTATAACTAGTCCATAAAGTAAATTCAGCAAATGCTTGTGTCCTACATATAGTAATAAATATCCTCTAGTTAGCATGGTGTTGCACTGTAGGAAAAGCACTACACTGCTAAACAAAATTTCACAGTTCAAGCCGAATGGCCACTCCCAGAAAACCCCATGTGGGATTGCTAAGAGTCAGAATCAACTCAACAGAACTTAACAACAAAGTTTACAGCTTGAGTGGAAACTGACTTGATGGCACACAGGAACAACAGTTATCAGTAGTAATTTGCACAACAAATCATACCAATTAATCATAGCAATAATCATGATGATAGTACAGGTATTGGCAAAACGTTTTAACAACAGTTAGCAATAATAAGAAGTAGCCGTCTATGATAGAAAACATTAGAATGTAGCATTTATACAGGGTATAAATGTAGCATTTATACAGAGATGTCAGCTTGAGGACTAGGGTTTGCTTGAGCCAGGCCATGGTGTTTTCAATAGCCTCATATGGATGCGAAAGCTGGACAGTGAATAAGGAGGATCGTAGAAGAATTGATGCCTTTGAGTTGTGGTGTTGGAGGAGAATACTGAAAGTGCCATGGACTGCCAAAAGAACCAATAGATCTGTTTTGGAAGAAGTGCAGCCAGAGTGCTCCTTGGAGGCCAGGATGGCTAAGCTTCGTCTCTCCTACTTTGGACATATTGTCCGGAGGAAACAATCGTTGGAGAAGAATTTCATGCTGGGTAGGGTGGAGGGTCAGAGAAAAAGAGGAAGACCCTTAACAAGATGGATCAGCCAGGTGGCATCATTGATGGACTCAAGTGTGGCAGCGGTAGTGAGGTTGGCCCAGGATCGAACATTGTTTTGTTCTGCTGTGCATGGGGTCGCTATGAGTCGGTTCCGACTGGATGGCACCTGACAACAACAACATGACACTATTGGATAAGCACTTGGTTGCTAACCACACGATAAGTGGTTCAAGCCTACGAAAACATTTACAGGGTCATTATGAGTCAAAATGGACTCCCTGGCACTTAACAACAACATATTGGGATAGATATTTGTTGGTGACTAATTTGAATAATCATGGTTTTAACTGATTATAGTATATAATTGGCAAATGGACATTATCCTATTACATTGTAACTCAATATAGATTTTGAAATACTGTTTTTGCCAATGAATGTGATGTCATTCCTCCCTAATTTGAAGTTTCTGTCATAGTAAACCACAGGATTTTCTGATTCAAAATAACCAATATCCATTTCAGCTTATGTGGCACTGTAGGATTAGCACTTCACTATTAATCATGAGGTTGATGGCTCAGTCTGAAATTATTGAAACATGCAATCAAGATGCCTTGATAAATACTGGTGATTGGAATGTGACAAGCTGGAAGCAAAGAGGAAAGATCAGTAGTTAGGAAACATGACCTTGATGATAGAAACAATGGTGAAGACCTCCTGATACAATTTTGTAAGACTAAAAACTTATTTATTGCAAATGCATTTTAAACAACAAAAAAGGAAAGTGTACATGGGCCTAACCACATGGAATACACGGGTATCAAGGTTACTACATCTGTGGGAAAAGACAATAGAAAAGCTCAATACCATCAGTGAAAACAGGGATAGGGGCTGACTGTGGAACAGACCATCATTTACTCATATGCAGCTCAAGCTAAATCTGAAGAAAATTGAAACAAGTTCACAAAAACCAAAATAAGACCTTGAATATAACCTACCTAAAACTAAAGACCAACTCAAGAACAGATTTGGTGATTAAAACAAATAACCAAAGACCAGAAGAGTTGTGGGATATCATCAAGCACATACTACAACCCATTTGACCTAGCCTCTATGTCTTGATAATCAGAACTCAACTAGAGGAAGATAAAAAATTTTTGATAAAGGAAACAAGTGTAAATTGCCAAAATTTGAAGAACTTGATCTATTCTTATGGATGTAGTAGCTCAAAATACCAACTGAGTGGGAAGGAGTCTTCACATCAAATATTAATCCTATCCCCTTTGTATACAGGCTTGATAGGTACAGGCAACTAAGAATCAGCCACTTAAAATGAGGGGGCGATAAAGGTATGATGTGACTGATTTACAAGTTTTCAAAAGGAAATTTAGTTTAAGAGTGTGTGAGGGAAGGTAGAGTCCCCACTGAGTAGTTTTCATCTTGTCTAGATGGGTCTGGTTAAAGGAAATGGGGATAAAATTCTTATGATTCAATAGTGAGTAATTGTTGTGATTAATTGCAACTGGCCACAACTGTAAAGTTAGATGTTTTGTAACAAAAACAGAGGAGTAGTTAATCTTACAATCCAGAAACAGAGGACCCTAGGACCATCAAGGGAGAAGAGTATGAGTGAAATGTGGGACCATATCTAGAGAAGCAGCGATACCAGAGATGGAGGCAGGGATGAGCACATGAAGAAAGAGCAGCTGAAGACTCTAGACTCAAGGACAGAGAAAGACTGAACGCTGGCAGTCAGGAGGCAGGCTTGCAGAATGTGCTCTTTGGTTGTTTACATCATTACACATTCCTGAATGTTTTTGTATACATTCCCACCCCCACCCCCAAAAAACAAACAAACAAACAAAAACAAAACAGAGGGAATAGAAGCAAATGCTCTTGAATGATGATGTACAGAGGAAACTGTAACCATTGCAATGAAACAATGGGGTAAAATCAATATTGTCCCATGTAAACTACCACTCAATTCACAATAAACCTTTAAAAAAAATGAAGAGAATATACAAAAGCTGAAAAAAAAAAAAAAGAACATCATACAGCAAGAAAGCAAAAGTCATGAAAAAGAAAGGAAAATAAAGAAAAGACAAAAATGGATGCCAGAAGAGCTTCTGATACTTGCTCTTGAATGTCAAGAAGCTACTATGAATGGAAAAAAATGAGGAAAGGCACTTAAGAAGACAAACTTTAGTATGAAGCATGCTAAGACTTGGAGTTAGGAAACCAAAAGGGAAGAATATGTTCAGTAATTCTCAACCTGAAAGAAGTGAAGAAATAAGTGTAGCCTTGATTTGCAACATTGAAGGATTCTATGGACAAAATATAGAATGATGCAGAAAGCATCAAAAGAAGATGAAAGGAATACACATAGTCACTGGACTAAAAATAATTGGCCAATGTACAATCATTTCTAGAGGTAGCATACAATCAAAAACTGATGGTACTGAAGTAGAAGTCCAAGGTGCAATGAAGGCATTGGCAAAATGCAAGGCTTCAGTACTTGATGGACCACAAATTGAAATCTTTCAACAAAGTGATGCAGCATAGGAGGCTCTCACTTATCTATGCTATGGAATTTGTAGGACAGTTACCTGGTCAACTAATTGGAAAAAATCATATCTGTGCCCACTCCTAAGAAAGATGACCCAACAGAATGCTGAAATTATTGAACAAAATCATTAATATCACATGCAAGTAAAATGTTGCTGAAGATGAATAAAAAAAAGAGCAGTTCGTCAATGAGGAGATGCCAGAAATATAAGCTAGATTCAAATGAAAATGTGGAACTAGGGATATCATGGATGACTTCAGATGAATCTTAGTTGAAGCCAGAGAATATCCTCAAGGTGTTTACTTGTGTTTTCTTGACCATGCAGTCTTTCAATATTGGATAACATTGGGAAAAATGGGTATTCCAGAATATTCAATGGTACACATGAGGAACTTTTACTTAGACCAAGAGGCAGTTATTAGGCCAGAACAAGTGGATTAAAATCAGGAAATGAGTGCATCAGGATTGTATCCTTTCACCATATTTATTCAACCTAGATGTGGAGCAAATAATACAACAAAGTGGATTATTTGAAGAAGAATGTAATATCAGGATTGGAGGAAAATCATTAACAACCTGTGATACACAGATGAGAACATTTCTTGCTGGAAATGAGGACTTAAAACACTTACTGATGAAGATCAAAGACTACAGTCTTCAGTGTGAATTACATCTTGATGTAAAGAAAACAAAAATCCTTGTAATTGAACCAGTAAATGGCATCAGGATAAATGGAGAAAATATTGATCTTGTCAAAAACTTCATTTTGCTGGGATCCACAATCAGCACTTAGGGAATCAGCAGTCAAGAAATGAAACGATATTTTGCATTAGGTAAATCTTCTGTGAAGACCTCTTTAAAGTGTGAAAAAGCAAAGATAACAATTTGAGGACCTAAGCGCCCCTGACCATAGTATTTTTGCCTCATATGCCTCTGAATATTGGACAATAAATAAGGAAGGCCATAGAAGGATCAATTCATTTGCATGATGGTGTTGCCAAAGAGTATTGATAGCACAATGGACAACCTTAAGAACAAACAAATCTTTGAATAAAGTGCAATCAGAATGGTCCTTAGAAGCTACAATGGGGAGACTTCACTTTTGTTCTGTGGACATAATACCAGAAGAAACCAGTCCTTGGAGAAAGACATAATGCTTGGCACAGTGGAGAATCAGTGAATAAGAGGATGACCCCCAACAAGATGGTTTGACACATTGGCAGCAAAATGGGCTCAAAATTGTGAGGATGGCACAAGACTAGCCAGCATTTTATTCTGTTGTGCATAGGGATGTGCATAAGTGGGAATCAACTCGACCGCACCCAACAAGCACAGCTCCGTCATTTTGTGGGAGTTGCAAAGAGTATGCTCCAAGAACTACATCATGTTCTTCAACTGTGCCACACCATATTGGTGGTGGTGGGCCGTGGAGTCTGTTCTGACTCATAGTGGCCTTGTATAGGGTTTCCGAGCCTGTAAATAATTACGGGAGCAGAAAGTCTCATCTTTCTCCCGTAGAGCATCTTGCAGTTTCAAACTGCTGAACTTGAGGTTAACAGTTCGACTTGTGACCACTATGCTCCCAGAGCTCCTTCCACACCATACTGTTGTTGTTCAGTGCCATCAAGTCAGATCCGACCCATAGCGACCCTATACAGGGTTTCCGAGGAGCGACTGGTGAGCTTGAATTGTCGACCTTGCAGTTCAAACGGCTTTGCAGTCTGGTGCATTAACCCACAGCGCCACACCAGGACTCCTCCACACCATATTGTTGTTGTTCAGTGCCGTCGAGTCGGTTCCGACCCAGAGGTCTATAAATCCTTTTTCCACATGTACTACAGTTCCATGGTCCTACCTTACTTACATGAGTGCCCTGTATCTTAATTACATTATTAGCAAGCTATGCAATCCCCTTGTTGGGCCACACACAATTCATATTTTCATAATTCTACCTAGTTATTTGATAAGAAAACAAAAACTATAACTGTAAGTGCCATGAATAAGAATTTCCCTGCACTGGAGACATTTAGATTCTTTGCAGAGAGGTTAGATCACAAGTTCAGTTTTTTTGAATTCCAAAGGGGTAATCTTGACAGATTTTCTCTAAGAACATAGGAAGTTCATAGGGCTTCTTATAAAGATGTTTTAATAAAATTGAAAACTGTATTGGTGAGAAAAAGACAAGGAAAATTATACTAAGGAATCTTTTTCTTTCTATTAAGAAAATGTACCTGTTCATTCTATCAGATGTGGTGCTGTGGGCAAATGTGTCAGACTGCAAAGTCATTTGAACTGCAATGTCAATGGTTCAAGCTCAGCAGCTGCTCCTTGGAAACCCTATACACGGTTGCTATGGGTTGGAATCGACTCGATGGCACTTAACAATAACAACAACATTCTATCAGGATAACTAAGGCTATCATATGAGAGCCTTATTGTAAAACCTGACCACATGTGCTACATTACCTCTTTGCCAGTGCAGTAAATTACTTCTCTACCCATGATCCTTATAACTACTACCAAAGAACCTTTTTTGTAATTTATCTGGTTAAGAGAAGGCGGGAGGAGATATGATTGCATGCTTCAATTGCAACTGTTAACAGGGTTAATTGTGATTGTAAAAATTTGCAACTTTAATGTGGGAATTGATCCATTTTTTTCTATCCTACTGGGTATAAAATGAGCAATCTTAGAAGCAGTAGTGGGTAATCTAACTACCATAAAGGAAGAAGAGCCAGAAATAGAGTGTGCCCTTTGGACAATGAGATCCTTGTGTATTGAACCTCCCATATCCAAGGACAGAAATCTGTGATACCAGAGGAACAACAGCAGCAAAACCAAAACCCAAAGCCAGAGTGCTAGACAGAGGAATGTCATTGGGCAGGTGGCTTGCCTGTGTAATAAGGTGCTAACCCACCGAGGTACAGCTGAGTACCTATGAATGAGGCTTAGAGGAGAGTGGAGTGTCCTTTAGACATTTATCAGCAGCCCCCAAAAGAGCTTTGTCACATTGTCAGAGCAGGGCAGAGGCCAGGCCAAGAGGCTAAGGTCAGAGAGAGACCTGCTTGCAGGTATCACTGAGGATAGACTTTGCTTCCTGTAAGAATTGTGCTCTGACTATTTCTGACCATGAACTATAATCTGCTACTTTTGCAAAGGCAGTTTAAACCACAAGGTTGGCAGTTCAATTCACTAGCTGCTCCTTGGGAATCCTATATAGAGTCGCTATGGGTAGGAACTTGCTTGATAGCATTCAACAACAACAACAACAACTTTCTAAAACAGCTATTTTAGCCCACAATCATGAGTGTTGTCTCTGAGTTCTTTTTGACCACTGAAATGTATTACCCAATCCAGATAAGAAGCAGGGAGTGCTGTGGGATGGATGGTTTGGTGTCAGACTTGGTAAAGAAGGTACAAATCTGACCTCAGCCTCTTAAAAGTTGACCTTGGGATGATGCTGATTCTCCTCCTCTCCCATAGTGAAGTCAGCGAGGTAAGACATTGCTCTACACATATTTTTACACCTTTATAATTTATTGTTTTTTAAAGAACCCTAAAATTCACATAATTTGTGTCCTTTGAGGATGCCAAAACTGCCATTTTGCTGTGGTGAAATTGAAAGAGTGCAGAACTCTATAAAGAAGGGTTAGAGAAATTAAGCCATTGTCGTAAGACGTGTGTAGATGTAGATGGAAACTATGTTGAGAAACAATAACTTCACATTTTGATAGTTTTGTTTAATAAAGTATTCTATGATTTTTGAAATGTATGCACACGTACATTTCACTGACTCTGCTTTTCTCATGAACCCAGTAAACATGGTGCCACCTGTCAGCTCTGGTTCCAGCCTCACAATAGTTATGATGTTTGAGCCCATTATGTTATAGTCACTGAGTCAATCCATCTGAAAGGTTTGACATACATGCAACTGCAAAACAAAACAGCAACATAATTGAAGAGAGCAAAAACATAATTGAAGACATAATGGTTGAGATATTATAACTGATGAAATGTAACAAATCATACATCGAAGGACCTCTGGGAAAATTAAGAATGCTAAATACAAATAAAACCAATTCCAAGGATAGTATTTCACACTCCTAAGAAGTAAATAAAGTCTTATTTTTATATCAGTGTAGAGTAGAGTTTACCAAAGGCAGTTTGACATATAATAATGCAACAGACTGAAAGCCAAAGCAAGAATGGGATTCAAGCTATTTTTACTAAGCCAAATTTTAAAGATATTTGCAATAATGTGTTGTTGTTCAGTGCCATGGAGTCAGTTCTGTCTCATAGAGACCCCCGTATAGTGTTTCTAAGGAGCGACTGGTGGTTTGAACTACCAACCTGTGGTTAGCAGTCAAGTGATTATAATGTAATACAAGTGCAATAATGTATAACTATGTTATTCTTTCCATTAAAATATTGTTTTGGTTTGTAAATATAAATATTTTATAATAATATATCATTATGTTGCGATAAATTAATTTTGTTAGCATTTTAAGTTTCATTTCTTTTATGTTCTGAAAAATATTGATAAGTGACAAGAGTTCTTTATGTCTAACAAAATATTCAGATAAAAAAGTTTAAGATCCGTTGACTTACCCCAAATATGATACCATTTTTGTTAGCAGAAAAACAAGTCAAAAGCAAAAGAATAGCATCTTTAAGCATTGCTGACTTAGAAAAATACTTACAAATTCTATACTAAATAAAAACATGCTTTACAAATAAAAGCAAATAAACAAGGAAACCAAACAAACAAATACAAAGAATATTTAAAAGAGAGATAAATAAGCAGAAGAAAAAGTATCCAAAGAGAAATCATGGAGATAAAAAAATAATGAAAGAATGGAAAAGATAAATAGACAAATAAACTCATATGAATTGTGACAGAATAATATAATGATAAGCTTGATGTGTTAGAATACAAAATGCATATAAATAGATTCAAATACATGCAGAATACTCAAAGGAATGAATTAAAACACATGAAGGAAGGTAAGTGCTTAGTTAAAATGATGCAAATTTGCATTTCCTTACACATGGTAAAATTTAGGATACAATTGTGAGATAACAAGGCAAACTTTGAAGTACTTGCAGATTGTCCCCAATGTTTAAATTTCCAGGAACTAATTGGAAAAAGGGAATCAAGCACTAAATATGATTGCTCCGTGAATATCACCTAAATACCTATTAGTGCATGGAAAGTAGCTTATATTACTTATAAAAAGTAAAAGACAGAATCCTCCATGTTCAATAGCTGTCCCAACATAGAGGGCAGCTCTTCATGAGTTAGGTAAAGGCTGCTACATTTTTCCAGTCCCTCCAGGCTTTGTTTCTGTTGCTAGGTGCCAATTAGGTTGCACCAACATACAGTAACACTATGTATAACAGACCAAAACATGGCCCAGTCCTGTGACAACATCGCAATACTTGTTATGTTTGAGCCCATTGCTGCTATCGCTGTGTGAATCCATCTGTTTTTCTCCCACCCTCCATTTTACCAAACATGATATCTTACTTCAGAGACTGGTCCCTTATGATAGTACGTCAGAAGTATGAGAGACTAAGTCTCACCATCCTGGCTTTAGAGGAGCATTCAGCCTGTACTTCTTGCAACACAGATTGGTTTGTTCTTTTGGCTAATCATAGTACTTTTAATATTCTCCTCCAATACCATAAATCAAATACACCAGTTTTTCTACAATATTCCTTATTCACTGTCCAACTTTCATATACATAGGAGGATATTGAAAATGCCATGAACTCAAACTGACATCTTTGCTCTTGAACACTTTAAAGTGGTCTTGTGCAGCAGACTTGGCTAATTCAAGATGTCTTTTGATTTCTTGACTGCTGCTTCCATGAGTGTTGTTGGTTGATCACCAGCCTTTGAAAGCTTCAATCTTTTCTGATTTATATGGGTATTGTTTATGGGTCCACTGGTGAGTATGTTTGTTTTCTTTATGTTGAGATGCAACCCATATAGAAGGCTGTGACCTTTGATTTTCATCAATAAATATTTTAATTCATTTTCACTATCAACAAGCAAGGTTGTATCATCTGCATATCACAAGTTGCTAATGAGTCTTTCTCTAATTCAGCTTGTTGAAACATTTCAATTTGTAGTCCATTAATTCCAGGAGCCTTGTTGTTTGCCAATCCCTTCAATGTGCCTTGGAGTTCTTTCTTCAGTATCATTGGTTCTTGCTCATATGCTACTTTTATATTGTTGCACATGGACATTTTCTTTGGGATACAGTGACTTTGTATATTCCTCCCATCATCTTTTGATGTTTTTTGTTTCATTCATTATTTTGCCCATAGAACCTTCAATATTGCAAGTAGAGCCTTGAATTTTTACTTCAGTTCCCTAAACTTGAGAAATGCTGAGTATGTTTTTTCCCTTTTGCTTTTCTAACTCCAGATCTATGCACATTTTATTATACTTGATTTTGTCTTCTCAAGCTGACATTTGAAATTTTCTATTCAGCTCTTTTACCGTCTTATTTCTTCCATTTGCTATAGCATCTCTCTGCTGGAGAGCAAATTTTAGAGTCTATTTTGACATCCATTTTTGTCTGTTCCTTCTTTATTGTCTTCTTAATAACCTTTTGCTTTATTCCTGTATAATATTCTTGATACCATCCCACAATTCTTCTGGTCTTTGGTCTTCAGTGACTGATGCATCCATTCTGTTCTTCAGATGATCTCTAAATTCAGATGGGATATGTTCAAGGTCACATTTTGGCTCTTGTGGACTTGTTTTAATTTTCTTCATCTACATCCTGAACTTTGCATATGGAAAATTGATTATCTGTTACACAGTTTCCCCCTGACTTTATTTTGGCTGATGATATAGAGATTTTCTACCATCTTTTTCTACAGATGTAGTCAATTTGATTTCTGTGTATTCCATCTGGTGATGTCCATGTTTATAGTAATCTTTTATGTTGTTTATAAAACGTATTTACAATGAAACATTCATTTGTCTTGCAAAATTCAATCATGTTATCTCCAGCATCATTTCTATCACTAAGGCCGTATTTTCCAACTACTAATCTTACTTCTTTATTTCCAACTTTGCATTCTAATGGCCAGTAATTATCAATACATCTTGATTTCATGTGTGATCAATTTCAGACTGAAGAAGTTGGTAGAATTTTTCAATTTCATCATCACTGGCTTTAGTGGTTGCTGTGTAAATTTGAATAATAGTGGTATTAGCTGGTCTTCTGTGTAAGTGTATGAATATTATCTTATCACAGACAGTGTTATACTTCATGATTGATCTTGATAAATTGTTTTTGATAATGAATGGAATGACATTCCTTTTCAATCTGTTATCCCTGACACAGTAAAACGTGTGATTGTCAGAGTTAAAATGGTCAATTCCAGTTCATTTCAGCTCACTAATGCCTAGGATATCAATGTTTATGCATTATATATCATTTTTGAAATTTTCAATTTTCCTAGATGCATACTTCATGCATTCTATGTTCTGATTATTAATGGATGTTTATAGCTGTTTCTCACCATTTTGGGTTTTGCTCTATTAGCAAATGAAGATCCCAAAGGATTTACCCCATTTGTGTTATCAAGGTCAGCTCTACTTTGAGGAGTCAGCACTTCCCATTCTTATTTTGAGTGTCTTTCAATCTGAGGGTCTCATCTTCCGGCACTGTATCTGACACTATTCTGGTGTTCTTCATTATGTTTCAGTATTCAAAATGCTGGTGCTGACATTGTTGCACTGCAAGTCATATGGTTTTTAGTGATTAACTATTTAAAAGTAGTCTATCGCTCCTTTATCTTAGTCTGTCTTCATCTGGAAACTCAGCTGCAACCTATCCACCATGGGTGACCCTGATGGTATTTAAAATACCCATGGCATAGCAACATGCAAGCCACCACAGCGCAACAAACAAAAAGAGGAGTGGAGGCCCTGCAGGCTTCTTGTTGTTGTTGTTAAGTGTTACCAAGTCAGTTCCATCTCCTATAAATCTTGTATAAGATTTCTGAGGAGCAGCTGATGAGCTTGAACCACTGACCTTGTGGTTCAAACCAACCTTGAAGTCCAGTGCATTAACCCACAGTGCCACCCCCAGACTAGATAAGCTTAATTAGAAGGACCAGAACTTCTCTTACACATGCTTCCCATTAGCATCATAACTGAGGGACTCAGATCTGTTCTAAGAGGAAAAAAAGGACCACAAATTTGAGTGAATTTTGACTCACAGTGACTCTGTAAAGTGTTTTTGAGGAGTTTAACCTTTCTACAGGAGCAGAAATCCTCATCTTTCACCGCAGAACATCTGGTGAGTAGAAATGCCTACCTTGTCGTACATAGTTTAGTATATATCTTACACAGTCACCATGCTCCCATATATGATGTATAGAGACCCCATTGTTAAATCTTAAAAAGGACAACAATAAGACACACACAAAAAAAAAAAAAAAAAAAAAAAAAAAAAAAAAAAGAAAGAAAGAAAGAAAAATCATCTGGTTGGGAGAGACTATAACAGTAGACCATAATGGTCTCCAAGGAATTCTTGGCCACATTGTTATTTATAGAAGACGGAAAACAAATGAAATTTTTCACAGAATTATTGTTGGCAATTGAATGGGCAAAGAGACTGTTATTGGAATATCTGCAATACTGCAGGTAAGTAAAGTTTATGGGATCGGTTCTGGCACACTCTAACCATCTTTGTCAGACTATGACTCATGACCATGTATCCCTGTAGCCCAATTTCCATTAAGACCCCGGTCAAGTAAAACCCTTAAGAAAAGATTGTCTCTTCCTGGGCTGGCAGTGGGAGTGGTAGAAACACACTTTCAAATACACTCTTCCTGAGGGCAAAGCTTTTTACCTTGCTGACTAATGTTCAGAAAAACTCAGTGGAAGCTGAATTTATGTTAAAACTCAAAATGTATTTAAGGTTTCCCCTGCTTGCCTTTCTCAAACCAAGTACTTGGAAATTGAGCTGGCACACAGATCTCTTGATGAGCCATTTTTAGGACCCAAAGTCAAAGATGCTACATTACCCAGGCAATTATCAGATCCTTGAGAATGTCTGAAGTACAGGCCTCATCATGCCCCTCACTTTCTGAGAACTGCTACGAAGGAGATGAATTGGCAAGTCTCATTTACTTATTAATATTTAAGTGTGGCCTGACTTTTTAAAATAAAAACAAAGAATGCCTTAATTGCCCAGGCTATTTTTAGAAACCACAGACAAAAGGCCAAACTATGCTCTTTGTTGCACACACTCTGTTAAGGCATGACATGATGTTGTATTTTTTAGGGTAAGTAGTCCAAGAATACAAATGAAATATAAATCTAAAAAAATAAAAAGGAAATTTGCAATAATAAAGTGTTCTGGATTAAACACCAGAATAACATTAAGACATACCTTCTACTTTGATGCAAATATTTGGAAAAAGTTATATAACAACTTTTTCCTCTGAATTATTCTGGATAAGAATTATCATGATCACATTGTAAAATGGATGGATAAGAGTTATTGCTGTGGTCATCTTTGGAAAATGCAGTCTGTCACATTAAGTCAAACAATAACAGATGATGATGATTTTTTTTGAGAAATATCTCTTGGATTCTATTTGCTGTTGCTATTGTTGTTATTGTTAAGTGCTGGTTCTGATCCATAGTGAAACAAGACTCATACGTACAACAGCATAAAACATTAACCTGTCCTGTGCCATCCTCACAATTGTTACACTTGAGTCCATTTCTGCTGCCACTGTGTCATTCATTTCATTGAGGGTCTTCTTTTTCACTAATCCTAAAATTGACCAAGCATAATGTCCTTCTATAGGAACTGGTACCTCTTGATAACGTATCTGAATAGTGGAATACAAAGTCTTGCCATCCTTGCTATAAGAAACATTCTGTCTGTACTTCTTCCAAGATAGATTTGTTTGTTATTCTGGCAGTCCATGGACCTTTCAGTAGGCTTCTCCAACATCAGAGCTCAAATACATTAATTCTTCTATGGTCTTCTTTGTATATTGTCCAACTCTTACATGCATTAGAAAATACCAAGGTTTGGATCAGGCCCACCTTAGTCGTCACACTGGTAAATTTTCCCTTGAACACTCTGAAGAGATCTGTGTAACAGATTTGCTAATGAAGAATGCCATTTGGTTTATTACAGCTGCCTCCATGAGTGCTGACTGTGGATCCAAGCAAAGACTAATATCTTGACTGTTGTAGTTAAGTGCCAACGAGTTAGTATAAGGTTTTTGAGGAGTGATTTGAAGGTTTAAACCATCAACCTTGTGGTTGGCAGTCCAGTGCTTATCCTGCAGCACCACAACAAAACTCCAATATCTTTATTTTGTTGTTGTTGTTAAGTACCGTCAAGTTGGTTCCAACTCATAGCAAACTGTATAGGGTTTCCAAGGAGCGGCTGTTGGGTTTGAAAACTGAACTTGCAGTCCAGTAGTTATCCTACAGTGCCACATCAGAACCCCAATCATCAGAAACTAAATCAGATGAAAATTTATTAAATCTGTTAACCAAGTGAATAGAAGATTTTCTTACCAATCATACAGAAAATACGGTGTGCCAACAGAAATTTATTATCAAGTGGTAGTAGCGTAATTTGAATCAGGCTTCATTAATTTATTAATGCAAGAGTCATTTCAACTGGTAGAGTGCTCTCTCTTTAATATATCTGTCAACTAGTGCATTGCTAAAATTCTACAATAGGAAAGAAGTCATTAAAAAACCATCTATGCTTTCCCTGTATTTTGGCATGATGTCTGGAATTTAAAAAAAAAAAAAAAAGGTAACTTGGTAAATCTCTTGTGTCTTAGAAAAGAGAGCTGATCAATAAAGCAATTACAGTTAGAAGGTTTTATTGGGCAGAAGAAAAAAATGTTCAGAACACCCCTCTGAAAATGTAAAGCATATTTAATTATAATTCTGATCAGTTCATGTACAATACAATCTAAGTGTTGTATTTAGGGGATTTTCCAGAATGGAAATTTCAAATGATTGGATACTGCTTAGTTTTCAGTGGTGGTGGTTATGTGCCGTGGAGTCAATTCCAACTCATAGTGACCCTGTACAGGGTTTCCGAGGCTATAAATCTTTACAGGAGCAGAAAGTCTCATCTTTCTTCTGTGGAACAGCTGGTAGTTTCAAACTGCTGACCTTGAGAATTGCAGCTCAATTTGTAACCACTACGTTACCAGAGTAGGTAAATTTAAGTTTGCATGTCTGTATTCTGTAGGCTATTTATGGCTGAATTAATTGTTTAAAGTGTCTCAGAACTATCTTTATCATGAATTTTTAGTTTTTATTCAATTTGAGAAATAGGGCATTTTCTTTAATGTACACATGATAGAATTCCTGGCAAAAATTATAAAGGAATTTTCTTAAAACAATATCTTTGAGGAATAAACATTCTCATAAAAGTGTCCCTGGTTTACCTTTTGCTTCTTGTATTATACAAATTTACAATCTATTAACATAGAGGCCCACCCCACAAAAAAAATCATAAAATATTTAGAACCATACCAGTAGAAATAAAAGAGGTGTTTCATAATGAAAGTATTAGTTTTTACCACCACTTATCTGTCTGTGGTCACTTCTATGCTGCTGTGATTCTGGAAGATTTGGCACCAAAAATGTAAATATCAGCAGAGTCATCCATGCTGGACAGGTTTCATTGGAGCTTTCAAACAAAGACTGAGTAGGAATAAGGAGAGGCAGAATACTTCTGAAAGGCTAGCCACCAAAAACCTTACTAATAGCTGCAGAACATCTTCTGAAATAGTGCCAGAAAATAAGGTCATCATATTAGAAGGCACTGAGAACACTAGTGGGAAAGGGCTACCTCCTTGAAGTAGAGTTGATCTTAATGACTTGTATGGAGATCAATATCTGAGGCATTGTTGCTGCTGTAGGAGGTGTGGTTCAGTAAATTAAAACTTATAGTGATCCTACTCACAACAAAAAATACCTGTTCAATACTTGTCCAATCTATATGCTGAGCAAATCATTTGAGACACTAGACTATATGAAGAAGAATGTGGCATCAGGATTAGAGAAGGACTCATTAACAATCTGGGTTTTCAGGTTGTTAAGTTCTCTTAGCTTACTGATAATCATCAAAGTCTTCAGTATGGATTTCATCTCATTGTAAAGAAAACAAAATTCCTCACAACTGGATCAGTAAAAACATCATAGTAAATGGAGAAAAGATTTAAGTTGTCAAAGACTTCATATTGCTTGTATCAACACTCATGGAAGCAGCAATCAAGAAATCGCATGATGTATTATATTAGGAAATCTGCCAAAGACTTCTTTATAGTGTTCAAGAGCAAACATGACCATTGAGGACTAAGGTGAGCCTGACAAAACTCTTGGTGTTTTCAATCTTATCATATGCATGTAGAATTTGGACAAGGGATAAGGAAAATCATTGATGGATTGATGTTTCTGCAGTATGGTATTGTTAAAGAATATTAAAGTATCAAGGAGGAACAAATAAATCTATCTTGGAAGAAATGCAGCCAGAATCCTCTTTTTTGTTGTTGTTGTTGTTGTTAAGTGCCATTGAGTCGGTTCCAACCCATAGCGACCCTGTACAGGGTTTCCGAGGGTGTAAATCCTTACGGGAGTAGAAAGC
>NW_006408523.1:30209861-30211440 GCF_000296735.1 Chrysochloris asiatica | reverse complement strand
ACAACAGTTATGAAACTAGCAGGAATTGGGTAGTGGTTTGTTTTGTTGTACACAGAGTTGCTATGAGCCAGAGCTCACTCAATGGCACCTACTTATATCAGTTGGGGACCTCAAGTCTTAATCTAGGCCCAAACACATTCTAATGCAACAAGAATAGAACAGACCTGGAGAATATACTGGTTTTGGTCTGATCCTCTTCCTATTTCACCTATGACTCGCAATTATTTGTACTGTTAAATATTCAGAGGAGTTTGAGACTGATAAATTCTTGATTTTTGCAAATTTATTTTGACAATTTAATTATTTGTGTAGTGACATATGGTTAGTTCAGAAATTTTGAAGCACAAAGAAAATGAAAACTATATGAAATTATACTTTTTTGTATGAAATTTGTATTATAATTAACTTGATGCCATTTTCTTTTCTAGTTGACAACCTGATTAATGAAATTCTGTGACAATCTAATGAAAATCACACATAACTATTCAAAACTGACTATGAGGTAAGCCTATTAATAAATATCCTCTGAATTTCAGATTACTTAAATGAAAAAGGGAGTCCTGATGTGGCACTGTGGGCTAATGTGCCAGACTGCAAAGTCATTTGAACTACAAGGTAGGTAGTTCAAGTTCACTATCTGCTCCTCGGAAACCCTATACAGGGTCGCTATGGATCGGTACAGACTTGACAGCACTTAACAACAGCAAATGAGAAAAGATTTCATACACTTAAAAACCAATCTTTTATTGTGCTTTATAATTACCTCCTTCTCCAACTTGCTGTAACTCTTAATCCATATTCTGAGGAAATGGAATTGAATAGTTTGGCTGTATCTCCACCAACAATTTCATAATATTTTTTGAGATGATATGTTTGTCAAGTAAAATCTATGAATACTCTAAATCATTTTAAGATTAGAATTAGTTGATTGAATCATTTGAAATAACTATTTCCTAGATATTTTGTTTGCCATTTCTTCTTTTAAATAAAAACAAATTGGTTAAAGAGTTGACATATTTACTTATAAAACTTAAATTATATTGGACTTGAAAATATTTTTTGAAAACTACATGTTAGTTTTACCATAATTATGCTTATTTTGTTGTTATTGTTGTGAAGTGCCGTTGAGTTGGTTCCGACCCATAGCGACCCTGTATAGGGTTTCCGAGGAGCAGCTGGTGAGCTTGAACCACCAACCTTGCAGTTCAAACGGCTTTGCAGTGTGGCGCATTAACCCACAGCGCCACACCAGGACTCCATGCTTATTTTAGCACACCTAAAAAAACAAATACAAATTTTAAATAAGTTAAAAGTCAGTAAGAAATAGACATTTTAAAAAAATTCTTGTTAAACAAAAGTTCATTAATTTCTGTATTAACTATAAAAATGCCAGCATTTTGTTATTTCTCATAAATAAATTATTGTCTATCTCTGGTAGCGTAGTGGTTACGAATTGGGCTGCGAACCGGAAGGTCAGCAGTTCAAAACTACCAGCTGTTCCGCCAGAGAAAGATGAGGCTTTCTGCTCCCGTAAAGATTTACAGCCTCGGAAACCCTGTACAGGGTCGCTATGAGTCGG
>NW_006408523.1:30206759-30208591 GCF_000296735.1 Chrysochloris asiatica | reverse complement strand
AGGAGTCTTCAGAAATCCTCTGCTGTGATGTGTCCTCTGACAGGCAGTTTATGATTACAGTCTCCAAGGATAGTGCTACTGTGTACCAGTTCATGCACTGAGGGTGACATGCCAGTGGCCATGCCAGTGGAGGCCCTAGAAGGCCAGCTGCACCTGAGACAAAGACCTCCAAATGCTAGACAACTTCAACATTCTGTCTCCCCTCTGCCCACCTAGACTGCACACCCAGGTTTATTGTGTGCCTTGGGGCATCCCCTGTATTTTCCTACCACTGATTTCTGACCTTTGTAATGAATAAAAAAGCAAAGCAAAACCAAAAAAAAAAAAAAAAGTTAAACCAATGGAAATAGCAGAATACTTTCAAAATAATGCATTATTCTGAGAGTATTTCTTGAGATCATTCTCTTAACTACCTGGTCATTGAGTATTTATACTATTTTTGCTCCAAATCGTGAACTGAGGCAGTTTCCTTTTTTTTGGTTTGGTCCTAAAATTATGAAGCTAAAATACATTTGTAGAAATAACCATTTCTATTTTGAAAAGCCGTGATTGCACACTGCACCTGTGCCTGATACAGAACACGGCATTAGCATATGAATTGAAGACCCTGTAAGGTCAACAATAAAAATTAAAGGAAGAAAGCTAGGATCATTTTGAAGGGACATTTTTTGAGTAGTTTAACCAATCTTTCCTTTTATATAATAGTTAAAATATGAGATTTTTGTTTAGTTTTATAGAAATGCCTAGATCAAATGTGCCAATAAGTTTTTATCCAAGAGTTGTGTACTTTGGTTTTTAAAAAGAAGAGAATAAAATTATTTAGAGATTCCAAAATATAGTTTTTAACAGATTATTTTTGTAAAAAAATCTTTGTTTTTTCTTTTTCAATAATAATTTTAATTATACAAAATCCATTCAATCTATAAAATAACAAATACTTTATGTGTTCAGTGTGGCGTTTCCTACAGTTGCAATATATAGCTTCTCATTAGCCTAGCATGGATCATAGATGTATTTGTCATCTTGTTCATGTTGCCAAAAGATAAGCTATGTAATATTATACCTACCTCTATACTTATGGATGGACTCCATGTGTGGTGCTGTAGGATCAACACTGAACTGTGAACCACAAGGTCAGCAGTTCAAACCCACCAACTTCTCAGTTCAAAATAACCACAAACTCATCAGTTCAAAATAAACTAGACACTCCTTGGGAGAAAATAAGGCTCTCTGTTCTAATAAAGATCTATAGGCTGGGAACCCCTTTAGAATTTCAATGGTGGGGAACATCAGGCCAGCAGGCCATGTAAGGTCTGTGAAATCACTTGGTCTGGTCCTGCCAAGGCAGCTGCAGTTCCATCCATCACATTAGTGGTGAGTTAATTAAACATGTGACCAAATATAACAGGCTAATTTTTAAGTTGCTAATTTTGTGTTATAAATTTTGGCAGATAAAAATGTTTTCCACTCGTGGAGGGTCACAATGAGGTGGTACTGACTCAATGGCAAGCAGTGGCAGAATACGTGCTGATATGCTATGACAACACTGAAACATACGTAGGTGCTCATTGAGCTGTATTTATCTACCAAGATTCATTGAGGAAAATGTTAATCATTTGTGTTAATTGTATTTCCATATTGTAATAAAAATATGAAAAACTTGACTACTAACTAAAAGTTTGGCAATTCTAACTCACGTAGAGGTAACTTAAAAGAAAAGCCTAGCAATGTTTCCAAAAGGTGATAATCTTGAAAACCCTATGTAATGCAGTTCTACTCTGGCACACAGGGGATCACCAAGATCAATTCGTTTACTGATTTAATGAAAAATA
>NW_006408523.1:30203172-30204035 GCF_000296735.1 Chrysochloris asiatica | reverse complement strand
ATGTCAATACTACCCAAAGCAATCCACACATATAATGAAATTCCAACGCAGATTCCGATGACATTCTTTAGAGAGATAGAAAAAACAATTGCAAAGTTTATATGGAACGGAAAGAGACCCAGGATAAGGAAAGCACTGCTTAAGAAGAAGAACAAGATGGAGGCCTCTCATGCCTGGATTTCAAAATTTGTTACATGACTACTGTGATCAAAACATCCTGGTACTTGTACAATGAAAGATACATAGCTCAGTGGAACCAAATTGAGAATCTAGAAATGAACCCATCCATATACAGCCAACTGATCTTTGATAAAGGGCCAAAGTACATTCAGTGGGGAAGACAGAGTCTCTTCAACAGATGATGCGGGCAAAACTAGAAATCGATATGCAAAAGATTGAAACAAGACCTTTACTTCACTCCTTATACAAAAACCAATTCAGTCTAGATTAAAGACCTAAAGGTGAATCCCAGAATTATAAAGGTCATCAATGAAAAAATAGGGACAAATTTAAGGGCTCTAATCCAGGGTACACACAGCCTACCAAGCATTGTGAAATTTACACAAACAAAAGAAGACAGAATAGATGATTGGGATATTTTAAATTTTAGAAACTTATGTGCATCAAAGGATTTCACCAAGAGATTTAAAAAGGAGCCCACCGAATGAGAAATAATCTTTTGCAATGACATAGCAGCTATGGGACTAATTTCTAAAACATATAGGAAAGTACAACACCTCTAGGAGCTCTGGTAGCGTAGTGGTTACGAATCGGGCTGCGAACCTTAAGGTCAGCAGTTTGAAACTACCAGCATTCCACGGGAGAAAGATGAGACTTTCTGCTCCCATAAAGATTTACAGCCT
>NW_006408523.1:30197166-30201287 GCF_000296735.1 Chrysochloris asiatica | reverse complement strand
TTGCATTTCAAAAGACTTTGCTGTCTGGTGCATTAACCCACAGCACCATACCAGGACTCCAATACTATTGTAGCTGCAACAATTTTTGTAGCTTAAGTAGGCAATAGCCCTTTATGAAAAGTGAAGGGTTGGTCAATTGCTCTGCTACAGGTTGTTTTAATGTAATTAAATGCCATTGACTCCATTCCTATCCATAGTGGCCCTATATAGGGTGTCCAAGGAGCAACTGGCCAGCTTGAACCGCCGAGCTTGTAGTTTAAACTGACTTTGTGGTCCAGCACTTTAATCCACAGTACCACATGTATGATATATCACCCAATCAAGCGAATTTGGGGTTTCCCTGTAGACTATCTGCAAAAATAACATTTAATTGAAAATCCAAGGTGAATTAAAATACTTTCCACCACTAAGCAGTGTTCAAAACCAGATTCATTGTACTTTGTTTTAAAACTCTAAGAAACCATTTTAACAAGGTCTCTCTGGGATCTGCTTATAATGAGCTAAACGAAAAGTTCAATTCTTCACTGAATAATCCTTATTTCCATGTTTTCTTTCCATATATCAGCTTGCACCATTTGCCTTCTTAGTACTTATTGGTTTCACAGTTATAGCCAGTTCATCAAATTTATATTCAGTTTTCTTTTGTTGTAGCTATTCCTTCTGTCTACTGAGGACAAATGATCAACAAAGAGAATCTAAGATTGCTTCAACTTTTACTAATGCTGAAAGTAGCAACCATGGAATTGTACTTTTATCCAACTTCTCACAATCTGAAAATTCCTCCTAACCCATTTTTCTAGTATCTGAGGTTTATGTTCTTATTTCCCAAATACCAGTGGAAAGCAATTTCAAGTAGCTTGTGTTACTTCAAACCAAAGATAGATTTGAAAACCCCCCAGCATCAATGTTTGAGTTTTGCCTTCCATTTTGTTCTTTTATTTTTTTACTGTTTTTTTCCAAATGACATTCTTGATGTAGTCCCACAACTATTCTAGTCTTCAGTCATTAGTGTCTAATGTATCAAATCTGTTCTTGAGGTGGTCTCAAAATTCAGGTGGGACAATACATTCAAGATCAAAGAGCTCTGGTAGGGTAGTGGTTATTAATCAGATTGATAACCTCAGGGTCAGCAGTTGGAAACGTCCAGCTGCTCTGCAGGAGAATGATGGCTTTCAGCTTGGTAAAGATGTATAGCCTCGAAAACCCTGTACAAGGTCACTATGAGTCAGAACCGACTCGATGACACATTACCACCAAAACCATATTCAATATCATATTTTGACTCTCTTGGACTTGTTTTTATTTTTTTGTGCTTCATCCTGCATTTGCATATGGGCAATTGATAGTCTTTTCCACTGTCTGCACTGGGCTTTCTTTTGGCCCATGATACTGAGCTTTTCAACCATGTCTTCCCGTAAATGTAGTCTTCCAACTCATAAAGACCCTGTAAAACATTTCTGAGGAGCAGCTGGTAAGTTTGAATTGCTCACCTTGCAATTCAAACCCACCTTGCATACCAGTGCATTATTCTGCAGCACCACCCCTGAATATGGACCAATGAATGGCATCAGGGTAAATGGAAACATGATTGAACTTTTCAATGACTTCATTTTGCTTGGATCCATCATCAACACTCATGGAAGTAGCAGTAAAGGAATCAAATGAGAAGTTGCATTAAGCAAACTGCTGCACAAGGTCTCCTTAAAGTGCTCAAGAGCAAAGATGTCAAATGTAGACATCTTTGCTCTTGAATATATATATGTATATATACACACACATATACATTTCCTCTTGGAATATACCCCCTCAGTTGGGCAAATTACTTATCATTACAACATTACAGTTTCATTTAAAAAATTAGGTAACAAAATCACACGAATATCAGGACTTTTGTCCAATGTCATACAGGTACAAAATAGAAATATTAGAATATTAACAAATGCATACTGGCTATAAAATATAAACTTTAGTTATTGTTTAATTATATTTTATTATAAATGTTGTTGTTGTTGTTGTGAAGTGCCGTCGAGTCGGTTCCGACCCATAGCGACCCTGTACAGGGTTTCCGAGGGTGTAAATCTTTACGGGAGTAGAAAGCCTCATCTTTCTCCCGTGGAGCGGCTGGTAGTTTCAAACTGCTGACCTTAAGGTTCGCAGCCCGATTCGTAACCACTACGCTACCAGAGCTCCATAAATAGCTTGAATTAAATAAGATTGCTAGGTAACATAATAATGAAAAATTAAACAAAGCTGGAGAGCTTTGTCTTCATGACTTCAAGGCTTAATACAAAGGTACAATAACCAAGACTCTATGTTATTGAAAAAATGACAGACACTAAATCACTGGGACAAAGTACAGAGTATGAAATTAGATTCATATATATTCAATCAACTGATTTGTGACAAAGGCAATCCAATGGAGAAAAGATAGGCATTTAAACAAATGATTATAGAACTGGTCATTCATATGCTGTAAAAATAGCAATCAAGATGTAAACATTACATCTTGCATAAAAATTAAGTCAAAGTGCATTACAGACCTGGATATAAATGTGAAAATATACATCCACTAAGAGATATATGAGACAATCTAAGTGACCTGGGTTCAGCATTGAAAATATAACAACAACAACAACAAAAAAAAAACTTTAAGAGAAAAACAAGTGATGTGGGGCTTTAGTAAGATTAAAATACCGTGGATTGACAAAAGTACAAAAATATCTGCGTTGGAAGACGTAAAAGCAGAATTTTCCTTAGATGCCAAGATGGCCAGAAGTCCTATCTCATACTTTGGACATATAACCAGGAAGGACCAGTCCTTGGAAAAGGACATCATGTTTTGGTGTAATGGAAGAACAGGAAAGAAGAGAGAGACTCCCAACAAGATGGGCTGGCACAGTGGCAGCAACAATGGGCTCAAGCATAGCAGCGTTTGTGAGGATGGCACAGGACCAGGCTGTGTTTCATTCTTTTGTACAGAGGGTTGCTATGCGTCAGAACTGACTCAATGGCACTTAGCAACAACAGTAAAATAAAAAGCATGTATTCTGAAAAATACAATGAAAAGATAGTTGTAAACATGGTGAAAATATTTGCGAAACATATATGACTAAAAAATTATGTCCAAACTTAGTAATACAATGAAAAACTCAAAAGTAAAAAAGATTCTGTTCAAAGAAGATAAACTAGTGGCAAATGAAAAAATGTTCCATATCATGTCACTGTTGTTGTTTAGTGTTACTGAGCAATTCGGACACATGGCCACCCTGTATAGGGTTTCTGATGGGCGAAGTCTTTACTGGAGCAGAAAGCCTCACCTTTCTGCTTTGGAGAACTGAAGGTCTCAGACCACTGACCTTGTGAATATCAGTCTATGTTTATTCTACAGATAGCAATCATACACCCAATAATATGTCATCAGAAAATTTTAAATTAAAACATAAATGACATATTACCATAGACATATTAAAATGATTAAAATCCTTAACACTGACAGTTTCAAATGCTGGTGAGGATATGGAGTAATGTGGAGCAACTAGAGAAATAATGGGATGACATCAAGCATATCATCCAACTACAAAGCAATAATTAAATATAAAAATGATTGAAACATTACATTGACACAGAGCTACAAGAATTTCAAACTGGATTCACAAGAGATCAGGAAATGAAGGATATCATTGCTGAATTCAGATGGATCTTGACTGAAAGCAGGGCATGCTAGAAAGGTGTTTGCTTTTGTTTTAATGACTATGAAAAATGAAGAGAAACAGCTATAAACATCCACTGAAAATCAGAACATGGAATGTATGAAGTCTGAATCTGGGAAAAGTGAAAGTTGTCAAAAATGAAATGGAACTCATAAACATCAATATATTAGGTATTAGTGAGCTGAAATGGATTGGCATTGGACATTTTGAATCTGATGACCACATGGTTTACTATGACAGCAATGACAAATTGAAGAGGAATGGTGTAGAATTCATTGTCAAAAAGAACATATCTAGATCAGTCATGAGGTACACCACTGTCTGTGATAAGAAAATATCCATGCATCTACAGGGAAGACCAGGTAATACCACTATATTCAAATTTACACACTAACCACTAAAGCCAGTGAG
>NW_006408523.1:30186104-30194921 GCF_000296735.1 Chrysochloris asiatica | reverse complement strand
ACCTGTCTCTGGAGAAGGATATCATGTTTGGTAAGGTGGAGGGTCAGAGAAAAAGAGGAAGACCCCCAACGAGATGGATTAACCAAATGGCAGCATCGATGGACTCAAGCATTGTGAAGTTGGCCCAGGATTGGGCAGTATTTTGTTCTGCTGTGCATAAGGTCACTGTGTGACTCGATGGCACCTAAGAACAACAACAACAACTGTACCGGAGCTCCTTAGCCATCAGGATTGGAGGAAAGCTTATCCACAACTTGGGATATGTAGATGACAAACCCATACTTGCTTGAAAATGACATGAAACTCTTACATGAAGATCAAATAATCCAGTCTTCAGTATGGATTACAACTTAATGTAAGGTAAACAAAATCTTTACAAATGGACAATAAACATGATTATAAATGTATAAAGATATAATTTGCCAAGGATTTCATTTTACTTTGATCTTAGCTCTTGGAATAATCAGTCAAAAAATCAAATGACTTATTATATTAGACAAATCTACAGCAAAAGACTTCTGTAAAATATTAAAGAGCAAAGATGCTACCTTGAGTACTAAGGAGCACCTGAACAAAGCCATGGTATTTTCTGTCTTCTCATATACATGTCAAAGTTGGACAACAATTTTAAAAGACCTAAAAATAATTGATGACTTTGAATTATGGTGCTGGAGAATAAAATTGTAATTACCATGGGCTGACAGGAGAACAACAAATAAATTGTTTTGGAAGAAATATTTCCAGGATATACTCTTGAAGCAAGGATTGAGAAACTTAGTGTCATAGACTTTGGATATGTAATCAGGACAGACCAGTCTCTGAAGAAAGATAGTGCTCCTCAGTGAGATGGATTGACTCAGTGGCTGTAAAAATGAGTTCAAATATAACAATTGGAGCAGGGCCTGGTTGTGTTTCCTTCTGTTGTACATGGTGTCTCTATGAGTCTGAACAACTGAATTGATGGTACTTAGGAACAACAGTAGAAAGCATCAAAAGAAGATGGGAGGAATACACAGAGTCACTGTACTAATAAGAAATCGTTGATGTTCAACCACTTCAAGTGCTAAATCTTCCTTCAGTGATACTGAAGGAAGAAGTACAAGGTGCATTGAAGACATTGGCAAACAACATGGCTCCGGGAACAGACAGAATAAAATTGAAATATTTCAACAAGATGATGATGTGCTGGAGGCACTCATTTATCTATGCCAAGAAATTTGGAAGACAACTCAGGGGTTCAAGCTAGATTCAGAAGACAACTATCTGGTCAGCTGATTAGAAGAGATCCGTATTTTTGATGAAAGTGAAGAGGGCTTATAATACTTACTAACGAAGATCAGAGGCCACAGCCTTCAATACGGGTTACATCTTATTGTAAAGAAAACAAATATCTTCACCACTGGACCTATAAACAACATCCATATCAGTGGAGAAGAGATTCATATTGTCAAAGACTTCATTTTACTTGGATCAACCATCAACACTCATGGAAGCAGCAGTCAAGAAATCAAACGATGTATTGCATTAGGCAAATCTACTGCACAAGTCTTCTTTAAAGTGTGGAAGAGCAAAGATGTCAGTTTGAAGACTAGGGTGCCTTTGATCCAGGCAGTGATATTTTTTAATAAGCTCATATACATGAGAAAGTAGGACAGAGAATAAGGAAGACCATATAAGAATTGATACATTGTAGTAATAGAGTTGGAGAATATTAAAAGTACCACGGATTGCCAAAAGATCAAACAAAGCTTTGTTGGAAGAAGTACAATCAGAGCACTCCTTTGAAGTCAGGATTGACCAACTACGTTGCTCATTACTTCTGGCATATTATTAGGAGGGGTCAATCACTGGAAAAGGATATCATGTCTGGTAAAATGGAGGGTCAGAGAAAAATAGGAAGACCTCCAATGAGATAACTTAAATGAATTTACATGTTGATGCAAGTAAATTCCTGATAGCAAAACCTATCACAAAGTAAAAACTATATAATCCCAGTTACCCTACTTGATTACTTAGTATACAATAAATGGTTGCATTATTGCTGTTGAGTTATACAGATTAAAATCCTACACACAGTGACCCTGTATAGAGTTACTAAATAGAAGTTAGTGGGTTTGAATCACAGACCTTGTAGTTAGCAATCCAATGATTATCCTGCAAAACTACCTGGCTTTCTGAAAGTGAAGAGGAATTAAAATATTTACTAATGAAGATCAAAAGTCACAGCCTTCAGTATGCATTGTGCCTCAATGTAAAGAATACAAAAATCCTTACCACTAGATCAATAAATAGCAGAATGAAATGGATAACAAATTGATGTTGTCAAATACCTCATTTTGTTTGGATTCACAATGAACAATCATGGGAGCATCAGTTAAGAAGTCAAACTATGTATTACATTAGGTAAATCTGCTGCATAAAACCTCTTTAAAATATTAAAGAAGCAAGATGTCATTTTGAGGACTACTGTGCACCTGACCCAAGCCGTGGTATTGTCAGTAGCTTCATATGCTTGAGAAAGTAGGACAATGAATAAGGAAGAACTTAGAGAGAATGATACATTTGAGTAATGGTGTTGGAAAAGAATATTAAAAGTACCAAGGACTGCCAAAAGAACAAGCAAATCTGTATTGCAAGAAGTACAGCCAGAATTCTCCTTAAAAGCCAGGATGTGTGACTTCATCTCTCTTACTTCAGACATATTAGCAGGAGGAACAAGTCTGACTGTGGAGGGACAGCAAAAAAAGGAAGACCTCCAACAAGATGTATTGGCACAGTATCAACAGCAATTGAGCAAAAAAAGGAAGACCTCCAACAAGATGTATTGGCACAGTATCAACAGCAATTGCTTAAGCATAACAAAGACTGTGAGGATGGTTTAAGATTGGGTAGTGTTTTGCTTTATGATGCATAGAGTCATTATGATTAGGAACTGACTCAATGTCACCTAACAACAACCAAAAAATTTATCTTATTATTCACAAACTAAAGATTCACAAAAAGGACCATCACCCAGGACTATCAAGAAGGAAGAGCATGAGTGGACCGTGAAATAATACTACTAGAAAAACAGCGACAGCAGAGATGGTGGCAGAGGTGATGGCATGGAGAGATGGAGCAACAGTGGATTCTAGGTCCATTTACTGAGAACTGCTGTGTGCTTGCAGGTAGGAGGCTGACATGCAGAATATGCCCATAGGACATTTAAATGAATATATATTTTTTTGTTTTGTATGTATACATCAAATCTTTTCGCTTTGTTTATTTGCAAAATATAATATGTAAAAGGGGTGACAGAGGGAGGAAGTAGGATATGTGTTGTTGCAGGGAAGGAATTATAATTACTGAGATGAAGCAGAGCATATAATTTATTGAATGTAAAGCTGATGATCTTGTCGCTTAACCTTCGCTCAACTCACAATAAAAAGTTAAAACAATAAAAACCAAAAAAAACAGAGCAAATACCCTGGAATGGGAGCGTAACCTTGATGAACCTTGGCAGATGAGGATATTTGCTGTTCCACTCATCCCTGCCTGTTTATTTTGTGAATAATAAATTCCTGTTGGCCACGCCAAAAAAAAAAAAAGAAAAGTTAGTACCTGTTCCTAAAAAAAATTGATATATTGATATGATAAAAAATACTAAAATGATCTCAAGTATCTGTTTAAGTTTAGATATTTAGTGTCATGTTGATTTATCAATCTAAAGTTATTGATTTTGGTTGCTAATCTGCTTAATTTGGTAATGATTACTCTCACAGTACAAATGGGTACAGAGTTCTTGATAACTGAAACAATAGATGTGTGCTCTGTTTTCATTAAGAAAGCTATCACTCCAAAAAGCTTTATATATTTTCACGTCTCTCCTGTCTAGTTCAAATTACATTAAAAAATATATCAATTTATCTTCTGTTCTGAGCCACATAATAGATCATCTTGTCACCTAATTAGTATGCTATTAATAATTGTTGCTGGTAGGTGCTATCGAGTTGATCCAGAATCATGTACGTGATTCTAGCCCCATGTATGCAAAGTAGAACTGCTCCTTTAGTTCTTCAAATCTATCTTTCAGAAATCTACCATTAGGCCTATCTTTCAAAGTGCCCTTGTTAGGCTCAAATCAATAATGTTTCAGTTAATAGTAGAACACATAATCATTTGCATCATCCAACTCCTTCTATTAATAAGTACTAATAAATATTTCTTTATATGTTTAGTACTTCACATTTCAATAGCACTTTTAGAACTCTTATCTTCCAGACAACACTATGAAATTATTATAATTTCATTGTTACTCTTTTTGTGATTGTAACGGACTACCATTCAGCACATAATATTCCTTTTCCCTTATGCAGCCTCTGTACGTCTTCACTTTATTGTTTTCTTCTTAACTACACTGATGTATATAACATGCTTTAACCAATGACATTTTAGAGATGTGATGCAAACAGAGGCTTGCGATGCACTTTTGTGGTTGAAGTTCCAGCTTTCATCATGAGAAAATACTGCTTGAAGTAGTTTCTAGACCAAGGACAATGACAGATTTGTGGAGGCAACTTGGATCCTGCTCTCATTGTGGAGCCAAAGCCAACTGTGTCCAGACTAGATGAGTTTAACACCAGAAAACTTCCAGAAAATTGATGTTTATTACACAGTAAAAGTTGAATAGAACAGTTTATAAATATTAATTAAAATATTAATCAAATGATTCATGATATTAAAGGGAGAAACCACTTCTTTTAATATTTTCTTTTAATTAGGTAGAGGCTTTTTTTTGACATTACTGTTAAAACTTAGAAGCCATAATTGTGCACAGAGTTTTGAATCACTACTACATATATTGTATTCAAATACTTATAAAGGTAAGTAGAAAATAAACATAATATATTAGAGTGGACAAATGATGGTGCAGTATCATGAATTATTTGCCATGGATCTTTTAGTAATAGTTTTTGTAGCTCTTCCTTTATGGTTGGAGTCCTGGTGTGGCATTGTTGGTTCATATGCTGGACTGCAAAGTTTGAACTGGAAGATCGAGAATTCAAATTCACCATCCAGTCCTAGGAAACCCTATATAGGGTCGCTATGAGTTGGAACCGACTCAATAACACTTAACAGCAGCAACAATTATATGATTGGGTTTTTGTTGTTTTTTAAGTGCTGTCAAGTTGGTTCCAACTTATAGTGATCCTGTACAGGGTTTCCAAGGAGCAGCTGGTGGGTTTGAGCCACCAACCTTGTGATTCAAGCAACTTTGTGGTCCAGTGCATTATCCTACAGCGCCACACCAGGATGCTATATGATTGGGTGGTACCATGCACATAGGGTTTATGAAATTCTAACATGGCGCCTGATCAGATTTGTTATCCTTAAAACAAGCCATCTCAGAAGAAGATCTTATCCCACTACCATCGAGAAAAGATAGCCAGTGTGGAGTGATTCCTTTTGTTCCTCATATCTCTGCTCTGAACTATTTCAATCCAGGAGGCAAAGCTCTGTGACATCAGAGTGGCTCAGCTGTGGAGACAGAATTGTGACTCGTGAGAAGCAGCACCAGTAGCACAAGACAGAGAGACAGGCTCCCCAGTGTAAAGATAGGAAAATCGGAATGTCTACTGGCAGGAAGCTCACCTGTGGAGTCTGGTGCCTCTGAGCACTTACTTGGGGCAGCTAGGTTTGTGACCCACAGAGGTAGATCTAAGTAATCAGCAAAACTTTGGTTGAAGTTTATGTCATATTAGTGTGCCTTTTTGGGTACTTATTGGCAGTATTTAAAGAGCTTTAAAACACTGCCAAAGCTGAGCAAGACCAAGGGGAAATGTGACTGAGGAACTGAGAACCAAAAATAAACATGCCTGTGGGTACAGTTGTGAAAAGTGCTCCTGAAAGGAAAACGGTATCCTGAGCATTTCTGACCTTCAATTGTAACCTGCTAACTTCTATAATTATCTCTATAACTATGAATATTGTCTGTGAGTGTTGTGTGACCATTGCAATGAATTTTCAAACCCAGCAGAGAATCAGTATGCTTTGACAAGGATGGTTGGTGCCAGAATTGGTAGAAGAGGTTAGAAGATAGATGCATGTTTGACTTCCATCTCATAGGAATCAGCCTTGGACTGATCTTGAGTTTGATTCTACTTATCTATTGTGACATCTGAGAAAGTCAGGCATTGTCCTCACACATTTCTTACAGAAGTGTCAAAAAGTATTGCTATAAAAATATAGACCCCTTTACTAACAAAAATATCCAAATGTGAATCTATTTTACTTGACAAATTCTCCATCTAGGTCTTTACACTTTTGAAGGATGTGTTTCAATTTCAGTAACCCATCCCCAAGGAATTCTGAGCTTTTCAATTTATAGCAAATCAAAATTGCAGTTTTGGTATTCTTGGGGAACTCAAATCATGTTCTTTTTCAATATTTCTCAAGTGTTGGGAACAAAAACAATCTGAAGGAGCAAGATTAAGGTTGTAGGGTGGATGGAGTTACATTCCACAACGAAATTATCCAAAGAAAATGCCTGCTACCCTTGAAGAAAGAGCAGCTCCATTATCATGATGGAAAAGAAAAAAAAAAGAAAGAAAAGGAAAAATAATTCCTGGGCACAGCTTTTCTGAATTTTTCTCACTAATGTGATTTTTAATTTCCCTAAAAATTTCTTCATAACAATCCCATTCATTGTTCTATGTCCTTTGTGAAAATCTATCTAAAATCGCAAAAAAAAAAAAAACAGTTACCATAAACTTGTGAGATGACCTCTCTATTTTAAACACTACTGACCCAACAGATACCCCCAGAAGATAAGTTTTGACTGGACCTTTTTATTTGTAGGCATCATAATGAAGCTAAGAAAAGCTTGTTACTAAGAGATTTTGTGTGCAACCATATATTGATCTCACAGTCATGTTTTAACATGATTCCTTTGGAATAAATCCAAATATATATGAACTAGAAACTTTATAACAATACTTTGTTATTACACTTATATTTGAATTTTAAAAACATAAAATACCAGAAAAAACAATTAAAACAATGTTTCTAATGTTACAGCAGTTTTAGATTTGTGGTTAAGAAACCGAGGCCACTCGGAGAGGTAAAGCAGAGTTTCAGATTTTATTAAGTCAGCTGACTCAGAGAAGCTTATTTCTCCAGATTTTGAGCCCCAAATTGAGGGTAACATGGGAGGAGCCAGGCTGCATACCTGTTTGAGGGCAGGGTGAGGGGGATTGGTCCCATTTGGTGACCTGATTAGCATTTTAGCTTGCCTCCTGGGTGGGAGAGGGCAGTGAATGATTTTTACCTTTTCCTGTTCATTCCCCCCTTTGATGCCCTTTGGTACCTTTTCCCAAGGGCATCATCCATGTAAGGAATGCTATTTTGGTGTTGTTTTGGATTGTTGGTACCCTTTATGACTGATTATTGTTTTAATGGAAGTTCCTATGGTCCTGATTGCTAGTGGGAGTAGGCATGGGTTTATTAAATAAATTCCAAATAAAAGAAGACTCCATCCACAAGGGTCCTGAACCCTTTAAAGGTAAAGAATTACCCTCCCCTTAGGCTCTGTGGGTTCCACCCATTCCAAGTTTGCACAGGGACATGGGCAACTTTCTGCATTTTTACAAGGTCTTCTACTGCCAGATTCTGGTCATCTACTTGTATACAGAAGTTAGGAAAATTAAACTTTTCACATACCCCTCCTCCCTCTGCAGCCAATAAGTAGTTTAGGGCTAATTTATTTTGATAGATGGCGTTTCATATCTGGGTCTGTTGACGTGCTAGAGGGGTTAGGGCCACGCTACTTCCATTGGTTCAGTTTCCTAGGAGGGTGTCCTCACTTTTAGAAGAGTAGTGTGGTTACTGTTTGGCCCACCTACTGTTTGGTTACTGTTTGGTGGTGTGGGTGTATAGATTACACCGATTTCTCCCTTTCCTACACCCCAAAGCTGAATTAAAATGAATCCCACGGCAGACTTCCTCATGCTTCGGCCATGCGTAGATCAGCCAGGTTTGTGGCTGAAGCAGGGTGGGTTGTTAACTTGTGAGAGTTGGTAGGGTCAGTTTCAGTTTCTCAATCTAGGTGGGGACTCCTACTTTGGCTGCAGGACTTGGTAAAATTTCTTGTTTTAGTCCTCAGTAATCTTTGCAGATGCTTCTGGATGCCCTCCTGAAAGGAAAAACAAATCAGATACATTTATTAAACTCTGAGCTAAATAGGCCCAGATGTGTTTCACCCCATTGAAAGGAATAATGTCTTATGAGAATCCCATTGTGTCCAAGTTGAGTCCGGCTAACTTGATAGCTGACAGCGTGGCTAGAAGGACTTCCAAGGGTCCAGTCCACTTTTTTCTCTAACTGGTTTTCAGGTCTGTCTCTCCATGTTCTGAGCAGAATATGATATCCATCCACGCTGGAAAGGATCAGGTTACCTGTAGGGAAGGAAGCAGACCTGGGAAGAGCAATTTTACAAATAATAGGAAGTGTGTAGTGGAGGTGTTGTGCATACCACTGTACCTTTAAACCTTGGCTGAGGTCAGGTAGAGGGTTGAGGGAAGCTGCCTGGAAAGGTTTACTGTATACAACTTTATAAGAGTGCAATTTAAGCCCGCTTCTGGGGGCTACCTGAATTCAAAACAGGGCTAAGGCAACACCTGGTTCCAATGTAGATAAATTTCCTGGCAGTTTGGTCATTTGTCTCTTTAGTGTATGGTTCATTTTCTCAAACCTCCTCATTGAATGAAATCTCCATTTAATCTGTAGGTGTTTGCTTCTCTGTTGTCACTTTGGACACTCTGGAAGTCCAAACTTGGAGGT
>NW_006408523.1:30183632-30184549 GCF_000296735.1 Chrysochloris asiatica | reverse complement strand
TCTCCTGAGATTATTTGGGCATTTATTTTTTTCAGTGCCCAGGTTTTTGCATAAGCACATCGGTCCTTGCTTAAGGTCCTCATTCCTTTCCGGGTCCTCCCTGGGGTCCCACAGGCTTATCTCTAGTGGTCTTTTAGGAGGACAGTTACGGCCTGAAATTTCTCATGCTCTTGGCTATAAAATACCTCAAAGGTGATGTCCACCAGTTTGGATGGATGCATGACAATTGCCCTGGCAAATTTCTGCCATTTCTTTCTAAAATCCTTGGTGCTCTGGGAGATAAAATCATGTTAACCATTTGGATATTTGCTGAGTTCTCAGGACCAAGGTCTATGTACTTACAGTAAACTTGTTAGATTCATTTAAAGAATTCAGAGGGGTCCTCAGTTGACTTCTGCTGAATTGCTTGTACAGTATTCAAGTTTTTTGGTTTAGGAATTCCCTTTTTCAGACCTCTGAGAATGCACCTTTTATAGTGCTCCAGTGTAGTGTAGTGGCTACCAATCAAGCTGCGAACTGCAAAGTCAGCAATTAGAAACCACCAGCTGTTCCACAGGAGAAAGATGAGGTCCTCCACTCCAGAAAAAATTTACAGCCTAGGAAACAGGGTTGCCATGAGTTGGACCTGACTCCACGGCACATAACCATCACTACCACCAGTCGTGGCAGGGCCATTTAGATCTTCAGCTAGAGGAATTGCCTTACTGGGGGCAAAGGTTCTGTTCAGGATTTTTTGTTTGTTTGTTTTTGGATGCATGCTTTTTCATCCCATGCCTTATCTCGGACCAGCCTTTTTCATCCTTGGTCAGGAGCATTGTTAACATAGCTTGAATAGCTGCCCAATTAGGATGATGGGTAGCAAAAATAGTGGTTATTAAATTTGTTATTTTGGTTAGGTCATCCTAGTGTGGCACTGT
>NW_006408523.1:30182070-30183532 GCF_000296735.1 Chrysochloris asiatica | reverse complement strand
TGAATAGCTGCCCAATTAGGATGATGGGTAGCAAAAATAGTGGTTATTAAATTTGTTATTTTGGTTAGGTCATCCTAGTGTGGCACTGTAAGTCAATGCGCTGGACCATAAAAGTCCATCCAAACCACAAGTTCAGTGGTTCAGTTCCACCAGCCACTCCTTGGAAAATTCGCACAGGGTCACCATGAGTCAGAACCGACCTGGCACCACTGGACTACAGCATCTCAATAAGAAGGATTTGAATTTTTCCTACTTAACAAGTCCAAGATAGAGAAAGAGGTATGTGCCCAGAAATAGCCTGCAGCTTGCTCTTCCACATTCAACTCTGTGGACATCTGCAGAGGGGGTATTACTATGCCTCTGTTCCAGGAAGCCCTCTACTGAAATGGGTCCCTAGAAGAGTATGGTATAGAGAAATCATTTCCAAACTGCTTTCCTCAGAGGCTGAAGATAGCCGGGCAGGTTCACTAGGTCAAGTTATAATTTTCTCTAATGGCAGCTGCTAGGGTATCAAAGATTGTAATAAGACAAGGTTACAATCAAAAGCTGTATTTCACAAAAAGTTACCATTCATATCTCTTTGTATAGTCATGTACAGGCCTGCTTAGAACTATTTTTACCTGATAATCATCTGTATTCATTTTTCCTCTGCCTGGCTTTCATATTAGTGATATAAGTGCATTATAGTACATATACACAATGTAACTTACATTTTCTTAGAATTCCAGGGTGTTTTCAGTTTCTTAAACATAAATACAGGACAAAAACATAGTAATTTTACTAACAAATAGACAATCTGACAATGGTTTAATAATTCAAGCTGTAAGATGGTATAAAAATTTTATGGATCCATTCAAAGGTTATTTTTCTCATCATCTCGATCATACATTGGCCAAGCTGTATTACAGTAAACACCATTTCCTTTGATGTCATAGGAGGGTACCCATATAGAAACCAGTTAGAATTACACTTTACAGAGCTTTTCTTTCAGATTGAGGCCTATATTTTATTTTAGACACAGAGGTTAACCTTAACAAAAACAGAAGGGGCATTTTTAGGAAAGTACTTCCTGTCTACCATGCCCCCAGAATAAAGCAAAAGGCGGATCTCAAAGTGAAGGTGGAGGTGAGTGCAGAAGACATAGGGCCAAAGACTCCCAAGAAAAGATTCAACAGACAGATCCAGACTTTGCTGCTTCTCTCACAAGAATGTTCAAGCATGTCTTAGCTTTGGAGAGTTTTGAACCAGGTGTCCACTCTGTGCCAGCAGTAAGGACCATCTCCGTAAGCCATGTGAGATTCGCTAAACAGACGGGGCACTTTTAGGAAATTACTCCATGTCTTCCATGCCTTGATGTGTGCATCCAGAATAAAGCAAAAGGGGATCTGAAAGTGAAGGTGGAGGTGGGTGCAGGAGACACAGGGCCAAAGACTCCCAAGAAAAGATTCAACAGACAGATCCA
>NW_006408523.1:30174175-30181520 GCF_000296735.1 Chrysochloris asiatica | reverse complement strand
GTTCTGGCTCAAGATACTGCCTTAAAGTTCTAATGAATCCAATCAAGTATAGGCCAAAGGCCAGTTTACAAACTTTCCATAATCATAATTTCCATCTCCTATTTTTTTTTTAAATCCGTCAACATACATCCCAAGGCTGCTGGCTCACCATGAGAATTTCCATTGTACTTAAGTGTATGTAGTGACCTTGATCGGTGTTACAATAGACAAGGGGGTTGTACACTCAGTTGCCTGTCTGGCTGCATCCCTCTTGGGAACTTTAGTCTTGGGTAAGGCTTACCCATATAAACCCCAGGCCAGGTCACCTTCTCTCGAGTGTGACCAGTCACACACAGCAGTTCTGCAGGAGAAAGATGAGGTTGTCTGCTCCCGTAAAGATTTACAGCCTCCGAAACCCTGTGTAGGGTAGTTATGAGTTGCAACTGACTCCACGGCACACAACAACAACAACAACAATGCAGAAAAATAAAGTTAACAATAGTTATACTATCAATTGATGTCTGAACTATTGTTGATGAATGCAAAAATTCATTAATATTATGTGCTATTAACATTTTGCTAAAGATAATTTAAAAATGGTTGCATTGACAAGGAACTTCCAAAAATTCAAGGCAGATTCAGAAAATGATGTAGAATGAGGGCTATCATTACTGATGGCAGCTGGATTTTGGCTGAATGTAGAGAATGCCAGAAAGATGGTTATTTCTGTTGTGTGCCGTTGAATCTACTCCAATTCATAGTGACCCTGTATAGAATTTCCTAGACAGCTAATGGGTTTGAACTACTGACCTTGAAGTTGTTGTTGTTGTTATGTGCCATGGAATTGGTTCCGACTCATAGCGACCCTGTACAGGGTTTCCGAGGCCGTAAGTCTTTAAGGGAGCAGAAAGCCTCATCTTTTTCCCACAGAACAGCTGGTAGTTTAGTATATTTATAATACAGTGCCACACCAGAATTCGAAATATATTTAGTATATTTAATTGATTATGTTAAGGCATTGGCTGTGTGCATGGTAACAAAGTATGGATTACATTGTTTTAGAATGGTTATTCCTGAAAACTTAATTGTGTTTGAAGCAGTCTGCACATAGATCAAGAGACCATGTTGGGAACAGAACAAGGGAATACTGTTTTAAAATAAGGAGAGGTGCTTATCAGGGTTGTACCCTTTCACTATATTTATTAATTTGGTATGGTGAGCAAATCATTTGAAAAAAGGAAATTATATGAAAAGGAATGTGGCCTTGGGATTGGAGGAAGACTTCTTAATAATATGAGATGTGCAGATGACACAAACTTGATTCATGAAGTGAAGAGAACTAAAAGCATTTACTGATAAAGATCATGACTATAGTTTTTAGTATGGATTACACCTCAAAGTAAAGAAAAGTAAAATATTCACAAATGGACCAATAATCATCACTATAAGTAGGGACAAGATTGACATTGTCAAGAATTTCCTTTTGCTTATATCAACAATCCGTGTCCATTGAATCATTCGTCAAAAAATAAAATGAGGTAGTGCTTGGGCAAATCTGTTGCAAAAGATCGCTTTAAAGTGTTAAAGAGCAAAGATGTTACTGTAAATATTAAAGTGTACCTTACTTAAGCCATGGTATTTTCAGTTGTATTAATATGCCTGTGAAAACTGAGCAATAAACAAGAAAGATTGGGGAAAAATTGGTGCATCTGAATTATGGTATTGTTGAAGAACATTGAATATACCATGGACTACCAGAAGAATGAACAAAGCTGCCTTGGAAGAAGTGCAGCCAGATGCTCCTTTGAAGCAGGGTTGGCAAGACTTTGTCTCATGTATTTTGGTCCTGTTAGGATAGACCAGTTCCTGAAGAAGGTCATCAAGTTTGGTAAAGTAGAGGGTCAGTGGAAAAAGAGGAAGATCCTCAATGTGATAGATTAACATAGTGCCTGAAACAATGTGCTCAAATATGGCAAAGGTTATAAGGACGTTGCCAGATGGGCCATAGTTACGTTTTGTTGTACCTGGAGTCACTATGATTTGGAAATGTCTCCATCATACCTAACAACAACAATCTGCTGTTAATACCTAGGTGATGCAAATGGTTAATGACCTTGGCTGGTAACCATAATAATGGAGATTCTAATTCACCCAGAGTAGCCTTGGAAAAGACCTGGTAATTTACTTCTATAAAAAGTCATTTAAAACCCTAAAGAGAACAATTCTACTCTGGGACACGTGTGGTTGATGTAAGAGAGAATCAAACTGGTGACAGTTGCTTACTGGTTAACCTTCAACTGAATTAAAAAAAAAAAAATAGTATTTGTTTCAGGTCTCATGAAGTTATTAATACGGAGCAAACATTATTACATAAGAAACATCACATTCTTATAAACAGTCATTTTGTTTGTTTTAACTGCCTTCATGAGAAACGGAAATAAATTCTAATTAATGTTTTTGATTTTAATTAATTAAGACATTCTAATAGAGATTATTCTCTATAGCATAGCTCTGGTAGCATAGTGGTTATGAATCGGGCTGCGAACTGCAAGGTCAGCAGTTTGAAACTACCAGCTGTACCAAGGGAGAAAGATGAGGCTTTCTGCCCCCGTAAAGACTTACAGCCTTGGAAACCCTGTACAAGTTCGCTATGAGTCGGAACCGACTCCATGGCACACCACCACCACCACCATAGAGATTATTCATTTACATAGAATTAAGAAAGATATTATTTTATAGAATTATGAACTGCCTAATGGGTCCAGTATGCTATTGTTGTTGTTGTTGTTGTTATGTGCCGTGGTGTCGGTTCCGACTCATAGCGACCCTGTATAGGGTTTCTGAGGCTGTAAATCTGGGAGCAGAAAGCCACATCTTTCTCCCGCGAAACAGCTGGTAGTTTCGAACTGCTGATCTTGAGGTTCACAGCCCGATTCATAACCACTACTCTACCAGAGCTCCTAACAAAATGCTAATTTAGAAATGAAGTCTATAAAAGTCATTTTTTGATAAATATTTTTGTCTTGTCATACTACCAGGAACATACCATTTAATTGAAAATAATGAAAGAAAGTTGAGTAACTGGGAGAATAAAAAGGATGGGAAAGTGATAAGAATAAAAAAGATATTTAGATAGATTATATTCTCTCTTTATGAAAAATATTCAAGAACTGTAAGAAAATTAGAGAATGGAGCATCGGTATAACTACTAACAACTTACAACATCAGCCAGAAGGCAATCAGACTCATTGTAGACAGATCTCAACTAAATAACTCACACATTACACATTAAATTACAGGATGTTATAGCCTGATTATCATTTTAGAAATGAGATGACCTGATGCTTTGAAATTTAACTAAATTTAAATTACTCAACTTCACAAATTCAAAAGGGGAAACATTAAAAATGAATCTAGATTTGTCTGATCTCAAAGTTCATGGACGTAACCACTATGCAATATAGGTGATCATGTTCCATAGAAAAGAATATTAAAGGAGAACTCATAACTTTGTTATCTATCGTTTATTAGTAAAGAATTAAGGGACAAGAAAATGAGTTTTAGATGGTGTCAGTTAATGTAGCGGTGAAGGGAGTCAACAGTGCAGGAGTATGAAAAGCACATTATAAATGTGATCAATAAACTAGCCGGGCATTAACTTTGCAGGAGCAATTACATTAAGACAGAAATCATTTTAAACTTGTTTTAGAAATATCAGGCTCTTTTCTAAGTCAGATGTGACTGTCAAAGGGAACCATAGAACCTCATTGTCTTATCAAAAATATACAAAAGTCATCAATAGTCACTTTTTATTTTCCCAGTTGGTCTACGGAATATATGTGATTAAAAACATGTATCATAAATTAAAATTAATTTTGTAGGGTTTTATAGGTACTTAAACAAATTTAAGAATAAAATTTATGTTAATTGAATATGTAATTTTCACACTAAATAAAGATAAATGTTTATTTCAAGAAGGTTCTGCTCATTCAAGTGGGAAAATATAAGTTAATCCACTGAATTGAAAAGTGTTACTGAAGTGAATGTTCTCAGCAAATATTTCCTTCAGGTTCCAGCATGATGGTTTGCATTTGATACCTAAAATAATTATGCCTTCCTTTTTCCTTTCTATTAGATATCAAATCATGTAGAAATTTCATTGGCTCTTTTTGACACCCTTTCCTGCTTCTCCAAGCATAACAGATTACTTTCCTTGCCAAAACTTGTTTAACCCATAACAAAGATTTGTTAAAGTAGTTAAGAAAGTTTGTTACTGTTGTGGTTTATACTTTCACTATATTTTATTTTTTAGTGTTCTGAGAAGGAATGCCACTATAACTAAGAATAAAATTACTAACTGCATTTTATTCATAAGAAGTGATATCTAATTTTTAAAAAAAGCTTTAAAAAGACTCATTATGCAGATGGAAGCAACAGAAAGACTAGAAAAAGGATTCAGACACAAAACATAAAATTATTAAAATGATTTTTCAGAAAAATATCTAAATTGCAAAGAGTGATTGTATGTTTTTACTGAACTTTATTAAAATACAGTAGCATATAGAAAGGAACTGAGTATTTTGGATAATCTCAGTGTTGCCAGTAGAGTATACTAAACAACAACAATAACAACCCAAAAAATTGCTGTTATTTCTAATTCATGATGACCCCATGTGTTATAGAGTAGAACCACTATACATTAAAAAAAAAAAATGGAGGGGATGTGGGAGGCTCTAATCTTCATGGGAAGAGACTGGTAGGCTGTTCTTCCCTGCTGTCCCTGTATGTGTCTAAACTATCTATCTTCAGGTTGCTAATTGACAGCAAGATATTTCGACCACCACTCAGGAACTATTACTAGGTTCCATGACAAAGGAAAATTATATCTATTATGTTGCACTAAAAACAAGTCATCAATCTATAAGTGAGGAAGGGCTTTCTTCAGAAATTGATGAACATTTAAGCCCAGAATCTTCTCCTGTGTTTTAGGATAGAGAAAAGTAATTCTAAATGAAGGAAGATTTCCTATTTATAGAAAAAGACACATGGGAGAAAGGAACTGTATTACTCAACAGTCCCAAACAGTATATTAATTTATTAAATATATTGATTATTACCCTTTATTATATGAACCAAATAATAGTTCATATTATGATCTCCAAGAAACTCTGGTGACTTAGTGGTTTATATATCGGGCTACTAACCGGAAGATCAGCAATTTGAATCCACCTGCTGCTTCTCTGGAGAAAGAGGAGGGTTTCTGCTCTAGTAAATATTTACAGCCTTGAAAACCCTAAAGTCTCAATGAGTCAGAATCAATGTCAAGGCAATTGTTGTTGTTATGTGCCATGGAGTCGGTTCCGACTCATAGCGACCCTGTACAGGGTTTCCAAGGCTGTAAATCTTTACGGGAGCAGAAAGCCTCATCTTTCTCCCACGGTACAGCTGGTGGCCTTGTGGTTCGCAGCCCAATTCGTAACCACTACGCTACCAGAGCTCCTTGTCAAGGCAGTAGGTTTGGTTTAGGTTTTGGCTATTATGACTTCCATATTTACTATGTCCATTCCTTTACAGTAAAATCATTAGGAAAAATATAATCTAAAACAATTATTGGATTTTTAATATTCAAACAAGAGTAAATATAGTGTAATTATATGGCTGACTGTTGATGAGCACTAGGAATAACTTGATCTGCCTCTTCTCCTTAATCAAAGGCAATGCTCATACGGTAACAGTAATTAGTTTGATTACATTGATGGGTCTTCTGTTGTCAAGCTATTGTTCTTCTGCTAGGCTAAAACCTATTTGTTTATGTTGAATTATATGTGAATAGGGACTTGAATAAAATCAGTTAATAATTCATCTAAGAATTTATGCTTATTAAATTCCCTAAAGGACTTTGAATTACACTATTAACCTCTTCAAAAATAATGATCAGATTTGGTACCGAATGTCCATTATAAAATGTGGATAGCTTTCATTTTGTATTATTCTGTAATGAGCATCTACTCAAGATGTATTAATAGTTACTGGTTATTGAACTGCCATGACTGGAAACAAAGAGGAAAGGTCAGCAGTTGTAAAATTAGGCCTAGGGGATAGAAATGATGCTGGTATTATCTTAATATAAATTTGCAAGAACATTGAATTATTCATTGTAAATGTCTTTTTAAACAACATAAAAGACGACTATACACATGAATCTCACCACACAGATGCACAGGAATCAAATTGACTGCATCTGTGGGAGCAAATGGTGGAGAAGTTCATGATATGAGCTTGAACATATCGTGCCCAAATAGAAACCATTTTCAGAGCAGATTTGATGCATAAGACACTAATGACCGAAGATGAGAAGAGCTTTGGGAGAACATTAAGAACATAATCCATGAAGAAAGCAGAAGTTCTCTAAAAAGATGGGCAAGAATAAAAAGACCAAAATGGATATCAAAAGAGAAGGAAACTTGTTCTCCACTACAGAGATGTACTGGGAAGAGGTGGGAAAGTCAAAGAGCTGAACAGAAAATTTCAAAGGGCAACTTTAGAAGAGAAAGTCAAGTACTATAATGAAATATGCAAAGACCTAGAGTTAGAACACCAGAAGGGAAGAACACACTCAACATTTCTGAAGCTGAAAAAACAGAAGAAAATATTCAAGCCTCAACTTGAAAAACAGATGGATTCTATAGACAAAACAATGAATGAGGCAGAAAGCATCCAAAAAATGATTTAAGGAATACACAGAGTCACTCTACCAAAAAGAAATAGTCAATGTTCAATTATTTCAAGAGTTTGCATATAATCAAGACTCTATGGTACTGACGAAATAAGTCCAAACTGTACTGAAGGTATTGATGAAAACACGGCTCTAGGAATTGAGGGGATACAAATGGAGCTCTTTCAACATACTGAAAAAACACTGCAGGCACTCACACGTACATGCCAAAAAAATGTGTAAGATAGTAATCTGGTCAACCAATTGGCGAAGTCCATATTTATGCCCAGTGGAATGCAGAAATCATTGAACAATATTATTAATATTACAAAAAAAATTTTTTTTCTGAGATAAATCTAAAAGAGTACAACAGGAACCTGACAGAAACTTGAGGCGGATTTAATAGAGGATGTGGAATTAAGTATATCATTGCTGAAGTTAGATGGATCTTGTCTGAAATTAGAGAATACCCAAAAGATGTTTATTTGTGATTTATTGACTATGCAAAGTATTTAGACTTTGTGGATCATGGCAAGCTATGGATAACATTTTGAATAATGTGTATTCCAAAACACTTTGTGTATTACAGTCATGAGGAATTTGTCTATAGAAAAAGAGGCAGTATTTTAAACAAAACAAGGAGCTACTGAA
>NW_006408523.1:30142580-30173339 GCF_000296735.1 Chrysochloris asiatica | reverse complement strand
TGAAAGTTGTGAGAGACACACTTCTGGGTCTTTTGCCACCCTCACAATTTTTGTCACAAAGCATCATATGTTTCTCCAGGGAATGGTTTCTCTGGTAACATATCCAAAGTACATGATACAAAGTCTCGTCATTCTTGCTTCTAAAGAGCATTCTTGCTTTACTTCTTATAAGACAGACTTGTTCATTCTTCTAGAGGTCCCTGGTATATTCAATATTCTTTGTCATTACCATAATTCAAAGGTATCAATTTTTCTTTGTCCATCCTTATTTGAGGGGGCTTCAAAAATTCATGGAAAGTTTCATTATCTTTTAATTCTACTTTTCCTTGGGCTTTCAAAAAGTGTATTATCATTATGGAAAATACCATAACTTGGGTCAGGCACACCTTCATCCTTGCGGTACCTTGAATTTACTTGATATGTCATTTCTATCCAATGTCTTCTTAATTCCCACCAAGTGAATGGCTGGGACCATGCAAATAAGGTATATAGGACTGACTCTAAAGCTGTAATTGGTTATTTTTGCCCTTCAGTTAGGTTTAAAAGGAGCCATCTCAGAAACAGGAAGAGAAGATCCCAGGACCATCAAGAAGAAAGAATGTGAGAGGTTCCTGGTATCCCTATCAAGAAAAGTGGTAACTGTAGAAGCTATAGCAGCAGCAGTAGCATAGGAAAACACAGCAGTGGCAGTATCTAAGCCCAGGGACGAAGTAAAGCTGAGTGCCTACAGGAAGGAGACTGACTTGCACAATGTGTCCTTTGGGTATTCACAGACTGGCTGAAAGAGCTTTCTAAAAAGTATTTAAGCAGGGCAGAGGACCAGGTGCCACATTACCGAGAGGCTGAAAACAAGAATGAGGCATGTCTGCAGTATGTCATCCAAGAGGCATTTCTGATTGGAGAATTGTTACATCTGAGCTTTTCTGATTCTAAATTGTACCCTGTTCACTTCCTTAATAAACCTCATAATTGTGGGTATTGTTATGAGTTTGTGTGGTCATTGCAATGGATTATCGATCCAAGATATGAAGCAGAGAGTGCTAAGGGAGGAATGGTTGATGTCAGAATAGAGCAAAGAAGGTTGTAGGGTGGAAACATGTCTGACCTTCCACTTCATAGAAATCAGCGATGGGCTGATTTGAGTCTGCTTCTCTTCCCACTTGTGAATCTAGGGAAAGTCAGACATGCTTTTCACACACACCCACACACAATTTTTGCAACCCTTAAAGTGAAATCTTTGCTTCTTACTACATCAGATTTTTCAAATAAATTACATTGTTGGATTTCTTGATGGCTTCTTCCTTGGGACTATATGCAGATCCAAGTAACATTAAATTATTGACAGCTTTGATATATTTTCTGGCTATCAGGTTGTTCATTATTGGTCCATTTGTGAGGATTTCATTTTCTTAATGTTGATATATAACCAAAACTGAAGGCTATATATAGTCTTTGATCTTAATCACTAGGTGCTTCAAATCCTCTTCTCGTTCAGCAAACAAGGTAGTGTCATCAGCATATGGAAGATTGTTAATTAGTCTCCTTCCAATCTTGAAGCAGGAGTGAAGAAATCAGAAGACTTACTACACTGGGTAAAGCTACTGCAAAAGGCCTCTTTAAAACCTTAAAAAGTAAGATACCACTTTGAAGGCTAAGGTGCACCTGATCCAAGTTATCCTCTCTGCATGCAAAAGCTGGAAAATGAATAAGGAGAATCAAAGAACAATTGATGCAGTTGAGTTATGACATTAGCGAAGAATATTGAGTATTCTTTGTACTGCCTAAAGATTTGTGTTGTACAGTAAAATGACCTGGTAGTTGTGGTGGTGGCGTATCATAGCATCGATTCTGACTCACAGCAACCCTGCATAGGGCTTCCGAGGCTGTAAATCTTTATGGGAACAGAAAGCCTCATCTTTCTCCCAATGGTACAGCTGGTACATTCAAACTGCTGACCTTGAGTTTAGCAGCCCGACTGGTAATCACTACACTACCAGAGCTCCTCATAAGTATAGTGGTTGACCTATTCTTTATTTGAAAAAACAAACAAACAAACAAACAAAAAACCCCAAAAAACCTGCATATATTTATTTGCTAATGCAGCATTACTAAAGCATTAATTGAACACAATGTTATGTCAATCACGTTAAGATTTTTTCACTTGTTTTCCTCAAGCAACATCAATTAAAATATTAACAATAGCAACTAGCATTACATTTAAAACTGTGTTCACATTACAATATATATATGGATGTGTATGTGTGTAGATAGATAGATAGATAGATAGATAGATAGATAGATAGATAAATAGATAGATAGATGGAGCTCTGGTAGCGTAGTGGTTATGAATCGGGCTGCAAACCTTAAGGTCAGCAGTTCAAAACTACCAGCTGTTCCCCGGGAGAAAGATGAGGTTTTCTGCTCCCGTAAAGATTTACAGCCTCGGAAACCCTGTACAGGGTCACTATGAGTTGGAACTGACTCCACAGCACATCACAACAACAACAAAGGAAGCCCAGTTAGTCTCAATATTAGTCAAACTTATACTCCAACCACTAATGCCAGTGATAATGAAATTGAAGAATATTACCAAATTCTTCAGTCTGAAACTGATCAAACATGCAGTCAAGATATATTCACAATTAGTGGCAAATGGAATGTAAAGGTTGAAAGCAATCAAGGGTCAGGAGTTGGAAAATATGACCTTGGTGATAGAAACAATGCTGGAGATTGCATGATGGAATTTTGTAACACCAATGACTTTTTCATTGCAAATACCTTGTTTTAAACAACATGTGCAAATTTTTAAACAAGATGGATTTCACAGAAATCAAATTGACTACATCTGTGGGAAGAGATGGTGTAAAACTCCATATTAACAGCCAAAACAAAGCCAGGGACACACTGTGGAAGGGAGCATCAATTGCTTATACGCAAGTTTGGGCTTGCATGAAGATGCCTATATAAAGATGATTATATGAAGATGAAGAAAATGAAAACAAATGTCCATGGAAGCCAAAATAATCTTGAAAATATCCCACCTGAATTGAGAGATCATCTGAAGAACAGATTTGATGCATTAGACACTAGAGGAGTTGTGGGATGACATCAAGAGCATCAAACAGTAAGAAACAAAGGGGCATTAGGAAGATAAGTAAGAAGGAAAAGACCAAAATGAATATCAGAAGATACTCTGAAACTTGCTCTCCAGCATAGAGATGTTAAAGCAATTGGAAGAAATGAGAAGTTAAAAGAGCTGAATAGAAAATTTGAAAGTTCAGCTTGAGAAGACAAAGTCAAGTATTATTTTTAAAATTGCAAAGAACTGGAGTTAGAAACCCAAAAGGAAGAACACACTCAGCATTTCTCAAGCTGAAGGAACTGAAGAAAAAAATTCAAGCTTTAACTTGCAATATTGAAGGATTCTATGAGCAAAATACTGAATGATGCAGAAAGCATTGAAAGAAGATCAAATGAATATACAGTCATTGTACCAAAAATAAATGGTTAATGTTCAATCATTTTAAGAGGTAGCATATGATCAATAGCCAACGATAATGAAGGAAGAGGCCCAAGGTGCATTGAATGCATTGGCAAAGAACTGTGTTCCAGGAATTGAAGGAATACAAATTGAAATCTTTCAGCAAATTGATGCAGCACTGTAGGCATTCACTCATCTATGCCAAGACATTTGCAAGACAAGTAACTGGCCATCTGATTGAAAGAAATCCATATTTGTGCCCATTACAAAGAGAGGTGACCAAATGGAATATAGAAATCATCAGATAATGTTATTAATATCACATTCAAGTGAAATTTTGCTAAAGACAATGCAAAAATGGCTGCAACCATACATTGACAGAAATTTTCCAGAGGTTCAAGCTGGATTTAGAAGAGGACTTAAATGAGGGATATCGTTGTTTACATAAGATGGATCTTGGATAAAAGCAGAGGATACTAGAAAGATGTTTATCTGTGCCTTATTAATTATGCTTTCCATTGTGTGGTTCTTGAAATGTTATGGACAACATTGTAGAGAATGAGTATTCCAGAACACTTATTTGTGCTTATGAAGAACCTACACATATAACAAGAGGCAGCTGGTCAAACAGAACAAGGGATCACCTAATGGTTCAAAATGAGGAAAGCTGTGTGCCAGGGTTGTATTCTTCACAACACTTATTAGATATTTGGTGATGATGGATATGTGCTGTGGAGTCGGTTCTAACTTACAGTGGCCCTGTATAGAGTTTCTGGGTCTATAAATCTTTAATAGAACAGAAAGCCTAGTCTTTCTTCTGTGGAATGGCTGCTAGTTTAGAATTGCTGATCTTGAGATTAGTAACCTGATTCATAACCACTACACTACCAGAGCTCCTCATTCAATATGTATCCTGAGCAATTAATCTACAAAGCTGTATTATATGAAGAAAATCATGGCATCAGAATTGGAAGAAGAGTCATTAACAACCTGTGATGTGTAGATGATACAACCTTGCTCGAAGCCAAGAGGACTTAAAACACTGTTGAAGATCAAAGACTACAGCCTTCAGTATGGTTTGCATCTCAATATAAAGAAAACAAAAATCCTCAAAACTGGAACAATACACAATATCCGTAGAGAAAAGATAGAAGATGTCAAAGACTGCATTTTCTCTGATCAACCATCAACACTCATGGAAGCAGTAGTCAAGAAATAAAGGACATGTTGCATTAGGCAAATCTGCTGCACTAGACCTCTTTGTTCAAAACCAAAGATGTCAGTTTGAGGACTAAATTTCAGCTTACCCAAGTCATGTTATTTTCAATAAACTCATATGCATGTGAAAGTTGGACAGTGAATAAGAAAGACCATAGAAGAATTGATGCATTTGAGCTATGGTGTTGGAGAAGATTATTAAAAGTTCCATGGCCTGACAAAGAACAAACTAAGGAGTATAGCCAAAATTCTCCTTAGAAGCCAGGTTGGCTAGACTTCGTCCCTCTTACTTTGGACATATTATGAAAAGGGATCAGTCCCAAGAGAATGATGTCACTTTTGGTAAAGTGGTAGGTCGGATAAAAAAAGCAAGACTCAAAAGAGATGGGTTCGCCCAGTGGCAGCAGCAATGGGCTCCAGCGTAGCAACCATTATAAGGTCGGTGCAGGACCAGGAAGTATCTCATTTTTGTGTGCATTGGCTTCCTATGAGTTGGGATTGACTCGATGGCCCCTGATAACAACTATAAGAGCAGGATGCAGTTCACGTATCTGAAACAGCAGACATGCGATGCTCAACCCAATAGAGCATATTTCAAGCCACTCTGGGAATAGATCGACATATGGAGGTGTGCAGGGGCAAGGGAAAGGTGACATCAATGGAAAATATGTCAGGGAGCAATGGTAAAATTTACTGCTGCAAGGTGAGTTTGGGTGTAGGTTATAGGGGGTGATCATATGATCTTAGCTCTTTGGTCTCTAGACACTGATCTTAAATGTGGTATTCTAAATCATCACATTTGAAGTTACCTTTTTAGTTCCATATTTCAAAAGAGAAAAAGAGAAAAAAAAAAGTATTTCAAAACGTCAAAAGTAACTAATCCTATAACTAAAGGAGCCCTTTATAACTTTATAACCCTATAACTAAAGGGTGGCATAGTGGGTTAAATAGTGGGCTGCTAACTGCAATGTCTAAAACCCTAGGGAGCAATTCTACACTGTTCGATGGGGTAGCTATGCATTGGAATTAATTTGATGGCAGTGGGGAATGTCATAGCTGGATATAAAATGCAAAGGATTATATCTTTATATACCTTTGTTTAAACTTCAACATTATTATAGTTTCCATAAAGAATTTGAAAAGAATTTTAAGGAGTAGCATTAACTGAATAAGGCAAGTAAAAAAATTGTGTAAAGAAAGTTGTATTAGTTTTTACTTTAAAAAGTGACCAGTAATTATTTTTCACTTTTAAAAAACATTGTATATTTGTGTGTTTATGCACACAGTATACACACACACACACACACACACACACTGCACACTACACACAGAGACCACAAATGCATTTTAAATAATGCTATTTATAAAGCTGTCTTTATGATTGGATATCAAAGAGAATATTAAGGTGAGCATTAAAGTCTGTAACAAAAGGAACATTATAACTGCACAAAATGGCCTTGAGAATGCAGAGCCTGGTTGATCAGTAAAACAATGTTTCTTTTAAATATGTATGAAGCTTCAAGCAGACAATTTTCTATAATTTATCTCCCTACTGCATGCTATCATTACATCTTCCTGGATAAAGAGACCGGAATGAATTATGTAAATTCTTGATTGTGTTATCAAGCACTCTTGTACCTTGATAATCATTGCTTGATTCTATGCAATTTGAAAATAATGCCCTCCAGAATGTTCACAACCTATTTGTAATTTGTTCAAGGAACCAATACAAAGATCATGTTATACTATTAAAGGATGTCCTCCATTTAAATGCATGACAATATGTTAAGTGGCAGAAATAATTCATTATTTTATATACAAATTCTCTTTGCAAGAATGATCAATTTTAAAAGCAGATTTGAATATCACAAACAGTCTAGAATTGTATAAATGAGCCTTTTCAACTGAACTTAGTAAGTCTCATGAATTCTCTGTATAATTTTGTTAAGTGCCACTGAATCAGTTCCTACTCATAGCTACCCTTATATGGTTTCTAAGGTTTGGCTGTTGGGTTTGAACACCAATGTTGTTGTTAACAGTCCAGTGCTCATCCTACAGTGCCATACTTCTTATGTACTATGAAATCACAGAGCTCATGCTTCATTTATACCAATTAAAATGCCAAGCTGAGATTTTAGAGGGAGATGGAGCTTAATGGCAGATTAGGGAGATGTGCAGTGCCAACCTCCAGCAGCAATAATACAGAATACCAGATGAATCAGGTTCAGGGGACAGTCCCAGAACTCTGAACTATCTATACAGGAATATTTAGAAAGTTTTAAGGCTTACAGCAGGTGGAATTTTTAGCAGAAGCAAGAAAACTGGTGATTTTTTCTGATCAGCCAGTCTCAGTGGCTCCTAGAAAGGCCATCGTGTGCAAGACAGAGCAGAGGAAGGATCAGAGTCCCGTGATTCCTAACCAATTCTCAGAGATAAAGGTGTGGACATTCTTTTGCTTTTTGTCTCTTTTCACTGGTCTTTCACTGCCTGTGCACCTGCATTCTAGTGACTAGAAGGAGTGCCTGAGTGAGTAGACACCTCCCTACCCCCAGAGGGTTCTACTACACATGCGTACAGATCTGCTTAGCAGAATTTAGAGGGAAAGGCCCAACTTAAAACCAAGCAGCAGGACTTGAGCTGTTAATTACTAGGAAAAAAGCCTGAAAGGGGGTTATGGAGTGGGAGAGAGATGGAATAAAAAGGAAACAGGCTGAAAATTAAATTATGTATTACATCATAAGGACCAACAGTGACATCTTGAAATTTCTCAGGTGGACTTGAAGGCAAGAAGCCAAGAGAGGGACATTAAAGTCATACTCATAATTGGCTACATTTTTTTTTTCCTTTTATTGTTGGACAATATGAAGAATAACTTAAAGATTATTGGCATTCCAGACAGCAAGAATCACACAAATCCACAGAAGAGATAGTTGAAGAGATCCTAGAAGAAAATTTCCTTAATATCCTAAAAACTAAAAGATATGCATTCAAGAAGCAAAACAAACCCCAGGAAGGATAGACCCCCAAAGAAAATCACCAAGACATATAATAATCAAGCTCTTCAAAATCAAAGACAAGGAGAGAATCCTGAAAGCAACTAAGGAAGAGAGAAGTGTAATATACAAAGACAAGCAAGTCAGATTAAGCTCTGATCTCTCTTCAGAAACTATGCAGGCAAGAAGGCAATTGGGAGAAACTGCGTGGGCAAACTGGGACAGAGATAAATAGTGATGTATGCTCAACCTTGGGACAACAGGGCTCTGTGATACAGGAATTGAGGCATAGTCTGAAGAGGGAAATACTGTTAAGGTGCTTGACTGACTTATGGATACTGGTTTCCGTTGCCTACTATTGTAATATAGACACTTGAGTGGGATAGAAAGAATGTCGGGAAACATAATTACAGAAAGCTTGTAAGCCCAGCTACAGCCTATAACTGATTGTAATGCCTAAAAGAGGTTCTAGAACTTGCCCAATGATATAGGCTTCTTGCAGAGACTTTGCAGTGTATAGGAATTCTGAGCCCCATCTGAGGGGGGACATTCTCACTAGACAGAACAAGCAAACCAGCCTGAAACAGCTAGAGCAATACAAGATACATATTCAAATTAAGATCAGCAGGAAAAATCCAAAGCAAAAATGACAGTATGATTGGCTACTACAAGAACAAGCAAGTTGTTCTCCAGGGAGCCATTAAGGCAAGCAGTAAAGTCCCTCAGGATGAACCTCCCTCCAAGACTGAAACTAAAAGGGAACACATGAGCAGGCATGTAAGCTTGCTGGTGACCATGTTGGTCTATTGGTGAGTGGAAGAGAGGAAAAGGAAGCAATGAAGAAATGGGCTGAGTTCAACCATGCTCCATAGACTCCCATTGACCTGAAGATAAAAGAAAGAGGAAGGGCTGGTTGGTCTGAATTGTGGTGAGACCTGGGGATAAATGAGCCCAGGGCTATGGAGAGCTAGATCTGAGAGTGAAGCATCCAGCTGATATGAGGTGAAGGGAGATGCAGAAGAACACCCAAACTTGCAGCTAGTACCCATTTGACCTAGACTCGATGGTTTGATAATCATAACTCAACTAGCTGAAGATAAAAAAAAAAAAAAAATTAATAAAGGAAATGAGTGTAAATTGCTACAATTTGATGAACTTGACCTATACTTATGGATATAGTAGCTCAAATACCAACTGAGAGGGAAGGAGTCTTCACATCAAGTATCAATCCTACCCCCTTTGTATACAGGGTAGATAGGGACAAGCAATTTAGGCATTAGCTACCTAAAATGAGGGGGAAATAAAGGCACAAAATGTCTGGCTTACAAGTTTTCAAGAGAAGTAGTTTAATTTCAGAGTGTGCAGGGGAAAGTAGAGTAACTATTGAATAGTTTTCATCTTGTCTAGACTGATCTGGTGAAAAGAGAAGCAGATAAGATTCTTGCAATTCAATAGTGAGAAATTGTTATCATAACTAATCGTGACTGTCACAACTGTAAAGTTAGAAATTTTGTAACAAAATTGGAGGAGTAGTTCATCTTATAATACAGAAAAAGAGGACCCTATGACCATTAAGAGACAAGGGCTCAGGCAGAGTGCGGGACCCAATTCAGAAAAGCAGAAACACCAGAGATGAAGACAGAGATGAGGACATGGAGAGAGGCAGCAGTTTAGGATTCTGGACTCATGGAAAGAGAGGGACTGCGTGCTGGAGGCCAGGAGGCTGGGTTGCAGAATGTGCCATTTGGTTGTTTAAATTATTACATATTCCTGAGTGGTTCTGTGTATTTTCCCTGGTCCCCACCCCACAAAAACAAACAAACAAACAGGGAATGGAAGTAAATACTGTTGAATGATGATACACAGAGGAGATTATAATCATTGCAATGAAATGATGGTGTAAAGTCGATATTCTCCCATGTAAATATGTAAATGATCACTCAGTGCACAATAAAAACTTACCAAAAAATATATATATTTATTTATTTATTAATCTGAATAGAACATATTACAGAAGAACATGATCGATGAAACAGCTTCAAAAATTACAAAGACTGTCTAAAAGCACCCAATTTTTTTATTCCTGTTTTCTATTAAAATCAGATCTTAACATTCTTGACTTTTCCCTTTTATTTTGTGTGGTTTACTTATTTATTATTTAATAAATGCATCACAAAAACCAATTATATTATGTTCACATGTCTTTAGAGACTCCATTTCCGAGAACCTATTCTCAGTACAGCCTATTAAATGCTATCCTCACATTGCATTTATATCAATTAATAATCTTCGCAAAGGCATATTTTAATGGAAGGAAAAACAAACAAACAAAAAACCTTCAAATGAAACTACTGCTCTGTTTTCTCCTGAGCCTGTAAAGTATCAGCTGTCATTTTATATTTTTAAAAAAGGAAATGAAATTATTGCCCTTTAGTTTTTAAAATATAATACATCTTATTTTTACTTTTTATTGAGTTTTAGATGAAACTTTACATAGCAAATTAGTTTCCCATTAAAAGGATTTATACATATTCTGTTTTTAAACATTCGCTGCAATTCCCTCAATGTAATAACACTTACTTCTGGGGTTCCCCATATCCATTCATCATTCTTTAATGCCCCCATCTGACCTGAGCTTTTTTTATATGGCAAATGCTGTCCTTTTGGTCTCCTATGGTTACTTTTTCTTTAGAGTAAGTTTTTCATGAGTGTTATTATTAACTTTATAAGTTTACCTGCCCTTTGGCTAAAAGATGACCCCCATGGATGGGTTCGGATCCAGGTTTAAAGTTATCTGAGGGCCACAGTCTGAAGGCTTTCAGTAATCTCTGTCAGACCTGTAAGTCTGGTCTGATCTTTTTATGATTACGAATCTAGTTCTATAGTTTCTCCTACTCTGTTCAATACTTTCTATATTCTCAATTAGGGACGATGTTATTGATAGCTGGGTACCATCTAGTTCTTCTGGTCTTATACTCATGGAGACTGCAGTTTACATGGATCACTAGTCCTTTGACTAATTGTGGTTTAATTTCTTTGCACATCTTTGCTCTGGAAAAGATTGAAGTTATCAAAAATTTCAGTTTGCTTAGATAAAAAAATCAACAATCATTGAATCTTTGCTATTGTTGTTATATGCAATTGAGTGGGTTCTGACTCATGTGGTAGTTAGGCTACGTCAAGATGGATCCAAAGATAGAGACCCTATCCAAAACAGAACTAAACTCTGCCAGCCCTTTGCCATCCTCACAAAAGTTATTATACTTGAGCCTATTGCTGCTCTCACTGTGTCAATCCGTATCATTGGAAGACTCACTTGTTTTATCTGACCCTCCACATTAACAAGCATGATGTCCTTTCCTTCTGTTATATGTTCAAAATATGAGAGACAAATTCTTACCACCCTGGCATCTAAAGAACATTCTGGCTGCACTTGTTTGGGCACAAATCTGTCTGTTATTCTGGTAGTCCATGATAATTGTAATATTCTTTTCCAACACCAGAACTCAAATGTAATGATTCTTCAATGGTCTTTCTTATTCATTGTCCAACTTTCACATGCACCATGGCTTGTGTCAGGTGCACCTTAATCCTCAAACTGACATCTTTGCTTTTGGACATTTTAAAGAAGACTTGTGCATTAGATTTCCCTAATGAAATACGTCATTTGATTTCTTGACTGCAGCTTCCATGAGTGGTGATAGTGAATCCAAGCAAAATAAAGCCTTTGACAATTTCAATCTTTTCTCCATTTATCATGATTTTATTAATTGGTCCAATGGTGAGGATTTTTTTAATTGTTTACATTGAGGGGAAACCCATACTGTAAGTATTTTAATTCCTCTGCACTTACAGCAGATAGTTTGTATCATCTGCATATCGAATGTTGTTAATGAGCCTTCATCCAAACCTGATACCACATTCTTATTCGTATAATCCAGCCTCTAAGATTATTTGTTCAGCATTTCAAGTCCTTTTTCTTGTATTATTTATTCATCATACAGATTGAATAATAATGATGAAAGAATACAACCCTGGTGACTTCTGTCCTGATTCTATCCCATTCAGTATCCCCTTGTTTTATTTGAATGGCTATGTACAAGTTCCTCATGAGCACAATTAAGTATTTGGGAATACCCATTCTTCACAATGTCATCCACAAAGCTGAAAGCCTTTGCATATCAATAAAGCTCAGGCAAACATGTTTCTAATATTCTCTGCTTTTAGCCAAGATCTACCTAACTACAACAATGGTATCACTCATTCCATGTCCTTGTCTGAATCTGGTTTGAACCTCTGGCAGTTCTCTGTCAATGTACTGTTGCAGCAGTTTTTAAATTATTTTTAACAAAATTATACCTGCATGTGGTGTTAATGATATTGTCCTATGATTTCCCCATTTTGTTGGGTCACCTCTCTTTGAAATAGGTATAAATATGGATTTCTTCCTATCAGTTGGCCTGATAGCTGTCTCCTAAGTTTCTTGGCATAGATGAGTGAGTGTCTCCAGTGCTGCATCAGTTTGTTGAATGATTTCAATTTGTATGGCATCAATTACCAGAGCCCTATTCTTTGTCAATACCTTCAGTGCACTTTGGGCTTCATCCTTCATTACCACTGATTTTTGCTACCACTTGAGACAATTAAACACTGATGTTTTATTTTTGGTACAGTGACTCTGAGCATTCCATTTATATTCTTTTTATGCTTTCTGCATCATTCAATACTTTACTTGCCAGACCTACCTGTGTGCCTGTTAGACCTGTCTGCCTGTCAGCTACTTATTTGATTTGACCCAGACTTGGGACTCTTTTGTTTCTACAACTGTGAGCCACTCCCTTGATATAAATTTTCTTTATATACATACATATATGCTTCACTGGTTTTACTTCTCTAGAGGACCCACACTAAGACATTTGTACCTACAGTGGTTATGGAGAACCAAATCATAAGGGTGAGTTTTCTAAATTGCTTCTGCCATGTGTTTGACCTGCAGTTCTTTCTCTTATACAAGTCAAGTAAATATTTAGGTTTCCCATCTATTTTACTCCTAGGGACATCCTGACTAATTGGCTAATACCGTAAGTTCACATGAGTCAGACTATTTTGATGACTGCCTCGCTTCTGCTGTCCATTACAGTAACCACAGCAATCTTGTCTTTGTTGAATTAGTCTGATCATTTTAAAGGCACCGATAACAGATGATAGAGTACTGCTAATCTATGGAATGTGGTGGCAATATTTATATTTGAAATATCACAATCAGTAGACCATGTATTGGAGAGAAGTAAAGCTCTGGGTGATTGTATGTGGTATATGATACATTTCTGCAATTTTATCAGGATGAAAAATATAGAGAAACCAGTTGGTGGGTCCTATTTATAATAGATCAAGTTTCCGTGTGTGCGTATGTTCATTTAAATGTCCAAAGGACACATTTTGCAAGCCATCCTCACTCAATCCATGAGGTTAGAGTCTATAGTTTCCCTTTATTTCCATGCCACCACCTCTGCTGCTGTGTCGTCTCTTTTCCAGGCAGAGATCCCTCACTACACTCATGTTCTTTAATCATTGTTCTGGAATCATCTTTTCCTGAAATGAAAGAGAACTACTCGTCCCTTTAAGTTGCACATCTTCTACAATTACAGTTTTGATAATCACAATTCTACTAAAAATTACTCACAATTGAAGTCATTTCATAGCAGCACCAATTTGATCCTTACTTTTCTTTGATGAATGCTTCTTTAGATTGTATACATAAGTATACACCTTGAGTTAGTTTTCGTATTTACTGTGAGGTGTGGATCTTGTTTCGTTGTTCTGCAAATAAGTACACAGTTTTGCTAAAGAAATTGTCATTTCCCCACTTAATAGACATTGGACCTTGTTTAAAAAGCAGCTGTCCATCGATGGATCAACTTACTTCAGTTTCTCAGTTTTGTTCCATTGATCTATATGTCTATATTTTTATGAGTACCAGTCTGTTTTGATTACGATGATTGTATATAGTAGTTTCTGAGATCAGAAAGCATGAAACCTTACACACTGTTATTCTTCTTCAGTAATGCTTGCATACTTGTAATCGTCTTCCTTTCCAAAAGAAATTGGTGATTAGGTTTCCATCTCCTTAAAGAATGTTGACAGAATCCGGATAGGATTATTATATGTGTATATATATTTGTAGTTTGCTTTAGGTACTTTTCATATTTAAACAGGGTTATATCTTCCTATACATGAGCATGATATATTATCAAATTTATATAGATCTCTTTTAATTTCATGTGATAGTATTTTTGTAAGATTCCTGGTGTAGTGCTGTAGGATAAGCACTGGATTGCTAACCACAAGATTAGCTGTTCAATCCCGCCAGATGCTCCTTGGAAACCCTATACAGGATCTCTATGAGTTGGAACCTACTCGACAGCACTTAACATCAATAGTATTTTGTAGTTTAATTTGTGCATGTCTTTTGTATCTCAGTTTATACTTATTCCTAAGTATGCAATATTTCGGTTGCTATTATTTATGATATTGTTTTCCTGATTACCCTTTCAGAGTTCTCTTTGTTACGTTAGAAAAATCCGATTAATTTTTGTAGGATGATTTTTAACCTGTTACTTTGTTGAGTTCTTCGATTAGTTCCGGTAGGTTTTTTACTGAGTCTCTCAGATTTTCTATGTATGTGGTGGTTGTTAAGTATCATTTTATTGCTTCTGACTCATAGCTACCCTGTATACCATTTCCAAGGAATAGTTAGTAGGTTTGAACAACCAACCTTTTGGTTACATGTTCCTCATCAATTTGGATGCCATTTAATTTCCTTCCTTTCTTTATTGTTCTGTCTAGGGTTCCCAATACAACTTGGAATAGGAATGATGATAAACAGCATTTTTGTCTTGCATCCATTTTCATAGGGAAATATGTCCATCTACTTTCATTGAAAATGATGTTAGCCACCGGTTTTGTACTTGTGTCTTTAATTATGCCTTATTTATTTAAAAAAAAAAAAAAAGTTTAACTAAGTATTAAACTTTAATAGGAAAGAGCATATTTTTCATATTGGCAATGATCAAAATTCAAACTATGCAAAATATATACTCATTAAATCCTTATAATTGAATTTCTGAAGTTGTTTCCTTCATTTTTAATGCATTAGAAACACATTTAAAACAGTACTTTTTATCTCAGGGACTTGTAATTTAAAAATAATTTGAACAATATTGAAATGTGTTTTTAGAAAGCTGACACCAGAAGAGAGTTGCTGAGAGAATCTTGTCACATGATGTTGTTGTTAAGTGCTGTTGACTACATTCTAACTCACAGTGACACTATATAGCATTTCTGAGGAGTGGCTGGTGAGTTTCAACCACTGACTTTGTCATTTAAATTGACCTTGACATCCAGTGCTTTATCCCACAGTGCCATACAAAGACTCCTATCACATAATCGTTGTTGTTGTTGTTAAATGTCGCTGAATTGGTTGCTTCTCATAGTGACCCTTTATAGGGTTTCTGAGGAGCGACTGGTGAGCTTGATCTGCCAACTTTATAGTTCAAACTGACCTTGCTGTCCCATGCATTAACCCACAAGGTCACCAGGACTTCTTGCATATAATAGGTTGCAGAACACCGGAAAGTATGCTATATCTGTGAGTCAATAGGGTTGCAGATAGGAAGTTATAGAGGCTAATTTTTTAAAAAGAAATGTTTTCTTTGACCAGACCCACCTTATAAAATTTTAAAAAGAGAGTGCAGAATTTCCATTTTGTGTATACTGAAATTCTCATCATTAGTTACTGCCTTACACTTGGCACATTAATATAACATTGCCTTTTCCTCTGTGATTATTGAGTGTGTAACTTCAATACAACAATAAATGTATTTTTGTGCATGGCAACACAGAGGATTGTACTTGCTTGCTTTATTGCAGACCTTTCTTCTTTAGTTATCACTTGCTTTACTATTACTACGTCAAAATTAACTGGGTTGTGCATTATTGTTGATTTTGAGTAATATTTGCTTCTTATAGGCTATACTCTCAATTCTGGAACTGAATGTTCCACAATCTCTTTCATCAGTCATTTGAAGATTCTCACTATGGAATTCACTCTATACAGGAATATTCTCTGTCATTGCACAAGGGCTCTTCTCAGAAGATAACAACCTGAGGTATTTCAGCTTCTGCTTCCAAGTTGCCTTAGAAATAGGACTAAGGACTTTTAAAAAAAGGAATGAAAATAGTTTCCCCTTACTTTAACATTTCTTACTTTTTTTTTTTTTTAATTTATGCTATTGTCAAATACAGAACACTAAGATATTTAATACCTGATTAAGGTATTAAATTGATTTATACACCAATATTTCCAACTGTATAGTTTTAAAATCTCTGAAATCCTGTTGTCTAATTATGTCTAAGTAGTTTTACATTTCTAAACTACCAAATCATTTATTTTTTCCCTTCTCATTTCCAAATTACCCTGTTAAGTGGAAATCCTTTCATACTTCATTGCTTTATAATAAGGAAGAAAATTGATTTTAAGTAGCATCATTAATATATACTAGAAATAGTAGAAAGCATGTTTTTAGGAGAAAATGCATATGTTCCTTATTTGAAACGCCACTTTTACTATAATACATTGTATTTATCTGTCCATTTAGTATACGTTGTTGTTGTTGTTATTTGATGTGAGTCAGTTCTGACTTATGTTGTTGTTGTTAGGTGCCATCGAGTCGGCACCGACTCATAGCGACCTTATGCACAGCAATACAAAACAATGTCCGATCCTGGGCCAACCTCATTACTGTTGCCACGCTTGAGTCCGTCGATGCTGCCACCTGGCCAGTCCATCTCGTTGGGGGTCTTCCTCTTTTTCTCTGACCCTCCATCTTACCAAACATGATGTCCTTCTCCAGCGACTGTTCCCTCCTGACAATATGTCCAAAGTATGAGAGACGAAGTTTGGCCATCTTGGCCTCTAAGGAGCAGTCTGGCTACACTGCTTCCAAAACAGATCTGTTGGTTCTTTTGGCAGTCCATGGCACTTTTAGTATTCTCCTCCAACACCATAATTCAAAGGCATCAATTCTTCTATGGTCTTCCTTATTCACTGTCCAGCTTTCGCATGCCTATGAGGTTATTGAAAATACCATGGCTTGGGTCAGGTGCACCTTGGTCCTCAAGTTGACATCTTTGCTCTTCAACACTTTAAAAAGAGGGAGACTCTTTTACAACCAGTTATATGCAGATGATACAATCTTGCATGCTGAAAGCAAGGAGAACTGAGAATACTTATTGATGAGGACAAAAGACTACAGCTTTCAGTATGGATTTTATATGAAGGCTGTGGTCTTTTGTCCTCATCAATAAGTATTCTCAGTCCTCGTTGCTTTCAGGAAGCAAGATTATGTCATCTGCATATAACAGGTTGTAAAAGAGTCTTCCTCTAATCCTGATGCCACATTCTTCTTCATATAATCTGGTTTATCAGATTATTTACTCAGCATGCAGATTTCATAAGTATGGTGAAAGACTACAACCCTGGCATACACCTTTCCTTATTTAAAATTCTTCAGGGTTCCCTTGCTCTATTTGAACAACTGTCTTTTGGTCTATGTACAAGTTTCTCATAAGTACAATTAAGTGTTCTGAATACTCATTCTCAGCAATGTTGTCCATGGTTTGTCATGATCATAATAGTCAAAAGACTTTGCATAGTCAATAAAGCACAGGTAAACACCTTTCTGGTGTTCTCTGCTTTTAGCCAAGATGACTTTAATGGCACCAATGAGATCCTTCATTTTATATCCTTGTCTATATTCAGCTTGAACTTCTGGCAGTTCTCTGTCAATGTACTGTTGCAGCAATTTTTAAATTATTTTTAGCAACATTTTACTTGCATGTTATATAAAGTATAACATTATATAAAAATATAAAGTCCTATCATTTCCGTGTTCATTTGGGTCATCTCTCTTTGGGATGTGTAAAACTATGAATCTCTTTTAATCAGTTAGGTAGGTATCTTCCAAATTTCTTGGCAGTGACTGGTGGATTTGAACTTTAACATTGTGGTTGCAGCCAACCATGTAACCCACTACACTACCATATCTCCACAAGTAGATGGTAGCTGATGTTGTTGTTCTTAAGTGCTCTGGAGTTGGTTTCGGCTCATAGCAACCCTGTATAGGACTTTGGAAGCTTTAAGCCTTTCCATGAATAGAAAGTCTCATCTTTCTTTCACACATGCACTTGATAGAGTAATTAAAATGAAAAGATTAATTATATCAAGTGGCATCTAATGGCATGTGTTGGGAATAATTAAGCCATTTCTTAACATGTTAAGCATATACATGCTGTATAAACAATTCATTTCAGTCCTAGGTACATGACAAAGAGTAATGAAAACATCAGCCCACGCAAAGACAAACCGACAAATGAATTTAGCAATTTCATCCGTAATAATAAAAATCTAGAAACAATGCATCCATCCATCAACAACAGTCTAAATCGTGTAAAGTTTGGTCTGGTATAGGTGTATGTGGTTGAGTCAGTTCCTACTCATAGCAGCCCTGTATTTGTTTTCTGAGGCTGTAAATCTTTCTGGGAACTAGAAGATTCATCCTTCTCCCTTAAAGCTGCTGGTGGACTTGACCTTGTAGTTAGCAGCCCAGCACAAACCCTACTACACCACCAGGCCTCTTTTAACATGAAGTACTACTCACTTATCAAAAACAAAAGTTTTGTTGCTCTTAAAAACAGAAGAAATTAAAAATACTTATGCTGAAAAAGCAGAGAGAGACAAAAAAAGCAGGGCATACTTGTTATGAATTGAATTTTGGCCCCCTCAAAATTGAGCTGTAAATCCTAATACCTCTATATTTGTAGGCGTAATCTCATTTGTAAATGGAGTTTTAATTATGTTAATGAGACCATATCATGAAGTATTACTCACTTTTCAAAAAAAAAAAAGTTTTGCTGCACTTAAAAACACATGAACTTCAAAATTCTTATGCTGATTAAGAAGAGACAAACAAAAGAGCAGTGTATACTTGCTGTGGGTTGAATTGTTTCCCTCCGAAAATGTGATGTAAATCCTATTATTTCTGTAGTTGTGTGGATAATCTCATTTTTAATAGAGTTTGCATTATGTTAATGAGGCCATATCTGGGTAGGGTGTATTTTGACCAAATCATATCTGAGGTAAAAATAGCAGTTTAGACACAAAAGCAAGTATGCATGAATGGGAGAGAGATGTCATGTGAAGATCTCTAATGAATGTGCTAGAGAATTTCAGAGAAACTGTAACAAGGATTTTCCCACAGAGCAAACACAGAATCTTTTTCTGGATCTAGTCACAAGAGACTCTGAAACTTGCTGTCCAGCATAGAGATGCTAAAAAAAAAATGGAAGAAAAGAAGAGGTCCAAAAGCTGAACAGAAAATGTCAAAGATCAGCTCAGAAAGATCAAGCCAAATATTATAGTAAAATGTGCAAAGATCTGGAATCAGAAAACCAAAAAGGAAGAACACGCTCAGCATTTGTCAAGCTGGGGGAACTGAAGAAAAAAATCAAGCCTTGACTTTCATTATTGAAAGATTCTCTGGGCAAATTATTGAATGATGTAGAAAGCATCAAGAGAAGGTGGAAGGAATATACAGAGTCATTGTACCAAAAGGAAATGGCTAATGTTCAACTGTTTCAAGAGGTAGCATATGATCAAGAGCCAATGATACTCAGGGAGGAAGTCCAAGGTGCATTGAAGGAATTGGCAAAGAACAAGGCAACAGGAATTGATGGAATAAAATTTGAAATCTTTCAAGAAAGTGAGACAGCACAGGAGGCACTCACTCATCTCTGCCTACTCGAGCATCACCACATGACAACAAGGTAACTCTGTTTACAGGCCAAGGTAAGTAAAACTGCGGGGTCAGCCAATGATTTCTTGGTGGTTGGGGCATCCCTGAGGCCATGTGTGTATGAATGAGACATGCTCTGTGCATGAAGTTAGTGTGGAGTCCCGATCCGTGGTTCTGTGGCAACCTCATATGACTTATGGCAGTATCGAGTTGAAGACTCGACCCAAGTTGGGGGTTTATTCCAACATGCCAATGCTAAGAGATGTCCAACCTTCCCACAAGGGAAGCAGCTGGAGACGAACAAAGCAAAAGTAAAAGAGTATAAGAAATCCCCAAATATAGATGGAGGTTGAGCATCTTTGTAAGAAGACACAAGATTGTAAGAAACCTCCAAGTATAGACGGAGTGTTGAGCCTCTTTGTAAGAAAAAACAGCCAGGTAGTCAGGATGGAAAATAATACCAGTAAAATAATCTCTAGAGAAAATGAAATCAAAGACAAAATTCCCCCTAATAGTCAATTAGGATTAATGCTAAAGTATCAGAATAATAGTACATGAACTAGAGGGAAATAGAAATAGCAAATGATAAGATATTGCTTTTTCATTTGGACACAGGAAACAATTTTTAAACTATCTGTCTTTTGGCCTAAATTTAACTCAGATGGGGATTGGGTCTGTCAATTTTTAATTGAATATGTCAGTGACATATTCAATTAAAAATTGAATTCAAATTAAAAAATCCTGTCCTTCAGAAGGAAATAGATTATGCCCTATGTTGGAGATGGGGTTCTGTTGTCCTATTTGCACTTAAGACAAGGGATAACAAGGTGAAGAAAGAAAATCTTTCTTCCCCTTGGGACCACCTTTTCTCTCTACCCCTGTCTTACAATCCTGCCCTTTCCCCTACACCCCAGACTCACAACCCTGAGCTCTCCTCCCCAAGACTACTCCTCTTGCAGAGCCCAATTTCCCCACTCTAGTGTGATACCCTTCCATGTAGAGACATAGACAAGAAATCACACAGTGCCAAAAAGATATACAAAACCTTCCCTTTACCCCTCCTGACCAACAATCCACCTGAACCCCACCCCCTTTTTTTTTCCTTTTGAAAAAGTCCCCTTAGGAGGAGGAGAAATTGGGATTCATGAGTGTACCCTTAACTGGTTCAGGGGACCAAAAAAAAAAAGGCAAATGAGAAAATACACCAGGTTATAACCAGAAGAGTCTTTGGACTGGGGAGTGTTAACGCTCCATTTTGTCACTAATAATTGGCCTGATATCTGTAAAATGACATACACACAAATAGAAAACTGGAAAGACAGGTCTATGGGAGAACTGTTAAAGGAAGCTGAAGTGGTATATATAAAATGGGATAAAGAAAAATAGAACCAGAAAGCCAAAACTGTGTTGTCTATCTTAGGGCAAGGAGCTCTGGTAGCATAATGGTTACGAATCAGACTACAAATCTCAAGATCACCATTTTGAAACTACCAGCATTTATGCAGGAGAAAGATGAGGCTTTTTGCTCCTGTAATGATTTACAACCTTGGAAACCCTATACAGGGTCACTATGAGTCAGAACCGACTCCACGACACACCACCACCAGCACCACATTCAGGCAGACAACTCAGGGGAGGATAATTGACCAATGCCCCTCAGGATCTCAACCCCCACAGTCAGGACAAAACAGGAGGGGAGGGGAACCCAAAATGGCCAGAGGAGAAAATAGGTTCTTTAAATCTGGAAAAGCAGGACATTTTAAGAGGGAATGTCCAGAATGGAAAAAAAAAAAAAAAAAAAAGTGGGGGAGGAGGTGGTCGGTAGAAGACAATACATTATCCCCATAGAAGGGAGAAATGGTCTATAGTCAATATGGTAGTTTTTCAAACACAATTCTTAAGATCAATGTAGACATCGGCTATTTGAGCTTACAATACAAAATTCTGAGTTTGCACAAACTTAAATGCGAACTGGGCACAAAGAAATTGTTTTGTTCTGTTTTAATATATTTGATATTCTTTCTACAGTAAAAATTGTAATAAATTAATCCATTTAAAGAATTGGTGAGGATTTGTTTGGTTAGTGTGATAGCAATTTTTTATATTATACATTGTACAAGACTTTATTTGTGTGTATTTTATTTTTGTATTAATGTTTCCAATCTTCTGAGAACGTAATAATGTTTTAAAAGATGTTTGGTATAACAATACTCTTTCTGAATTGAAAACTTTTTTGTTGTTGTTTTTGCTAAAATTTGGGCCACCCTGTATGTATGCATTTCATCTTGTGGAGAAGAGGAAAACTATATTGCGCTATAGATGTTAAAAGAACTCTTGGTCCAAACTCATCCCTTCAACTTCACCTTTCATCACTTCTGACCACTAGACTTGATGCTCATCAAGACCTAGAAAGAGAAGAGACTCCAGCCGGACTGTGAGGGCCCTTCCCAGGTGCAGTTGACCATTGAGACAGCTGTGCATACCATGGACTGCAGAGGAGTGGACTAACTGCTCAAATAAAGGAACCAGTAAAAAGGGACTCTCTCCAAGGAAATGTAGTTACCCCTGGGAAACACATCCCTCACCTAGGGAACCTCTCAAAGTGACCCTGAAAAGAATCTAAGAGGCTGCCTTGCCATGCCTCTGCTGAATCATCATGCTTTTCCCCTCATCTCTCTTGCTCTTGGGGGGTCTATAGAACTAGTCCCACCAAGTCTTCACTTCTCAGACCTAGTAGAATGGGGGTGCACTGGGGCTTATAAAGGTATGGGGTCTCCTCCTCTAAGAATGGGCTAATACATATTGATTAGAAGGAGTGGTAAGGGACACAGACTTATTAAAAATGGAATTCCTTCTGCAGTTGTCAGCTCTAGGCATTTTCTTCATGGTTCTTCTGCCTGTGGCCAGCTGCTTCAATTAGTGTTTCAGGTCTTGGTATCCTTATCTTTGTCTCAAGGCTAGTCTTCTCAGTATTACTATTCTTGTTGGACTAGAAATGTATTACTCACTTCTTTGATCCCTGTTTAGTAGGCTAGAACTTAGGGTACAGGGGTAAATATTAAGCCAGAATAAGAGAGGCTTAGGGCCCAGGGGTTCTAATGTGTCCCTTACAAGATGGATTGAGTTTGGAAGCTAATATGGGCAAAATGTATGATAACCATGGGGGAGATGCAAAGGATTTTTGCCTATGGCCAGCCAGTCAAGTTAATAGTAGATGCAACTATGGAATCTCTCCCTGTTCTGTTATCCCATGCAGACAACAGGAGCTCAGAGACAGTTGTCCAATGTTGATAAATATCTTTGTCCCTTTACAACAGTGTGAAACAAACATAAATATGGTGCCTTAAGGGGTCCCTGTAATCACTGGAATGATGTTCAGTGGACCACCCAATATTGGTAATGGACTTCTAGCTCATACAAGGATCCACCCCTCCCCCTTATTGCAAACCCTTACAATGCAATCCATTACTCTTAATAATAGATAATCCTAAAACCATTACCAGAGAACCTTCAATAATAGGAAACTATGGATTAAGAGCCGATGTTACAGGAAAGGTCTTCTCTCTAAAATTAATTAAATAAAAGTCAAGCCCTACCCCTACCAAGGAAAGAATTTAAACACAAAATCCTAAAAAATGATTCGGATCTGGTACTCCCCCTAAGTTCAGGAAATGACCCTTCCAAAATGATGATTACCAAAAGTAAAGACCTAAGACAACCTATAGCTATAGAAACAGGATATGAGGATGTGAAAGCTTAGTTGAAATGGATTAAATATTCTGTTCGCATTCTAAATAAGAACGATTGTCACACCTGTGCGACAGGAAAACTGGAAGCCCAAGTGGTCTCCTTTCCACTCTGATGGTCCTCAGACCCTCAGGGCAAGCACTGTATAGTAGCTCCCTTCCAGGACACTCTATCCTGGGGCAACAAATCTTGTAACTCATTGTCATAACTGTTCCTTGATGTCAGGGGTCTTAGGGGTCAGCACCTGAGGACCAGTAAGCCCCCAGCCTCAAATGTTAATTTCACTTCATGTCTCTCTAGACATGGGGGGAATTTGATGTTCATCGGAAACCTGGCAGGATGAAGCGAGCGCAAACTCTTTAAAGAGTTTCAAAATCATTCAGCCCTAACTACTCTGTGAGCAGATGTCTGGTGGTACTATGGGAAACGATTATTTGGGGCTTTACTGACAAATTGGAGTGGTGCTGGTGCTTTGGTTCAATTAGCCATGCCTTTCACCCTGGCATTCCTTCAACTGTCAACTGCAGGAAACAGGCATAGAGCCAAGAGAAGTGTAAGTTACTCCCCATGGTGCCCCATGTTTACATAGACAGTAGCAGAGTTCCCTGAGGGGTGCCAAACAAATTTAAAACAAGAAACCAAATAGCTACAGTGTTTGAATCTGTGTTGTTCTGCTGGTCAACCATTAACAAAACTGTAAACTGGATTAGCTACATCTATTATAATCAACAAAGATTAGTAAATTATACCAAAGACACTATAAAAGGAATAGCAGAGCAATTAGGAGCTACTAGCAAAATGGCCTGGGAACCTAGGTTAACCCTAGAAATGATTAGCAGAAAAAGGAGGCGTATGTGTTATAATCAGAGCCCAATGTTGGTGTTTCATTCCCAATAACATAGCTCCTGATAATACCACTACCAAAGCATTGCAAGGGTTGACTACCTTAGCTAATAAACTCACTGAAAATTCAGACATAGGTGATTACTTTTCTAGTACCATGGAAAAATGGTTGAAAAAAAAAGGTAAGGACTTATGACTTTGGTTCTGATTTCTCTAATTATCGTATTTGGCATATTAAAACTAATGGGATGCTGTATTATACACCTGTATAAGAGAATAAGTTCTAAAACTTATAGAAAAAGACCTATCCAAACAACCCCCTCATCCATACCAAAATAAACTTTCTCACTTAGAAACATACGAACACCAAAGCCAATGTCTCTTTGTAGAGTTTGAAAAAAAGAATGAAGGAGTCTAACAAAAAAACAAAGGGGTGGGGGTGGGGGACAATTGTGGGAATGAATATCTTTTTTTCAAAAATTATTATAATCCTGTTTATCATATTCGGGTGCCCTTTCTTTTTTCTTTGATTACTTCCTGAAGTGAGCAGAGACTTTACAATCTTTCTTTTCCTTTTACTATTTCCTGAAGTGAGTAGGGACTGCATGACCTCTCTTCTACTTTTTAATATTTCCTGAAATGGGAATGTGCACCTTAAAAATTTAAACTAGCCAACCAGGTAAGGGAAACGATTGTGCAGTCGTAGCCCTAGCCAATGGGGTGAGACACAGCATTAAGACTTACATCAAGGATTAAAAACCCAAGTGGACTGCCCACTTGGTGTGCTCACTGGGCTGTTCCTGTACAGCTGAGCACACACACCCTCTTGCAGGAGTATATTTTGCTTTGCCAAGGTAATTTAGTCTCACCGAATGTCTTTTGAGCAACATCGGAATTGATTTCTAACAATACCACATCCTAGATGCTGACATTAGCCTGATTTCTGATAGTTGTGCTATTGAACAATAAAAAGAGTGATTATAGAGATAAGATTAAGTATGGTATGGTTATTCATTTTGTCTCCAGCTTATTCAACTCTCTTCAGTTCTTAAGATTTTTCCCCACGAATCATTTCCTCAGTATTGTAGTGAAAAATGTGCAGTCATTGACACTTTAATCATTATCAAAATATGCAGAAGGATTAAGTGACTTATTCTTTGTCATCTTCTAATTCACTGTTTTTCCTAAAGTCTTTAAGGGATCAGTAAAGTGCCCTGCACCTTGACTAGAGAACTATCTCCTTGCTGTAAAGAAAAGCGACTTGCGTGGTGTTTGCTGCCTGAAGAAGGTTTGAAACAGACTTCCTCTACTATTTATCCCACCAACTGCTTCCTGTTTGCCAAATCGTTCACATACTGTGAACTATGATTTTTGTTTCTTGCAGGATGTTACACCATAGTCGAGTTCTAGGTGTTTGTACTTTCTAGCAATATTTGTGCTGTATTAGTAAATTACCCATAATATTTTCTGCTGGTTATTTTCCGTGACTTAACTTTTGTTATTGCCGGTTTCCGACCCACAGTGACCCTGTATAGTGTTTCCGAGGAGCCGCTGGTGAGCTTGAACCACTGACCTTGCAGTATCAAACAGCTTTGCTTCTGGCGCGTAAACCCACAGCGCCACACCAGTGGTCCTTGACTTAACTGTTGTTATGTGCTGTAGAGTCGGTTCAGACTCATAGCGACTCTGTACAGGGTTTCCAAGGCTGTAAATCTTTACAGGAGTAGAAAGCCTCTTCTTTCTCCCACAGAACAGCTGGTAGTTTCGAACTGCTGACGGTGAGATTAGCAGCCCGATTCATAACCACTACATGTTGTTTGTTGTTGTTAAGTGCCGTAGAGTCGGTTCCGACCCATAGCGACCCTGTACAGGGTTTCCGAGGGTGTAAATCCTTACGGGAGTAGAAAGCCTCATCTTTCTCCCGCGGAGCGGCTGGTAGTTTCGAACTGCTGACCTTAAGGTTCGCAGCCCGATTCGTAACCACTACGCTACCAGAGCTCCTTACAGGAATGAAAATCAGATTATTTGCCACTGTTTTTATTTCAATCGAAGTACTTTATTAACCACAGTTTAGTTTAAAACCAGTTAACATAATGATACTGGATATCAATCTTTATCAAAGTAATCTTTTAATAATCATTTGGAAAATAACTTAGTCATTAAATGCTGTGAATACATTTAAATTCTAAGACAGTTTGCTGAAGGCCACAGTTAAGGAGCTTAAACTCCATTTTCCACTTTGACATAAATTCATCTTCCATTTGCTTTTTTCTGACCATTAACTGGCAATGAAAAATTCTTTGCCCTCAGGTTGAGTGAATTTGAAATTAAATTGTAAATCCCCTAACCAGCCCAGAGAGGGGCATACTTGGGATGTCAGGGGTACATAATTGAGTCATTACCCATCCCCCTCACAGGCGTTTCAGCAGTTGTTTTGGTTTTTCAGCAGTTTCAGATCTAAGAGTGTTACAGCAGCTTTAGATCCATTGCCAAAGAAACTGAGGCCACTTAGAGAGGTAAAGCAGAGTTACACATTTTATTAAGCCAGCTGGCTCAGAAGAGCTAACTTCTTCAGATTCTGAGACCCAAGTGCAGGTCAGTACAGGTTTATATGAAGTCAGAATTGGAGAGGGGCTAGTTTGTGGACCCATTTGAAAACAGGAGGGAAACCAGAAGATTGGTTCCACTCAGTAACCTGATTAACATTCTAGCTTATGTCCTGGGTGGGGAGGATTGGTCCCACCCAGTATCCTGACAAGCATTTTAGCTTGTCTCCTGGATGGGGAGGCAGTAAGTTAATGTTTTACCTTCTCCTGTTCAGTGGGAGGGACCCAGAATCAATCCTCTAAACTTTTCTAAGCTACAATTGTGTACATATCTCAATCATGGTTTTTTCCTGCCTTGTAGTCCTGCCAGTAACAGTCATGAATTGACAGGCCAACATTTTGTGACAAGAATCTACATTTTCCATGTTTTATAATTGTTGTTGTTGTTAAGTGCCAACTCATAGCGATCCTGTACAGGGTTTCTGAGGCTGTAAATCTTTACGGGAGCAGAAAGCCTCATCTTTCTCCCACAAAACAGCTGGTAGTTTTCAACTGCTGACCTTACAGTTCATAGCCCGATTCATAACCATTACGCTACCAGAGCGCTAGTGAATAATTCTTTGATCTGAAGTTAATCAAACATGTAATCAAGATGCATTGATAATTTCTGCTGATTGGAATGCACAATTTGAAAACAAAGAGACAGGATCAGTAGTTGGAATGTATGGACCTAGTGATAGAAAGATGCTGTGGGTGCTATGATAGAGTTCTGCAAGATCAACAACTTATTCATTGCAAATACCTTTTATCAGCAACCTAAATGGCAACTATATACGTGTGCATCATTAGATGGAATATACAGGAATCAAAATGATGTGAAAAGAGATATTTGAAAAGCTCAATCTCATCAGTCAAAACAAAATCAGAGGCCGACTATGAAACAGACCATCACTTGCTCATGAAAGTTCAAGCTGAAGCTGAAGAAAATTAAAACAAATTCATGAACACCAAAATATGACCTTAAGTATATCTCACATTAATCTAGAAGAACTCTCAAGAACAGACTTGATGCATTAGACACTAATGACTAAAGACCAGATGAGTTGTGGAATGCCATCAAGAATATCACAAGGAAGAAAGCAAAATGTCCTTAAACAGACAAGAAAGAAAGAAAAGACCAAAATTGATTCCAGAAGAGATTCTGATGCTTGCCCTTCAATGTAGACAAGATAATCCAACTGAAAGAAATGATGAAACAAAAGAGTTGAAAAGAAAATTTCAGAGTTTTCCAAGAAGTCTTATATTGAAATTTGAAAGGAAACCAAAAGAGAAAAACATGCTTGGCATTTCTCATGTTGAGAGATTTGAGGGAAAACATTAAATCATCAGGTTACAATACCAAAAGTTTCTATAGACGAAATATTGATTGATGCAAGAAGCAGCAAAAGAAAATGGATGGAATAGACAAATCACTGTATTAAAAATAATTGACCAATATTCTGTCACTTCAAAAGTAAGCATATGATCAAGACTAAGGATATATGAGGAATAAGTCAAAGCTGCCCTGAAAGTATTAGCGAAAAACAAGTCTCCAGGAATAGATTAATCAAAATAGAAATGTTTCAACTAACTGATGCCTTGCTGCAGGTACTCACTTATCTATACCTAGAAATTTGAAAGACAGCTACTTGGCCAATTGAGAAATCTGTATTTGTGCCTTTTCCAAAGAAAGGTTACCAAGTAGAATGGGAACATTTTTTAACAAAGTCATTGATATCATATGCATGTAACCTTTTATTAAATATATTGAAAAACATTTTCAGTAATATGTTAGAAATTCTCAAAATGGTCTATATTCAGGAATAAAGGGCCCAGGAGATTGCTAGACCAGACATAGATGGTTGATTTACACAGCAACAGGGGCCTATGTCCCTGGGATATGTGAACAGGATGAATTGAGAGAGGAAGAAGACACCCATTCAACTAGGTGATGTCCAGGAAAAGATTATTAACCCCATAGTACTCAGTCTATGAGGAATGTGGTGGGAGGGGTGGAGGGAGTGGGGAATGGTAGGGTGGGAAGTGAATCGGGGAAGGACCTTCTCAGAATAGGATACAATTCTTTGAGAGCTGGCCATGCGGTGCCTTTGCCTGTGTCCTCTGGGTTGGGTGCCCAATTTTGCAAATTTGAATAAAGAAAACTTCACTCGCTCTCTAAAATGAATACAGATTGGATTTCTTAAGTGTTTGTTGGTAATCACTCATGATAACTCATTGATGACCTCATAACCAAGAAGGATTGAGACAGGATCTGGAATATTGACAATATGTCCCACAAGCACATCAACAGAGAGCTGCTAAAAATTCAAACTGGATTCAGAAGAGGGTATGGAACTAGGGATATCATGCTAACATTAGAAGGATCTTGGTTGAAATCAGAGAATGCCAGATTTATGTTTACTTGTGATCTATTAACTGTGCAAAGGCATTCAACTGTGTGAATCATAGCAAGCTATGGACATTTTGAAGAATGGTAATTATAGAAAACTTCGTGAAGAAACTGTATGTAAACCAAGAAACAGTTGTTCAAATAAACTAAGCAGTTACTTGACGGTTTACAAACACGTAAGGTGTCTATTAGGGTTGTGTCCTTTCACCATATTTGTTTAATCTGTATGCTGAACAAATACTCTGAGACGATATATTCTCAGAAGAAGGACATGGCATCAGCATTGGAGGAAAGCCTACTAACAAACTGAGTTATGCAGATGACAAAACTTTGTTTGCTAGAAGTGAAGAGGATTTGAAATACTGATAAAGATCAATATGGATTACAAATCAGTGTAAAAAACACTAAAATCCTCATAATTGGACCAATAAATAGCATCATGACACATATGATGAGATACCATCTTGAGAAGAGATTGAATTGGTCAAAGATTTGCCTAATGCAATACATTGTCTACTTTCTCAAGGAAGCAGCAATCAAGAAATCATACAATGTATTGTATTGGGCAAATATGCTGCAAAAGACCTTTAAAGTATTTGAGGACTAAGATGTGCTGAGCAAAGCCATGGTATTTTCAAACACCTTATGTTGTTGTTGTTAAGTACCATGGAGTCGGTTCCGACTCATCATGACCATGCACATGGTTTCCGAGGCTGCAATCTTTATAGGAGCAGAAAGCCTCATCATTCTCAAGTGGAACAGCTGGTAGTTTCGAACTGCTGACCTTGAGGTTAGCAGCCTGATTCGTAACCACTACGCTACCAGAGCTCCTTAGACGCATGTGAAAATTGGACAATAGATAAGATCATAAAAGGTGCGTTTGAATTATGGTGTTGGTGAAGAACATTGAAAGTACTATGGACAACGCTGTTGTTAGGTGCCATCAAGTCGGTACTGACTCATTGCGATCCTATGCACAACACCATGAAACACTGCCTGGTCCTGGGCCAACCTCACAATTGTTGCCACGCTTGAGCATCCATTGATGTTGCCACTTTACCAGTTCTAGCTGGGAGGAGGATGGGGGCAGGGGCGGTCACTCTTTTTCTCTGACCCTCCACCTTACCAAACACGATATTCTTCTCCGGAGAATGGCCCCTCTTGACAATAAGTCCAAAGTATGAGAGACGAAGTTTGGCCATCGTGGCCTCCAAGAAACACGCTGGCTGCACTTCTTCCAACACAGATCTGCTGGTTCTTTTGGCAGCCCATAGCACTTTTCACTATTATCTCCCAACACCATAACTCAAATGCTTCAATTATTCTACCGTCTTCCTTATTCAATGCCCAGCTTTCACATATCTATGAGGTTATTGAAAATACCATGGCTTGGGTCAGGGACACTTTAGTCCTCAAGCTGACATCTTTGCTTCTTAACATTTTAAAAAAGGTCCTGTGCAGCAGATTTGCCCAATGCAATACATCATTTGATTTCTTGACTGCTGCTTCCATAAGTGTTGACAGTTGATCCCAGAAGAATGAAGTCCTTGACAACTTCAATCTTTTCTCCATTGATAAGAATGTTGTTTATTGGTCCAGTGGTGAGGATTTTTGTTTTCTTTACATTGAG
>NW_006408523.1:30139699-30141412 GCF_000296735.1 Chrysochloris asiatica | reverse complement strand
TTTAACAATGATATAGCATCTTCCCACTTCTGAATTCGGATTCCCAGTCTGAATCTGGGCTAAACCACTGTCTTCTCCCTATCAGTGCAATGCTGCAACCATTTTTAAATTATCATGAGCAAAAATTTACTTGCATTCAATATTAATGACAATGTTTTATGATTTCCATATTCCGTTGATCACCTTTCTTTGCAGTTGGCAAAAATATGAATCCCTTCCAATCAGTTGGCATAGTAGTTGTCTTCCAAATTCTTGACATAGCTGAGTGAGTGAATCCAATGCTTCCTCAGCTTGTTAAAAGATTTAAATTTGTATTCCAGCAGCCTTGTTCTTTGTTTATGACTTCCCTTCGGTGCTCAATGGACTTCTCCCTTTAATATCATTGGCTCATGATTATATGCTACCTCTTGAAAATGTTCAACATCGTCCATTGCTATTTGGTACAATGACTATATATTCCTTCCATCTTTTTTTTTTTATGCTTTCTGCATCATTTAATATTTTGCCCATAGAATTCTTCAATACTGTCAATTAAAGGTTGAATTTTTTCTTCAATTCTTTCAGCTTGAAAAATGCTGAGCATACTTTCCCTTTTTATTTTCTAACACTAGATCTTTGCACATTTCTTTATAATGGTTGATTTTGTCTTCTCTAGCTGAGCTTTGAAACGTTCTATTCAGAACTTTTACTTCCTCATTTCTGCCATTTGCTTTAGTATCCCTATGCTGGAGAGCAAGTTTCATTTTGGTCTTTTCCTTCTTTCTTGTCTTCTTTATGACCTTTTGCTTTCTTCTGATATGATCTTGATATAACCCCACAAGTCTTGTGGTCTTTGATCATTAGTGTCTAACTCATCAGTTTGCTCTTGATATAACCTCTAAATTCAGGTTGGATATGTTTAAGGTCATATTTTTGCTCTCACGGACTTGTTTTAAATTTCTTCAGCTCATCCTGCACTTGCATATGAGCAACTGATGATATGAAGCTTTTCCATTGTCTCTTTCCACAGATATACTTAATTGAATATCTGTGTATTCCCTCTGGTGAGATCCATCATATATGTTTATTAAAAAGGTATTTGCAATGAAGAAGTCACTGTTTTTCAAAATTTTATCATTAGATTTCCAGCATCATTTCTGTCACCAAGGACATATTTTTCATGTACTTATCCTTCCTTTTAGTTTCCAACCATTGCATTCCAGTCTCCAGTAATTATCAATACGTCTTGATTGCATGTTTTATCAATTTCTGACTGAAGAAGTTGATATAATTCTTCAATTTCAACATCACTGGCTGTAGTGTTTAAATAATAATTGTATTAACTGGTCTTCCTTGTTTCTTTTGTTGTTAAGTACCATTGAGGCAGTTTCAACTCATAGTGACCATTTATTGTGTTTCTGACATATAGCTGCTTATTTTGAACCACCAAACTTGCAGTCTAAACTGACATTACGGTCATACAATTATCCTACAAAGCCACATAAGTACTGTAGTCTTCCTTGTAGGTGTATCAATGTTATCCTATCACAAATAGAATTGTACTTCAAAATAGATCTTGAAATGTTCTATTTGGTGATGAATATGATCTCCAATTTGTCATTCCTGGCATAATAAACGTTGTGATTGTCAGATTCAAATCAGGCTTTCTACTCCCGTAAAGATTTACACTCTTGGAAACCCTGTACAGGGTCGCTATGGGTCGAAACCGACTCA
>NW_006408523.1:30131525-30139599 GCF_000296735.1 Chrysochloris asiatica | reverse complement strand
GAGAGAGAGAGCTAATGAAGTTGATAAGAAATTTGGTGATGAAAAAATTTAAGTACTGGACTTCAAATTAAAATTTCTGTTCATACCCAGTCACTCCACAATAGAAAACAGCTAGTAACCTGTTTCTGTTGTTGTTAAATGCTATTGAGTTGGTGTATAGGGTTCCCAAGGAGCAGCTAGAGGGTTGAGCCAGTTACCTTTGTGTTAGCAGTCCATTAGTTATCATACAGCACCACACCATGAAACCCTTTGAGGCAGTTCTACTCCGTCTTTTAAAGTTGCTATGATTTGGAATAGAATCAGCAGCACACAGTAAGAATTAAAATCATAACAAATGGCACCTAAAGTTGATGCATAACTGAACTTTGCTCTAGATTTGTTTCACCAAAGTGTTAGAGTATAGTTTGATTTTGAATATACAACTAGAATATTTTATTCATACCATTGTCTAGCAAGGTCCAATATTTACTCTTTTCCAGAAAGTTAAATTGATGTGTTTGGCTGTGCTATTTAACATTATTGCTAGCATTTAGATGTTCAAAGCTTCTATTGCCTCATTTATCTATTTAAATCTATTGTTCCTTATGCTCTGAGAGTCTCTGGATGGCACAAATTGTGAAGCACTGGGCTAGTAACAAAAGGTTTGTGTTTGAACCCACCATTGGTCCTCAGAAGAGAAGTCTGAGGGTCTGCTTCTGAAAGATCACCGCCATAAATAATTACTGATGAAAATCAAAGAGCGCAGCCTTTGCTATGGATTGCATCTCAACGTAAAGAAAACAAAAATCCTCACCACTGGACCAGTGAACAACATTCTTATCAATGGAGAAAAGATTGAAGTTGTGAAGGACTTCATTCTTCCTGGATCAACCATCAACACTCATGAAAGCAGCAGTCAAGAAATCAAACGACATGTTGTATTAGGCAAATCTGCTGCACAAGACCTTTTTAAAGTGTTGAAAAATAAAGATGTCAGCTTAGTGCAGCCTGACCCAAGCCATGGTATTTTCAATAACCTCATATTCATGCGAAAGCTGGACAGTAAATAAAGAAGATCATAGCACTGATGCATTTGAGTTATGGTGTTGCAGGAGAATATTGGAAGTGCCATGGGCTTCCAAAGGAGCAAACAGATCTGTGTTGGAAGAAGTGCAGCCAGAATGTTCTTTGAAGGCCAGGATGGCCAAACTTCGTCTCTCATACTTCGGACATATTGTCAGGAGAGACCGGTCACTGGAGAAGGATATCATGTTTGGTAACTGGAGGGTCAAAGAAAAAGAGGATGATCCCCAGAGAGATGGACTCACAATGTGGCAGCATCAATGGGCTCAAGCGTGGCAACAATTGTGAGATTGGCCCAGGACTAGGCAATATTTCATTCTGTTGTGCATAGTGTTGCTCTCAGTCGGTAGCAACTGGATGGCACCAAACAAAAACAACAACAGGGAACCTATTTTTCTTAATAACTGATTAAAAAACAAAATTGGTTAAAATTATGTAACATTTTAGTAAAAGTTCTATTATTGCTTAAAAAAATCACCTTGATTTCACATGTTAATTCGTTTTCCTACTTTATTTAGGTAAATAAAATCCATAAACAGGCCCACTCTTAATACTTGCAAGAAGGTTTACTCAAATGCAGGCCCCTATATTGTCCATCCAGATACTTAAGAGTTATTAACTAATCTTGTTGTTGTGATTGTTAAGTGCCATCTATTCAATTCCAACCCATAGCGACCCTGTATAGGGTTTCTGAGGAATGACTGGTAAGTTTGAACCGCCAACCTTGTGATTCAAATTGACTTTGCAGTCCAGTGCATTAACCCCAGTGCCATACCAGGACTCCATTGATCAAGGTTAGAGTTTGTTAAATAAAGCTTAGACTATCATTCTACTTTGACAAATATATATTCATCAAGTTCTGGAGGGTCATCATAAAGTTTGAGTTTGGAAATTTGGGACCTCTGTTAGTGCCCGGAGGATGTATGGCACCATGACGGTGAGCTGGTCCTGATCAGTCCTCTCTTCTTTGTTCTTGCTATCTTGTACTATAAGAAACCATATGTATACATATCTAGACACAATTGTCCATACTACTAAGCTCTATTTGTTATTGTTTTTAAGTGCTCTCAAGTTGGTTTAGACTCATAATGACCTGTATAAGGTTTCCTAGGAGTGGTAGGTGAATTTGAACCATTGACCTTGTGTTTCAAACCGATCTTACAGTCCAGTGCTTTATCTCACAGTGCCACATAAGAACTCTGTTTGTATACCCTAAAATCAAAGGCCCTTTGTTTCCTATTCTATAATTGGACACAGGATAAAGTCCTTATAGGCAATGATGGTTGTTGCTACTGAATGCTATGAAGTCAGTTTTGACTTACAGCCACCCTGTGGAGGGTTTCTGAGGATTGATTAGTGAACTTGAACTGCAGACCTTGCAGTTCAAAGATGCATTCCAGCATATTTATCTGTAGCACCATACCAGAACTCCACACCAGACACTGATAGTTATTTTAAAAACATTTTACCTCAGCATTATTTCTTAGATACTCGGTGCATATTCAACAAATTGAAGACAGGAGCTCTTAGTTAGAATGCTACCTTGGTTTTGTAAAGGAGTGGCTATGAGTCAAAACAGACTCGATAGCACTTAACAACAACTGTCAGATACAGTGCTAGAAAATGAGCTCCTCAAGTTATAAAGCACTCAAAATACGAATGGGGAAGAGTGCCGCCCCAGAGTAGGCTGTCTTGAAGGGAATGGAGTAAAGTTTTAGGGGCCTTCATTTATTAATGGCACACAACTCAACATGAGGAGAAACAGCTGAAAACAATCATTAGTAATCAGAACATGCAATGTACAAAGTATGAATTTAGGAAAATTGAAAGTTCTCAAAAATGAAATAGAACAAATAAACATTGACATCCTAAGCATAAGATAACTGAAATGCAATGGCATTGGCATTTAGATCCTTAATCTTAAAGTTTACTATACTGGGATTGACGAACTGAATAGAATTGTTGTTGTTGTTGTTGTTATGTGTCATCGAGTTGGTTCCGACCCATAGCGACCCTGTACAGGGTTTCCGAGGGTGTAAATCCTTACGGGAGTAGAAAGCCTCATCTTTCTCCCACAGAGCAGCTGGTAGTTTCTAACCGCTGACCTTAAGGTTCGCAGCTCGATTCGTAACCACTACGCTACCAGAGCTCCTTAACTGAATAGAATAGTGTCTCATTAATAATCAACAAGAACATTTCAAGATCTACTTAGAAATGCTGTCTGTAATAGGACAAAATCCATACACCTATAGGAAAGAAGAGTTAATACCATTATTATTCAAAGTTATGCATCCATCACTAATGTTGTTGTTGTTGCTAAGTACCATGGAGTAGGTTCCGACTCACAGTGACCTTGCACAGGGTTTCTGAGGCTGTAAATCTTTATGGGAGCAGAAACCCTCATCTTTCTCATGTAGAATGGCTGGTAGTTTCAAACTGCTGACCTCGAGGTTAGCAGCCCGATTCATAACCACTATGCTACCAGAGCTCTTTTGACCACAAATGTTAGTGGTGATGAAATTGAAGAATTCTACCAATATCTTCTGTCTGAAATTGATTTAAAAATGCGATAATGATGTATTGATAATTACTGTATTATTAATGCAAAGGTTGGAAACAAAATGGAAGGATCAGTAGTTGGGAAATAAAGCCTTTCTTGTAGAAATGATACTGGAGATTGCATGACAGAATTTTGCAAAACCAATGATTTATTCATTGCAAATACCTTTTTGAAACAGTACAAAATATGACCATAAATATAGAATTCACTAAATGAAATACACAAACTGGATTCAGAGGAGGTTGTGAATTGGGGGGTATCATTGCTGATGTCAGATGGACCTTGACTGAAAGCAGAATATGCCAAAAATATGTTTAACTTTGCTTTATTCACTTTTCAAAGGCTTTTCCTTCTGTTGTGCAAAGGACTACTGTTATGAGAGGACACCAACTGGACAGCAGCTAAGCACAACAACAACATGGGAAAAATATTGATTGATACACAAAACATCACAGCATACTTTCTTGTCTTTTTAATGACCTTTACTTTTCTTCTTGTATGATGTTCTTGATGTTACCCCACAACTATTTTCATCTTTGGTCATTAGTGACTCATGCATTGAATCTGTATTTGCAGTTGTCTGAAAATTCAGGTGGGATATCTTCAAGATCATATTTTGCTCTCATGAACTTGTCTTAATTTTCTTCAGCTTTAGTCTGAACTTGATTAAGAGCAATTGATGATCAACTGCACAGTGCCCTTGGCCTTGTTTTGTTTGATTATATTTTCCACCATCTCTTCCCATAGATGCAATACATTTTATTCCTGTATAATCCATTTTGTGAGATCCATGGGTTGCAGTGAGGAAATGATTGGTCTTGCAAAATTCTATCATGTGATCTCTAGCATCATTTCTTTCATGAATTTCGTATGATCCAAATATGTTCATTCTTCTTTGTTTCCAACCTCTGAATTCCAACCATCAGTAATGATTAATTCATCTTGATTTCATGTTATATCAATTTCAGACTGAAGAAATTGGTAATATTCTAAAAGTCCATCATCTCTGGCATTAGTGGGTGGTGATTTGCTTGGATCCACAATCAACACTCATGGAAGCAGCACTCAAGAAAAAAGAAATGTATTTTATTAGGAATATGTGCTGCAGAAATCTTTTTTTAAAGTATTAAGGAACAAAGATGTCAATTTGAGGACTAAGGTGAACCTCACCCAGGCCATTACATTTTCAGTTGCCTCATATGCTTGTGATAGTTAGATGCCATCATAGTAGTGGTACAAAATGAGCTTCCAATAGACATGTGGATACTATCCTATCACATACAGCATTGCATTTCAAGATCGATTTTGAAATTTTTTTTGGTGATGATTGCAATACCATTCCTCTTGAATTTTGTTGCTCCTAGCATATACCATATGATTATCAGATTCAAAATGTCCAGTACAAGTACATTTCAGCTCATTATTGCCAAGGATAGTGATATTTATATGTCCCATTTCATATCTGGCAGCTTCTAATTTTCCAAGATTCATGCCTCATACATTCTGAATTATGATTATTAATTGTGTTTGAAAATATTTCTCCTCATTTTGGGTAGTACCCCACCACCAAATGAAGATAATGAAAGTTTTACTCTATTCACTTCATTATAGTCAATTCTACTTTGAGTAAACATGTCTTCCCAATTAGTTTTCTGAATGTTTTCCAACCTATAGTTTTTCCATTCAAGCTCACCTTTAAAGGAAATGTGAACAAATGTCTTTTGAATATTTAGCAGTTTCTGTTTTCCAAAAGATCCTCGTCTTCCATCACTGTCTCTGACAGTATTCTGCTGCTATTGTAATGTTTCCATTTTGCAGTACTATATCTGACAGTATTCTGCTGCTATTGTAATGTTTCCATTTTGCAGTACTATATCTGACAATATCCTGCTGCTATTCTTAAGGTTTTCAATGTCTACATATTCAAAAGTAGTATGACTTTCCCTTTTCCTAGTGTGCCTTAGTTGGGACGCTCTGCCTAAATCTGCCCACCATGAGATAGCCTGCTGGTGTTTAGTCCAATGGTGGCAGAGCTCACAGCATCACAGTACCACACAGACACCACAATACAAGAGAGGAGTGCTGGGCAAAGCAGCTATGGGTTCTAATCTCTGATATCAGGTTAGCTGCCCAACACTTAACCTGCTGTGCCACCAGAACTCCAGTCACTACCACAAAATGCATTTAATGCATCTTATGAAGTTTATCAAAGTCCCATAAGCCACTTGCTCACTCTTTATGTAGACTTAATGCATGTTATGCATCCATTTATAGTTCACAGATATGCTACTTATACTCATGTGTAACTTCTTAAGGAATTTTTAATTTCCTTGTTTATCTAATTGTTTATAGCAAAATTGAGAATCATAAATAATACAACAAACACACATTATATATCTTAAGGCTTATATTTCCTTTAATAGAAATAAACATTTTAATGATGAAATCTTCATTTTCTCATATGAGTGTGTAAATAATATGTTTTTATTTGAAAATATAGCAGAAATCACAAATTGGAATAGAATCTAAAATGCTACTAAGTTGTGAACTTTTTTCTTTATTACTTTCCTTAAGCTAATCCTTGTAATTTTTGTACTGTTCTGAAATGTTTCATTAACAAATCATAGATTTAAAAAAAAAGAGAAGAAGGGAAATATCAAACTTACATTTGTCACTATGCATTAACAAAAGTCAAATTTCTGTAGAGAATAATTGAATAAAATCAATGGGTCAAGCTAAATTTTCACTTGCTTATTGTTCCTTTTATCAGTCCATAAGGATAAAGATAATTTTATATTTGATTCATCAGAGACAAACATTTCCATGGTTGCAAGGTAATTTATGGCATGCTTTTAGTATAAATACTTGTCAGAATCTATTAAACATTATTCCATTCAACTTTACCTTTCAAGGAGATATGAACAAATGTCTTTTGAATATTTAGCAGTTTCTGTTTTTCAAAAGAGTCTCATTATTCCATATTTAGCTAAACCTGTTCATGTATTGAATATCTAAAATTCAGACCTAGGCATCCAACAGGAAAATGCTACATTAGTGTACTGCATTTTTGTCTGGAATAAGTAAATTAATTCTAAGAATGTTTATACAATTTTTTAAATAACAATTAACATGCAGGTGACTTTAATTTGGTTTAATTGATACTCAAATATGGTCACATAAAATTAAGCTATTATATAATTATATGTAATTTGTTGTTAAGTGTTATCAAGTGGGTTCTGACTCATTTTGGCCCTTTATAGGATCTTCTAGGAGCATCTGATGTGTTTGAATTGCCTACGTTGCAGTTATCAAGCCAGTGCACTACATCAGGACTCTGCAGATGTGTTGTTGGTGTTAAGTACCCTCCAGTCAGTTCTGACTCACAGTGACTACAAACAACAGAAACATTGGCTGGTGCTGCATCATCCTTACAACAAGCCTAAGTTTTGAGCCCATTTTTGCTTCCACTGTGTCAATTCTTCTTGTTACGAGTCTTCCACTTTTTCACCAACCCTCCACTTTACGAAGTCTGATGAAATTCTCCAGGGACTCATCCCCCCTGACTACATGTCCAAAGTGTAAGAAACAAAGTCTCACATTCTGTCTTCTAAGGAGTATTCTGACTGTACATCTTCCAACATAGATTTCTTTGTTCTTCTGGTAGTCTGTTGTACTTTCACTATTCGTCACCAAAACCATAATTCAAATGTATCAATTATTCTCTTGTCTTCCTTCTTCATTGTCTAACTATCACAAGCATATGAGGCAACTGAAAATGTAATGGCCTGGGTGAGGTACACCTTAGTCCTCAAATTGATATTTTTGTTCCTTAATACTTTAAAAAGATTTTTGCAGCACATATTCCTAATAAAATACATTGTTTTTTTCTTGAGTGCTGCTTCCATGAGTGTTGATTGTGGATCCAAGCAAAATGGATTTTTGTTTTCTTTACGTTGCAGTCTAATCCATGACAAAGGCTATGGTCTTTGATCTTCACCAATAAGTGTTTCAAGTCTTTTTTGATTCCTGCAAGCAGCATATATCATCTGCATATTGGAGGTTATTAATGTGCTCTACTTGAATTCTGATATGTTTTACTTCATAATCCAATTTCTTTGAATATTTTCTCAGCATATAGATTGAATAAATATGGTGTACGCTTACAACCCTGACACACATTCCTGATTTTAAAACTTTCAGTATCCCTTTTCTGTAAGAATAACTGCCTCTTCATCTGCATACAGAGGCCTCGAGGAAAACAAAGTGTTCTGGAATACTTGTTCTTTGCAAAAGCATCCATAGTTTGTTATGATCTTTTTGATATTCTGTACTTTGAGCCAAGTTTCATCTGATGTCAGAAATTATGTTCCTCTCTTCAGGTCCTCTTCTGAATCTGCCTGGAATTTGTGGCAGTTCCCTGTTGATGTACTGCTGCAACCATTTTTAGCAAAA
>NW_006408523.1:30126103-30130030 GCF_000296735.1 Chrysochloris asiatica | reverse complement strand
GATTCTGACTCACAGCAGCCTTGTATAGGTGGTTCAAACTCACCAGCCGTTCCTTGAAAACTCTTTAGAGGGTGACTATGAGTTGGACTTGTTCGACAGCACTTAACAAACAATGTAGAGTTTCTAGACTATAAATTTTTATGGGAGCTGAAAGCCTCATTTTTCAATCATGGAATGCATGGCATATTTGAACTTCTCACCTTGCAATTAGAACCCAGTTTGTATTCTAGTATGACACGCTTTATTTTTAAAAAATAGCAAAATGTGCAACTATTTTCTCAACATATCCTTTATATAGGTTTGTACTTTTTGGAAGGTAATGTTTCCATCTTACTAACTCTTCCCTGAAGAATTCTGTGTTATTTATACCATGTCAAATCTTCAGTTTTAGCATCTTTAAAGAAATAAAATTGTATTCTTTTAAAATGATCTTTGAGTTGAGGAACAAATAAAAAGTAGAGGGAGCGTGATTAAGACTGTAGGGTAGATAGGACAAATTTCCCAATGGAATTCCCACAGGACAAACGTTGTTACCCTTGAAGAATAAGCATGTTTATTGTTGTGATGGACAAAAAACTTCCTTGCTACTTTTTCTCTTCAATGTGGTTCTCAATTCTCTTGAAACTTCTTCTTACTAATAAGTCCACATGGTTGTACATTAGAAAAATTACATCAAATTGTTGCTATTATTAAGTTCCATTGAGTCAGTTCCTGTATTGAGTTTTCAAGGAGCAGTTGGTGGGTTTGAATTGTCAACCTTGTGATTAGCCTTTCAATGCTTATCCTATTGTGTCACACCAGGACTCCAAAATCAAGATTATCCCTTTGAAATTCAAAAACAGTTACCACAACCTTCTGAGCTGAACTCTCTTCCTTGAATATACCTGGCTTCTGGGACCCTCTTCAAAGTCTCCAGATTAGATTTATTTGAAGGAGTCCTGGCATGGAACTGTAGGATAAACACTGAACTACTAACCTTAAGATCAGTGGTTCACACCCATAGCCATTTCTTAGAAACAATGGTCGTAATGAGTTATAACTAACTTGATGACACTTAACAACAACAGTAAGACACACATATTACTGAAAGAACTTTTCTGCAGACATCCACTAATTGCAGACACATTTAAACATGTTTATTTGAAACGATCCTGTGCATGCATGTAATAGCATCCTTGTAACAATACTTTCAGCTTATCTTCATATACAATGGCAAGAAATTTGGAAGAAAGCTACCAGGCCATTCAGTTGAAGGGTATCCATATGTATGCCCATTCCAAAGAGGTATGGTTCAGTGGAATGCGGAAATCATTAAACAATATCATTAATAGTACATGCAAGTAAAATTTTGTTGAAGATAATTTAAAACAGTGGAAATAGAACATTGACAGGGAACTGCCAGAAACTCAAGCAAGAATCAGAAGAGGACGTGGAACTAGGGATATCAGTGTTGATGTCAGATGGATCTTGGCTAAAAACGGAGAATGTCCAAAACATGATTACTTGACTATGAAAAGGCTTTTGACTGTGTGGATCATGAAAAGCTATGGATAACATTGTGAAGAATGATTATTCCAGAATACATAATTGTGCTCATGAGAAAATTTGACATAGACGAAGAACAGGGAAAGATGTGTGCTGGGGTTGTATTCTTTCACTATACTTATTCATTCTATATGCTGAACAAATAATGTGAAAATCTGGATTATATGAAGAAGAACAGGGCATTAGGATTAAAGGAAGACTCATTAACAATAGAAGTCCTAATGTGGCGCTGTGGGTTAATGCACTGGACTGCATCGTCATTTTGAACCTCAAGATCGGCAGTTCAAGTTCACCATTCACTCCTCAGAAACCCTATACAGGGTCACTCTGGGTCAAAACCGACTTGACAGCACTTAACAACAACAACAAATATGCAGATTATACAACCTTGATTGCTGGAAGTGAAAAGGACTTACAATACTTACTGATGAAGATAAAAGACTTCAGTATGGATAGCATCTCAATGTAAAGAAAGAAAGAAAAAAAAAAAAACCTCACAAATGGACCAATAGATAATGTTATGACAAATGGAGAAAACATTGACGTTGCCAAAGACTTCATTTTGCTTGTATCAATATTCAACACTAATGGAAGCAGAAGTCAAGAAATCAAATGATGTATTGCATTAGGCAAATCTTCTGCACAAAACTTCTTGAAAGTGTTCAGTAACAAAGATATCAGTTTGAGGACTAAGGTACATTTGACACAAATATAGTATTTTCAATATGCCTCATATGCATATAAAAGTTGGACAATTAATAAGGAAGATGTAGAAAAATTGATGCATTTGAGTTATTGTGTTGGTATAAAATAGTGAAAATCTAATGGACTGCCAAACAAACTAATCTGTGTTGGAAGAAGTACAACCAGAATGCTCCTTAGTAGGTAAGACGGCGAGATTTCTTCTCTTAAACTTCTGACATTTTATCAAGTGAGACCAGTTACTGGAGTAGGACATTATGCTTGATTAAGTGGAGGATCTGTGAAAAAGAAGACAATCCCCAACATGATGGATTGGCACAGTGGCAGTAGCAATGGGCTCAAGAGAAACAGCAGTTGTGAGGATGGCACAGGACCGGGCAGTGCTCTCTTCTGTTGTGTATGGGGTTACTAAGAGTTGAAGCTGACCTGAAGGATTCTAGCAACAAGAACAACATACATGCATACATACATAAACTCAACTAGTGCAGGAAAACCCAAAAAGGAATAAAAAGAGAGGCACATGAATTACTCTATTACAAATAAATAACAGAACCAATCCATACAGTAGTAGGGATGAGGAAAATTTTCATATAACTTCAGAATATAGAATTTTGACAATCTAGTCTATGACTAAAGTCAAAGGTTTGTAAACAGGTATTGTACTTTAGTTAGTTCTGACAGTGTATGATTGAATAATTCTGAAAATATTTTGTGTATATTCCAAGATTAAGTAAATAATTAATTTTAATATATTGTGACTAAATATATATTAAATGTAGTGGACATATCAGTATGAAGTCTTGTTTATATCTTGTACAGATGTAGATAGAAATAGAGCTAGAGAAAGATGTAGATATAAATTAAAGATGCTGTGATGATTGATGCTATGTGCCAACTTGGCTAAGCTATGTTTCTCAATAGTTTGACCTAATCTGTGTAATCACCTTCCATTTTGTGATCTAATGTGAACAGCCAATCAGCTGAAAGGAAAGTTTCCTTGTGGCTGGGGCCTGTCTCTAGTACAAAAAATGCTCTATTAATGCTCAACTCTGTATTGTTCTTGTCACCTTGCCTTTAGCTCTTTGACCCTAAGACTGCAAAAGTGTTCAACCTACCACCAGCACAGGCCTCCACCATGCCTCCCCAGATCATCAAATTCTATGTTAAACAGCTCCTGGAACCACATGAACCAGTAGAGTTCTTCAGTCTACCTCCTAACCCACAGATTTAGTACTTGCCAACTCCATTAATTGCATAAGTAATTTTGTCACTGTTGTGTGAGCCATTTTCTTAAAGTAAATCTCTCTATATGTATTTATGTGAACTCACAGGGTCAGCAATGGACACCAAATCACAAGGTCAGCTGTTAAGTTCCAAAAGATGCTCCTCGGAAACCATATACAGTTCACTATGTGTTGTAACCGGCTCAACAGCACTCAACAACAACAACCACATACATTTATGTATATGTTTCACTGGTTTTTTAAAAGGGTGAGTCCAAAATTATATAAAAATATCTGCCCACATCAACGGCTGATGACAACATTGAGCGTGCATATGAAATGATTCTGTTGAACAGGCAAGTGGCAGTAGATTATGTGTCCAATCATTTGAAAATCAGCCATGACTGCCTAGGAAATAAGCAATGACAAACTTGGGTTTCAAAAAGTTTGTGGGAGA
>NW_006408523.1:30122683-30124950 GCF_000296735.1 Chrysochloris asiatica | reverse complement strand
TGTGTTAAATTTCTAAGAACTCATAATTTTTTCTCTTATTTTATTTTTGTAAACTTGTTCTTGTTTTACAAATGTACAATGTATTTTAATGTTACTTATACATTCATACAAGATTTCTTCTTTGAATTCTTCTGTAAATTATTGCCTTCTTTTTTCCCTTCCTCTTATTTTTCTTCTCTCCCTACTTTAGTTCTTCCTTCCTTCAGATTTTGAACTTTGAGTATAATTTTATTATATCTCATGTTAAATTTCTAAAGCATGAATCAAAAGATCAAATGTCATATTATATTGTGCAAATCTTTTGCAAAAGACCTAAGGTTTTAAAAAGTAAAGATCTCACTTCAATGATTAAAATTTGTCTGACTGAAGTGATGTTCTTTTCAATCATCTCATATTTATGCTGACCAGTGGGGAAAAAAAAGACAAGAGGAATTAATGTATTTGAACTGTGGTGTTGATAAAGAATAATGCATATCCTGTAGACTACCAGAAGCACAAATAAATCAGGCCTACAAGAAGTAGAATCAGAATGCTCCTTAGAAAAAAAGATGGTGAGTTTTCTGCTTACTATTACTTACTTTGAACATATCATCAGGAGAGACCAATTTCTAGAAAGGAGATCATAATTAGGAAACATAGAGGATCAGCAAAAGCCAGAGAAGGCCTCAATGTGAGAGATTCACACAAGAGCCATAACAATGGACTCAAACATACCCACTGTCATGACGATGGCACAGAATGAGGTAACATTTTGTACTGTTATATGTAAGGTCACCGTAACAGTAACAGTCATAGACATAAAAAGGCAGTTCATAGCAAATACATATAAAGAGGCTCAGAATGACATTCAAGGAAATAAACAATAAAAAAGGTAAACAATGCAGAAATTTGATTAATACTGTACCTTAATCATTTAAATTCAAAATAATAGAAAATATCAGAAAGGTACATAATACCAAGTGTTGGAAACACTGTAGGGATAGAAATATTCTTGCATCCATGAAAGATGCATAAAATGAAATACTCAATTTCAGGTACTCCTCAGAAACCATTATACAGGGTTATTATGAGTTAGATCCAACTATAAAGCATTTAACAACAACAATTCTAATTTAGTCAAATTAGAAATGCATGTGTTTATTACTTTGTACTCCACGCATGGACTTATGTTTAATTCTTACACATTTTATGATATTAAGCACCCATTGCCATATGTACCTATCACCAAATGAATGGAAATCCAAATATGATTGATGTATACTGTACAAATTGTGCAACAAAGAGAAACAACATATTAGAAGTAGTTTAGAGCTACATAGGTAGCATTATATATAAGTGGCTCAAGGGAGAACATAAAAATTATGTTGTTGTTGTTGTTGTTGTTGTTAGGTGCTGTCAAGCCAGCACAATTCATAGTAACCTTTACACAATAGAACAAAGCATTGCCTGGTCCTACACCTACCTCACAATCATCACAACACTTGAACCTGTTGCTACTACCACTGTGCCAATCCATCTCATTAATGGTCTTCCTCTTTTTAGCTGATGGCCCACTTTACCAAGCCTTATGTCCTTCCCATGGACTGGTCCCTCCTGATCAAATGTCCAAAGTATGAGACACAAGTTTCACCATCCTGGATTCCTGAGAGCATTCTGGCTATACTTTGTTCCTTTGGTGGTCCGTGGTATTTTTAATATTCTCCTCCAACACCCTAACTCAAATGTGTCAATTCTTCTACTGTCTTCCTTATTCATGGTCCCACTTTCACATGCATATGAAGTTATTGAAAATACAATGGTTTGGGTCAGGTTGCACCTTAGTCTCAAACTTATATCTTTGCTATTAACATTTTAAAGAGGTCTTATGCAGCTTATTTGCCTAATGCAACATGCTGTTTAATTTCTTGACTGCTGCTTCCATGAGTGTTGATGATTGGTCCAACAAAAATGAAGTCTTGGACAACTTCAATTTCTTCTCCACTTGTATGGATGTTGTTTATTGGTCCAGTGGTGAGAATTTGTTTTCTTTAAATTGTGCTGCAAACCATACTGAAGACAGTGCTCTTTGATCTTCTTCAGTAAATATTTTAAGTCCTCTTCACTTTCACCAAACATGGTGTATTATCTGCATATTGCAGGTTCTTAATGAGTCTTCCTCTAATCCTGATGCCATGCTCTTATTCATATAACCATTTATCAAATTATTTGCTCAGCATACAGATTGAATAAATATGGTGAAAGAATACAGCCCTGACACAGAATTTTTC
>NW_006408523.1:30121575-30122473 GCF_000296735.1 Chrysochloris asiatica | reverse complement strand
CGGAGTGGCTGGTAGTTTCAAAGTGCTGGCCTTAAGGTTCACAGTCCGATTCGTAACCACTACGCTACCAGAGCTCCTTATTTAGCATAATGTTATTTATCTATACTGTAATCACAAATCTATGAAAACTACCAATTTTATCTAAGTTTCTGGTGTGGCGTTGTGAGCTAATGCATCAGACTGCAAAGTCATTTGAACTGCAAGGCTGGTGGTTCAAGCTCACCAGCTGCTCCTTGGAAACCCTTTACAGGGTTGCTATGGGTGGGAATCGACTTGATGGCACTTCACAACACAACAACCTATTAAGTAAAAGCTATGAGAACTGAAAAACTAACTAAATAAAGCATATAAGGAGAAGAAAGAAAAAAAAGCAAGAATTACACTTGTTGCTGCTGAGTTTAGAATTATGATTAAATTAAAATTGGGCATATGATAACCAATTACAACATACTCATTTTCAAAGAAACCTCCATCAGTAATTTAGCGCTTTGCATTCAAATAATTATTGTGCAGATTTTTCCTGATTAACAAAAGAATTCTATTTGATAAATGCATGTACTTGATTGTTTCTAAGACCCACTTACAAACATGATTTATTAAACATTGAAAAAGAGCCAGTAAAACTATTTTATTTTTATAAAAAACAAAAATTATTATTGGTGCATTTGTGGCATAGACATTATTTTTCTTTGTAGCTAATTTTTAAAAAATTGCTATTATGGGATACTCTGCTGAGAATACATATATCAAAATATAGCAATTAGCAGTTTTGACATGCACAATTTAGTGATATTGATGACCGTTTTGAATCATGCACCCGTTCTCATGCTCCTTTTCTGAGTTGCTCCTTTCTCATTAACATGAACTCACTGGTCCCAAAGGGTCCATCTAATATAAG
>NW_006408523.1:30117079-30121475 GCF_000296735.1 Chrysochloris asiatica | reverse complement strand
GTGAAAAGTCAGCAATTTGAAACTACCAGCTGTTCTGCGGGAGAAAGATGAGGCTTTCTGCTCCCGTAAAGATTTACAGCCTTGGAAACTCTGTACAGGGTCGCTATGAGTTAGAACTGACTCCACGGCACATAACAACAACAACAACAACAGGAACAACAATATATATAAAATGATATATTTGCTAGTGGAATTCTGGCATGGTTTTGTAGGATAAGCACACTACTGCTAATCCAAATGTCAGTAGTATAAACCCACTAACACGCCTCAAAAATTTTATGCAGAGTCACTATAAGTCAGAACTGACTCCATGGCACTTAACAACAACAAATAGAATGTGGAATTTTATAGGTTAACCACTGTACTGTAGGTTGATCACAAGGTCAGCAGTTCAAACCCAGGAGCTGCTTGTACGAAATCCTATACAGGATGGCTATGAGTAGGAACTGACTCAAGAGCACTTAACAGCAACAACAACATATAGAACTTTGTTAGCATAAAATTAAGTTTATATATGTTGTTGTTAAATGTCATAGGGTTGGTTCTGATCCATAGTGACCCCATTAGGGTTTCCTAAGAGTGACTGGTGAGCTTGAACCGCCAACCTTGCGGTTCAAACCGATTTTGCAGTCCAGTGCATTAATCCACAATTCTTAAAATGTGATCCCATTGACGATATGATCTCTGAAGGTAAATGTGTCAAATCCAAATGACTTGGAAAATCAGCTAGCATATCAATTATTAAAAATCTAGAATGTTTCCAATACACTCTGTTAAAACTGCTAAACTATTTTTATAATGCATCATTTAAGGTAGTGCAGTGGACTTCATTCAGCTAAGCATGGGTCTGCTAACTGCAAGTTCAGCAGCTCAAACCTACCAGCAGATCCCTGGAAATGCTACGAGCTGGAACTTTATGAGTTGAAATGATTCAACTGCACTGACAACAAGCAATATATTTATCTTAGTAAAATGTTTTAATATTCTGAACGACATTAAGGATTTTATATTTTGAAATACATGAAGAAAATAGCTAGATTTTAAATGCTGATGACAATAGCCAAAAGAAGGATAAAGTGAACAAATTCAACAGCTAACTCAGAGTACATAAAATGAAACTAGATAATTTAAAGTACAACTATCTCTTTTGCAGGAAAGAATAACTCATTGCACCTATTCAATTCAAGGTGTGTCAGAAGTGTCATCTTCATGCAGAAGGGAAGCACATTTTATTTGTAGCTGTTTGCCCCTTCCTTACTTCCTGACTTCAAAGGAGGACCAATATATGTAATAAATCAGAGTTTTAGTAAATGACTACATTTCACCTACAGAAATTTATGAGAAGAAATGTAACCATTAGTCACATATACTCAGGATATAGATCTTTTCCTCTGGGTAGCTCAACTAACTTACCTAAAAAGTTTAAATCATTTTGGAAAATTTGTTGCATTTATTAAAATAAAATAGACTAACAAAACATGAAGGATTATAGCTTTATATTCCAACTAATTCAAAATATTAGTTTGAAAACCCTGTACAAATGCTGTATAATGCAACCCTATTAATATTATACTTCATTATTGGTTTATTTAAAAACAATCAACGTTGAATATTAAACAGTTTTCTATTACAAAAATGTTTTTATTGTAAATGTAGTCATACAAACTATATACATTTTTACTACTCAAACATGCTAGAAACAAAGATGTGAGATTTCCTTTTACCAGGAGCAATCATTGGAAATGGACATCATGTTTGGCAAATAGCTGTTCAGTGAAAAAGAGTAAGACCCCAACTAGATGGAAAGATATAGTGGCTACAAGAATAGACTCAAACATGACAATTGTTATGAACAACAATAGCATATTTCTAACCTAGTTATAGTTATCTGGAGTCCTCGTAGGATATGTGCAGGACCACAAGGTCGATGGTTCAAACTCACCAGCTGCATCTTAGGAAACCTATACTGGGTTACTATCAGTCGGAATTGATTCAATGGCACTTAACAATGACATTTATAACTTTCTATCTTTGTATTGATCTATAAACTTCTTATTTATTTATAAATTAATCTTTTTAATAACCACTTTGTAATTGCTCTAAGTGGAGAGTGACTATCAACAGGTGCTTAATAATTGATGTTAGGAACCTCATAGCTAAAGGTATTATCAATTCCATGGAAAGAAAAACAGAAAGCTCAGCAAAACCACCTAGGAAAAGATGTTCAAGTTTAAAAGAATTTTCTATTATAGCCACATTAAATTTAAACTATCTATTTATTTTTGTAAAATTCCTAATAGATGATAGTAACAGGCAGTACTAGAATCTGAAAGCATGACTGTTTTATTATATATGATCAAGGACATTTTTTTTTTCTTTCTTTCAGGAATAAATCATTTATACCTAAGCTTACTGGATTTTATTTAGTAAATTGTCTTAAGTATAAGAAAAATCTAAATTGGAGTCCCAACAAGACTGTTGGTGGCGGTAAGTGCTGTGCTGTGGAGTTGGCTCTGACTCGTAGCAACTCTGTATAGGGTTTCCAAGGACTAGCTAGTGGGTTTGAATGGCTGACCTTGTGGTTGGAAGTCTAGTGCTTATCCTCCAGCACCACACAGCAGTATTAAATAACTAAGAGACATGAGAGTTTAAAACTTAAAAGCTTTTTGTTTTCTTTTTTTAATGTTTATCCTATCCCCCAAAAATGAAAAGACTTTTAATATCCTGCAAATTGAGATTTTGTCCTGTTACTTATTGTTTTTGCTACAGATACGTTTGATTTCAGATAGCTTTTACTTTCCCTACTCTACTCTGCGTGGTGGTGCAGCAGTAATTCCCAGGCTCCCTTTCCAATTTGACTCTGGTGGTTTTGGTAATTAAGTGTCTTAAGATAATTAGAGAACAGAAGAAAGGAATCTAGGGAGAGGATGCTTCTTTCAGGTACTCTTAGTGAGCTCTGCCCAGCATGATCAATGCTCCTCATTGTTCTAGCTGCTGTTGAACGTCTCGTGTAATATGTTCCCTAAAAATCAAACTCTAAGATGAAGTTTATCATTCAGTTAGTAATTAATTAGTGAGTGAAGTACCATTGCAAATAATACTCAGAGACAGGATAGTAAACAAGTAGGAGTTGGCTGATAGAGACAGCAACCTTTGATAAAGACTCATGAACAGCCTTTACTGACCCCATAGGAAGATATGGAACTTCTATGTTATCTTGAATTGATCTGAGATGGAAACTTTTTGTACTCCCACCAATCAGTCAGTCATTGGTTTCTAAGGAAGAGATGTGAGTCTGAATAAGAATATACTATGCCACTGAGGAAATTATGGAAGAGCTGATAGTTGAAGACTATTTACCTAAAGTATTTCCAGCAGGTAGAGCAACAGGACATCCATTGAAGGAGGACTTGGACAATGTATCAGAGTTCAATAAAGTTGATTCTTGTAACTCACTCCTTCCGAATTCCAATAAATTTTTTTTTTCCTGGATATAATGTAGGAAGGAAAAGATAGTTGGTTGAACAACAACCCTGAATGCTTCCCTGATCTTAGGAACATAACTGAATTTCATCCTTTTTATTCTACTCTATCCATTTTAGATACCATTGACCATCAGATGATCTTAGCAGCTTACTTAGAGATTTGACCAAATAATTCATCTGTATTGGATCTGAAAATCTTGTACCATTCACTTTTCAAGTTGCAGTTGAAAAGTGCAACTATCTCAAATGATGTGATTTTATGTGATTATTATAATATTCAAGTGTGAAGGAATTAAGTTAAGTAAGGATGCAAATCCTTACTCAAGTCACAGCCCTATTTTATGAAAAGAGAGTTTCCCTGAGGTGTGATTTGCATTATTTCTAAGAGTCAATTCCGACTCTTAGAGACCCTGTATAGGGTTTCCTAGGGGCAGCTGGTGAGCTTGAACCACCAACCTTGCAGTTCAAACAGCTTTGCAGTCTAATGAATTAACCCACAGCACTGCACTATAGTTTATATTGTGTTGATCTGGACAAGATAAGACCAGGGCTGCCCAAGAGCATAACTTAGAACCAAATGTTATCTTCACTGTCTCTACTGTGTAACTGAAGCCTCATTTTGTTCTGATGTTCAGGATCAATTCCCCCAGTTAGGATAGTGATAAACCTTCTTGGCACAAAAAAATGCAAGTACCCAGGCACAATTCCCAATTATGACTCAGTGATTCTCTTTCTGTATAACCTGGAATTCATGTTCTCCTTTTGGGAGCCAAGATCTCTAAAGTTGCAGAACCCAACATTGTGGTGGGTGGAAGTCCCTAGAATTGTTGATAAATACAGCTACTCTTACTTCCTTTCTTTGATTTTCAAGTTTTCTATTGGAGAAATAGTATTATACAAAACTGTATGTT
>NW_006408523.1:30078499-30116549 GCF_000296735.1 Chrysochloris asiatica | reverse complement strand
ACATATACATACACATATATGTATAAAAGTGTATACACTTTCACGAAGATTGTGTTCCATCTTGCTAAGTTGGTTTATCCTCTATGCTTGGTCTATCAGACCAGCTGTTCTTATATAGTTTTTGTCATGCTGTTACTTTCTCACATCTTTGCTATAAAATGTAAACCCTGGACAGTTATGATGATGATGTGATCTCATGTTAGTGGAAACAGCTTTTAATGTGCCTTTAGGTGATTGCAATGACTCAGGCACTGCGGCAGGAAAGGAAACTTCATTCCTAGATTGCATGCCCAGCACTGTCAAAATTAAATCACTGGCTCCATTTTAAGAGGCTAATGTAATCATCAGATTGGTTATACGAACCCACCTAAATGGTCCTTGAAAAGTAAACCTGTTTATCTGTTTCCAAAAAGTTACAGTCTTGAAAAACCTATGGAACGTATTTAGTCTACGACATGGGTTTGTGATGAGTCTAAGTCGAATGAATAGTAACCAACAGCAACAATAACAATGAAATCACGAGTCCCAGTCCTAGGTGGTGCAAACGGTGAAGGTGATAGGCTGCTAACAGAAAGCTTGGAGGATTAAGCTCACCCAGAGCTGGCTTGGAAGAAAGTCTTGGTGATATACTTCCAAAAAAAACCTTACCTATTAAAAAACATGGAGTATAGTCTATACTCATGAGGTTACCCTTAGTATCAGAGCAAACTGTACTCTGCATGTTTTTCAATAGGTAAGGGCAAATTTTTAGAGAGTTCCTTGGTGGTACAAATAACGAACAATATTTTTTTTTTCTAACATGAGCAAATATGATCTTTTCAGTAATGGTGCCATTTTAAGGTGCCTAGCCTTCACTCCTGTAACAGATTGGCTTCTGTCTCCTGACAATATTTGTTGCCTTGTATGTGCAAATATGACCCCCGTTTGGAGGTAGGGGTTTTCTTTTGTCATGCTAATGAGATCATCTCTAAAGTGGGGCCTAATTCTAAAATCACTTCAATACCAGTAGAATGCATCTAGTAATGTATCCGTTTTTATGCCCAAGCTACACCTGGCACTCCATGTGACTCTTTGGTTATTCTAATACTCTGACTACTGCTTTTGTTTTGAGTAAAAATGCCTTTGTCTCTGGCCCAAGAGATTTATGTCTTCTGAAAGCATTCATGGCCTGTGGCAGGACATGTTACTCAAAGGTAGTGTAAGATTAATACCTTCACAGATATCATTGTATTTAGTTTTATGACAACCTCTTCTACTATCACCCCTTATCTACAGGTTGTTGTCAGGTGCCATCAAATCAGTGCCAACTCACAGTGACCCTATACACAACAGAACGAAACACTGTCGGATCCTGGGGCAACCTCACAATTGTTGCCACACTTGAGCACAATGATGCTGCCACTATGTCAATCCATCTTGCTGGGGGGGTCTTCCTCTTTATCTTTGACCCTCCACCTTACCAAATGTGATATCCTTCTCCAGCGACTAGTGCCTCCTGACAATGTCTGAATTATGAGTTAACTTAAATTTTGGGATAATATTGAGATTCTTTAACACATACTTTTTTTCCCCTCTCTTGGTAATCCTATTCCCTTCTTCTTGTCATAGAACATAATCATTTTTTCCATTTTTCAGCTTTATGTAATGGATCTACTGGATCATTCTGAGTTTTGTCAGCCACAGCCTTTCTGACTTATCAACCTCATACAAATTCTGGTATATCAATCTCAATCACAGAATTGACAGATCTGATTCTAGATAGCACTTTTTCAAGTGCATCTAGCAGCTACCTTAATAGTAAGCTTTCACATTCTCCTGGGGTCCTGTTTAAAGTTTTTAATAAGTTTTTTCATAAAGAACTGCTCAAATTTGATAAACTTCTCTTAATCCTTCTTGGTTCCTTTGAGCAAATCACCTCAGAATCAAATACAAATATTTTGGTTCCTGCTGGAATATGCCGGCTGGATCTTACAGGTTCTTTGAGGCTCCGTCTTTTTCTCTTGTCCTGAGTAAATCCCTGAAGGAGTTACCTTGTCACTTAATTTCAGTCATATGCCTGCTTTCCAGGAGAAGGCATGAAGACATTGTGAAGGTATGTAAATATGGTGCCTTCTAAGGGAAAAGAAGTTTCTGCTTCAATTTTGAGCAAAAAGAAAATGCTAGATCTTAATACACAGCAAAAGACCACTTCAACAGGCTTTCTGGCTTCAGAAAAAGCTATGACTCACAGTGTGGTGATTATCAATCTAGATGTCTTCCTCTTATGTGTCAGCATCATATCTTATGCCACCAGGCTTCTGAAATTTGCAACCATTTTTATAAATTCATCAAACTCCTGGGATTGGAAGTTTACTACTTTTTAGAATTTGGACACTGTGACAATTAAGTCCTGGGACTGGTGTTCAGCTTCTTTATTATATACTACCATTGTAAGTATTGAAGGAGCTCTGCTAGCGTAGTGGTTACGAGTCAGACTACTAACCTCAAGATCAGCAGTGTGAAACTACCAGCCATTTAATGGGAGAAAGATAAGACTTTCTGCTCTTGTGAAGTTTTACAACATGGAAAACTCTATTCAAGGTCGCTATGAGTTGGAACCGACTCCACGGCACACTACCACCACCATTGTAATTTTTGGTATTGGACTTCTCTTTGTGTAGGAGCTGTGAGTGTTACACCTACTACTTGTGATGTTGTTGTTGTTAGGAACCATCCTGTCGGTACCGACTCATAGCGACCTTATGCACAGCAGAACGAAACACTGCCCGATCCTGGGTCAACAACGCAGTTGTTGTCGCCATCAATGTTCCTACTTTGCCAATCCATCTCACTGGAGGTCTTCCTCTTTTTCTCTGACCCTCCATCTTACCAAACATGACATCCTTCTCCAGTGACTGGTCCTTCCTGACAGTATGTCCTAAGTATGAGAGACAAAGTTTGGCCATCTTGGACTCCAAGGAGCACTCTGGCTACACTTCTTCCAAGATCAATCTGTTTGTTCTTTTGGCAGACCATGGCACTTTCAATATTCTCCTCCAACAACATAACTGAAAATTATCAATTCTTCTACGGTCTTCCTTATTCACTGTCCAGCTTTCACATTCATATGAGGTTATTGAAAATATCATGGCTTGAGTCAGGTGCACCTTAGTCCTCAAGCTGACATCTTTGCTCTTCAACACTTTAAAAAGGTCTTATGCAGCAGATTTGCCTATGTAATACGTCATTTGATTTCTTGACTGCTGATTCCATGAATGTTGATCGTTGATCCAAGATGAATGAAGTCCTTGACAACTTCAATCTTTTCTCTGTTGATAAGAATGTTTTTTATTGGTCCAGTGGTGAGGATTTTTGTTTTCTTAACATTGAGATGCAATCCATACCAAAGGCTGCGCCTTTTGATCTTCATCAGTAAATATTTTAAGTCTTCTTCAAGACACAAGTCTTCTGATCCAGAAATTTGTGATGAGGTTTTCATTACTAGCCAGGAAGTGATGGATCCCATACTATAGCCTGCATTCTCAGTTTGCTCTCAGTAACAATTTTCACACATTTATTGCTCTTAGAAACTTATTCCTAGATAAATCCAGCATGTATACTGGTAATCTTTAATCTGCAGTCTCCTTGGGATCAATGATTGTGGAAAATAGGGAAGGAAGCAGAGGTGGGGAAAGGGAAAAGCTAATTGTCTGCACTGCAATCCCAATATTTCTTAAACATAGTTCAGAAGATAGGTTGTATTTTCAGTAATATACTGCTTGGACCAATATGGTTCAATATACCTGATTGTATGTTTAATCAATTTCAGACTGAAGAGGTTGGTAGAATTCTCCAATTTCATCTCATTGACTTTAGTAATTGGTGTGTAAATTTGAATAATATTTGTATTAACTGGTGATCCTAATAGACATATGGATATTATCCTATCACAGACAGTGTTGTATTTTAAGATAGATCTTAATATGTTCTTTTTGATGATGAATGTGACACCATTTTCCTCAATTTGTCATTCCTGGCATAGTGAACCATATGAATGTCAGATTCAAAATGGTCAGACAGTCTACTTCAGCTTACTAATGCCTAGGATATCCTATTCTGGCACTAGATCCGACGATATTCTAGTGCTCTTGTCACATTTCAGTATTCAATATTCTAACAGTGTTTCACTGTTACTAATAATTTTTCCCCCAGTGGCTAAACCTGGAATCCACTTCAGGATAATGTGCTGGACCACAAGGTCAGTTTGAACTGCAAGGTCACCAGTTCAAACACACCAGTTACGTCTTGGAAACCTTATACTGGGTCACTCTGAGTCAGATTGACTCAATGGCACTTAACAGCATAACAACAACAACAAATCTTCAGAAGTAGTCCGTCTTTCCTTCTTCCTAGTCTGTCTTAGTCTGGAATTTTCATTAATATCTGTCCACTGTAGGTCACTGTTCTGGAATTTAAAATACCATTGGCATAGCTTCCAGCACCACAGCAACACACAAACCAACACAGTATGACAAACTGACAGATGACTGGTAGAGTGATTTAGTTGGACCATGTAAATAGGATGCAAAGGGTTCTAATGCAGTGAAGCATTTGTTTTCCCATCCCACCCATCTCAGAAGCAGAAACAGACAATAATAGTACTGTCAATGAAGAAGATCCATCAACAGAACATATTATCCCTGTGTGGGAAATCAAGGGAAGCAGAGGCAAAGGCACGGAGATACCTAGCAGAGAGCTTCTCAGCTTAAGTTTGAGTAAAACTGAGAGCCTTCCAGGCTTGCAGACTGTGCCCTTTGGGCATTTACCCACAGCTCAAGAGGTGTTTTATAACACCTGCCTATGCAGGACAGAGGTCTAGGGGCCAGCCACATGCTTCTGAGGTCCAGTACCAGAGATTGGTGCATCTATCATTCAACTTAGAAGTGTTCCTTATTGGAAATCTGCTGTATACTGAGTACTTTCTGATTCTGAACTGTACCCTATTAAATGCCATAATCATGATTTCAGTCTTTGACTTCTGCATAGCCGTATAGCCATTACAATGGCTTATCAAACCCAACCAATATGAAGAGTGCCTTATGGGGGATGGTTGGTGTCAGTGTAGGGAAAGTAGGTTGGAAGATGTCTGTATGTCTGTGAAGAGGTGGAGACAGCCTTGTGCTGAAGATATGGAGCTTGATTCTCTTTCTTTGTATAGTCAAAGGAGGTCAGATATTTCTTCCATGCTATTTGTAAAATGTCATAAATACAATTTATGGATGTGTGATATTTTAAGCTGCCACTTTCATTTGTATTTTTTACTGTAATCAGAATGAATTCAATAAAAATTATAATATTTACAAAATAAACTTAAAAATTTTATTTGACCCAGATATCCTAGTCTACAAAAATTCAAGTAATTCTAGTGCTTCTAACAGTTCTTTACATTGAAAACTTGCATCTCATAGGAGTAAGGATATAAGATCTGAAATTAGACATATCTTGAGTCCATGAAGCATTGTCGATAAGTAACCTGAGAAAATTACTTCAATCCTTCGACTTTCGATTCTTTTGAAAATAGTGGCTATAATAGCTATAACATAAGTATTATAAGTTTTAATGAGATCATACAGTTAATGGGGCATCAGGCATGTAGAAAGCACAAATTGAATGAAGATGTAATTTAATCTAACATAAATTCATATTTTATGAATCAGGGGGAAATTCAGTAGCTTTTATTGCAGCTAATACTAGGCAGAAAGAGTTTAATGAGACATATTGTGATGAACATCTAGCAAAATTCTAACAATCTGAAATCTGGCTGTTATTACAATATATTTACTATTTTGTTCAATGTTAGAATACAGAAAGTAGTTTGAGTAGATATGTTAACCTACAACCCTGTGATAAACAAGTATACTAAATAGCTATTAGCTTTGCATTATATTAAAAAAATATTGTGTTTCACAGTTATTCAGATTGGTTATTTTATTTTCAGAGTGAGTCTGTTAGTTATCTGTATTTTTGTAAGGTTTATTCATTACTATTAGTGGAGTCCTGGTGTGGCGCTGTGGGTTAATGCACCAGACTGCAAAGTTGTTTGAATTGCAAGGTTGGTGGTTCAAGCTCCGTGGAAACCTTGTACAGGGTCACTATGGGTCAGAATCAACTTGACAGCACTCAACAACAACAACATTAGTGACATAGTATCAGGAGGGTCTACTACCCGGAGAAGGATATCATGTTTAGTACAATGGAAGATCGAAGAAAAGAGGAAGACCCCCAGCCAGATGGATTGACACAGTGGCAGCAGCAATGTGTTCAAACATAGTAACAATTGTAAGGTTGGTCCAGAACCAGGCAGTCAGAACCAGGCAGTGTTTTGTTCTTTTGTGCATAGAGTCGCCATGAGTCAGTATTGACTTGATGGCACCAAACAACAATATTAGTGTTCTATTTTGACTTTTTCACATATTCTGGTTGATTTTGATTATTTTGTTGTTGTTGTTTTCTTAGTATGAGAAATATTACTAGTATTTTATGGGGCAGAATTATGTAAAAAAATATGCTCAGAAATTTATCACTTGTTTCTCATTCCTTCTATTTTGTTCCTATCTCTCTCTACATGCATTCTTTTCCTCTTTCTTATCTACTACTGTAACTATCCAAACTCATTCGTTTCTGACTTACTTTTCACGTCTTTCTTTTTACAAAAATGGATATGTAGATGTATATTTTCTTTTATCTCCTACATTCTTACCTAGAGAATAGCATGCCATGATAACATTTTGGTACATTTCTTTTTCAAATTCTGCAATATGGAGTGATCTTTAAAATGTCTCCATTTCAGTTCAGCACATTCTTTCTCATCCTATATTTTAAATTTAACTAAATAATAATAATAAAAAAGATACAATTTAAGTGCAAAGTTAAAGAATGGACTTAATAATATGTGATGATATTCTTTTTGAAGGGTCTTAAACACATAAAAAAAAAATAAACTGTGTTTTGTTGGTTGGTTGGTTATGTACTTTGGAGCTGATTCTAATGCATAAAAACCCTGTATGGGTTTCTAATGCTGTGAATCTTCACAGGAGCAGAAAGCCTCATCTTTCTCCTGTGGGACAGCAGATAGTTTCAAACAGCTGGTAGTTTAGAACTCCTGGCCTTGAGGCTAGCATCCCAACTTGAAAACACTACACTACCAGAGCTCCTTAAACTATGGGTACACATGCATATAAAATTAATATGCAGCAAAGCAACAGAGATTTTAGAAGAGAATAATGAAGGTTCTGGACACCACTTAAGAACTAGCTTATATCATATTGAGGAGGATCTATTAAAGAGATGATATTTGGGGAGAAATTCTAAATGTAAGATGTATTTTGACATGAAGAATATAAATTCTTAATAACAGAAGAGCAGAAAATGTGAAGTAAAGTTACAAAATTTTGATGTACTTTGAGAAATTAGTAGATTTTGAACTTTATAGAAAATTGCTTCAGTAAGTTAAATAAGAGAATTATAACATAATCAGGATTTTTATTTGAAAATATGTCTCCTTTGGAAGCTGTTTTAGTAAAAATCAAGGCAAACTATTGGAAATGTCTTACATAATACAGCTCATGTGAAGATCGTAAGGTGACTTAAGTGTTACATGCCATTGAGTTGGTTTCAACTCAGAACGACCCTGTGAAGGATCGTTCTGAGTTGCAAAAGCAGACAGCCTCATCTTTCTTCCACGGAGCATCTGGTGGTCTCAAACCTCCAACTTTGTGGTTTGCAGTCCAGTGCTAGGATGCTATAATTATTTTAGAAGAAAGCTAATGCAACTTCAAATTTTTGACTAGTCTTTTCCATGCTCGTATTCTGACAGTTGTCAGTTCATTAAACCGCATCCTCTTTATTAATACTGCCGCTGATTCTTTTATCTCTTTTTCATGGGTCTGTTGTGTTATCCACAAAAGTAGACTGTTAGCATCTGTAAGTCAACATATCCAAAGCCATAATCTTTTAAAAAGTATATTTATTAAAAAAAAAAAAAAAAAAAAAAAAAACCTTTAACGAAGCATAGTTAGAAATACACTCATGTTTTATTCTTACATAAATTAAAAATGTAACTATTTAACAACATTCTCAGTTAAGGTTGGTAAGTAAGGTCTCTGGATGACACAAATGGTTAAGCACTTGACTACTAGCCCAAAGGTTGGTTGTTCTAATCGAACCAATGGCATTTCATTAAACACTACTGGAGATCTCCTTCCAAAGGTCACAATCTGAGAACCCTATGGAGCAGTTTGACTTGGAACCCATGAGTTTTCCATGAGGCAGATTCGACTTGAAGATGACAAACAACCAAAAAGGAAAATTGTGTGCAAAATTAACTTTAAAATACACAATCAATTAAATAAAAAACTAACCAATGTGGCAAGTCTTGGAAGAAATTAGCAAAATGAAAGTTATCAGAACGTTTTATGGTGTAAAAGTCACATGGTATAAAAGTCAGAAGTGAATGTTTGAGCAGTATCTGAGAAGAAAGTAAAAAAGTAAAGTCTGATTATCAACTACAAAGGCAAAAAAATTGCATAGAAAGTTCTAAAAAAAATTATTAAATTTATATATGGAGACTCATTCCTAATGCAAAATTATATCTGTTGGATAGCTATAAAAATATTACACTAGTCATTAGTAGGGTTCCTATGAATTAGAATTGACTTTACATCAAGGAGTTTTGTGGGAGTTGCCTAGAATACCTGGTGTGGCACTGAAGGATAATGTACTGGACAGAAAGGTAGATTTGAATTACAAACTCACCAGCAGCTCCTCAGAAACCCTATACAGGGTTTCTAATGAGTTGAAACTGACCCAACAACACTTAACAACAACAACAATCCTAAGAAGGAGCCTTGATGTAGCACTATACAATAAGCACTGGATGGCTAATTGCAAGATTGGAGATTCAAACATACAATTCGCTCCTCAGAAATCCCACACAGGGTTGCTAAGATTCAGAATTGACTCCACAACACTTCACAACAACAAACCATGAAATCACAGAAAATATACAAGCATCTCCTCATATTTTATTTTCTATAAATGGCAAAAGCTTTAGTGTTCAAAAAATATTTATTTACAAAGATAAAAAGTGACACTTTAAATTTTTATCTGAATCTAATTTTAAATTAGAACTATAAATATAAAACATTTGCATTTATGGGTAAAAACCAATTTGAAGGACGTTATAACTTTAAATATTAACTAGGATAATTTAGATATTGTTGTTGCTAAGTGTGATTGAGTCGGTTTTCAAAGAGCAGCTGGTGAACTTGAATGAAAGGCATCACAGTTCAAATATCTTTGCAATCTGTTTGTTGCATTAACCCACAGCACCACACCAGGACTCCAATTTAGATATTAGTAACAGCTAATTTTAGGGTCCTGATTTTTTATGTGGAGTCCTACTGTGACCCTGCAGAATAATGCAGTGGACCACAAGGTCCCTTTGCACAGCAAGGTCAGTGGTTCACACTTACCAGATGCTCCCGAAAACCCTATACAGGGTCACTTGCCTCATCTTTCTTCCTCAGAGCAGCTGGTGGGTTTGAATTGTTGGCCTTGTGATTAGCAGCTCAATATTTATCTTATAGCACCACAAATCTTTGGAAAACATGTTTAGAAAAGAATACATTTTTTGGATATGTTTGGGAAATTTTAATACTAGAAGCACACATTAATTACTAAGTACTTTTTAAACTCTTTTAATGTACTCACAAATATAATCTATTTTTAAACTCCCAACTACTAAGAACAATTTATAAAAATTGTTATAATAAAATTATGACTCTCAGTGATAGATAAATAGCAAAGCATTGGCTAATCATCAAACGTTTTCAGATCTCAGCAGGATATTAACTTGCTTTCAGATATTCAAATGACTTTGTTCTTTAAACTTAGTTAGATGAGTGTTGAGCTTAGTTGTGAGAGTTATTTCCAAGTATCATACTCCATAACTTTAAAAAGTATGTTTACCACATTAAAATATTCTTCCTTCAATATTTTGAGAAAATACATGTAATTTTCTCATAAAATCACTTTTGTTAATATTTCTTAAAATAAAATCCATCATGAGTAAGTAACAATGAAGCACATTTAGCGTCATGAATTGCTACTAAATCCTTTCTTAGTTTAGCTCTAAATTAATGATGGAGCATACTCTTTAGAATAGTTCTGTGCATGAGACTTGAATAATGTAAGGAGAAGAGCAAGAAACGGGTTTGTGTGTGGGCATGTGGGTGGTTATTTGGGTGTTTTGTTTATTTGTTTTCCAAAAAGAGGCAGCAAGGTATTAGGAAAACAAAACAAAACAAAAAAAGATTATAGGTTGAAAACAGAGTTTGTGTCAGAACAATACATGGTGGTGGTGTGCCTTGGAGTCAGTTCAGACACATACTGACTCTGTATAGGGTTTCTAGGAGTCCTGGTGTGGTGCTGTGGGCTAATGCGTCAGACTGCGAAGTCATAAGAACTGTAAGATTGGTGGTTCAAGCTCACCAGTGGCTCCTTGGAAACCCTGTACAGGATCACTATGGGTTGGAATCGATTCAACGGCACTTAAGTGTCGACCTTTGTCTGAATCCATCCACTGATTTCAGAGAGATGATTAAGCACATTTTGTTTGAATAAATTTGTGCATGTATGAAGTCCTAGTAGCAATAATTTTTTTAAAATTTAACTTCATCTTTATTTTCATCCTGACACTTAAATGCTGGAGGAGATATAAGAGTTGCTATTACTGCTTTTAGCAATCCCATATAAAAACAGCAGGTCCTATTCTATATCAGAAAAGTGCTATGTGGACCAGATGTCATCGGCTGCTGCTTTTGCTATAGGTCCTAGATTTGTTTCCAAGTCATATAGACCCTGCATAGGCTTTCCAAAGCTGTTAATCTTTATGAGAGCAGAAAGCCTCATCTTTCTGGTGAATTCAATCTGCTGACTTTGTGGTTAGCAGTCCAGTGCACATCCCATTCTGCTACCTGAGCTCCTTCAATATCATCTGGCAAATGTCAAAAGAAAGTTGATTGTGTCACAGGAGAAACCCACCCATTGCTGTCTAGTTGAATTTCTGGGAATTGATGGAATACAAATTGAAATCTTATAATAACTTAATGAAGCACTGGAGGTACTCACTTGTTTATTTCAAAATATTTGGAAGAAAGGCACCTAGCCAATTGACTGGAAGGAAGTGATTCATATTTGTGCCCATTTCACTAAAAAGAGGTGACACAACAGAATGTGGAAATTGTTGAATAATATCATTACTATAACATGAACATAAAATATTGCTGAAGATTCTTTTTATAAAGCTGCTACAGTTCATTGACACAGAGGTACCAGAGGTTTAGGCAGATTCAGACAAGGACATGCAACAAGGGATGTTATTGCTGATGTCAGAAATAGCTTGGTAGAAAGCAATGAATACAAGAACTACGTTTATATCTGTACTTTTTTGACTACGTCAAAGCTTTCAACTGTGTGGAGCAAAACAAACTATGGACTACATTGAAAATAATGGGTGTTCTAGAACACATAATCGTACTCTTGAGGATCCTGTAATAGACAAAGAGGCATTATTTCAAACAGAACAAAAGGATAATGTGAATGGAGTAAAGCGTGCTGGAATAAAACCCTCGGGGCCTTCATTTGCTGATGGGACACAACACAAAAGAAAGAGAAACAGATGTAAACATCCATTAATAATTGGAACACGGAATGTACAAAGTATGAATCTAGGAAAATTGGAAATTGTCAAAAGTGAAATGGAACACATAAACATCAATATCTTAGGCATTACTGAGTTGAAATGGACTGGTATTGGCCATTTTGAATCAGACAACCACATGGTTTACTATTCCAGGAATGACAAATTGGACAGGAATAGTGCATTCATTGTCAAAAAGAATCATGATCAGTCATGAAGTACAACACGGGCTGTGATAGGATAATATCACAGGAAAAACGAGTAAATACCATTATTATTCAAATTTATGCACCAACCACTAAAGCAAGTAAGGCTGAAATAGAAGAATTCTACCAAAGCCATTTGTACTGCAAGGTCGGTGGTTTAAGCTCACCAGCTGCTGCTCGGGAACCCTATACAGAGTTGCTGTGGGTCGGAACTGACTCTACGGCACTTAACAACAACAACAACCAATGTCTTTAATTTGAAATTGATCAAACATGCAATCAAGATATATTGATCATTACTGGTGATTGGAATGCAAAGGTTGGAAACACAGAGGAAGGATCAGTAGTTGGAAAATATGGCCTTGGTGATAAAAATGATACTGGAGATCACAAGATAGAATTCTGCAAAACCAATGATTTGTTCATTCCAAATACCTTCTTAAGACAGCATAAGAGATGATTATACACATGGACCTCACCAGATGGAATACACAGAAATCAAATTGATTACATCTGTCGAAAGAGATGGTAGAGAAGCTCCATATCATCAGCCAAAACCAGGACAGGGCAGATTTTGAAACAGACTATCAATTGCTCATATATAAATTCAGGCTGAAGGTGAAGAAAATGAAAACAATGTTCCATGAGGCCCAAAATACGACCTTGAATATATCCCACCTGAATTTAGAGATCATCGGAAGAACAGATTTGGTACATTAAACACTAAAGACCAGAGACCAGAAGGGTTGTGGAATGACATCAAGAACATCATACATGAAGAAGGCAAAAAGTCATTAAGAAGACAAGAAAGAAGGAAAAGATCATAATGGATGTAAGAAGAGACACTGAAACTTGCCCTCCAGCTAATAAATACAAAAACAAATGGAAGAAATGAGAAGGTACCAGAACTGAATAGAAAATTTAAAAGGTCAGCTTGAGAAGACAAAGTCAAATATTAAAATGAAGTGTGCAAAGATCTGGAGTTAGAAAACCAAGAGGTAAGAACATGTTCAGCATTTCTCAAGTTGGGGGAACTGAAGAAAGAATTCAAGCCTTGACTTTCATTATTGAAGGATTCTCTGGGTAAATTATTGAATGAGGCATAAAGCATCAAAAGAAGATGGAAAGAATACACAGAGTCACTGAACCAAAAGAAAATGGTTGATGTTCAACCATCTCAAGAGGTAGCATATGATTAAGAGCCAATGATACTGAAAGAGGAAGTTCAAGGTGCATTGAAGGAATTGGCTAAGAACAAGGCGCCAGGAATTGATGGAATAAAAAATTGAAATCTTTCAAGAAACTGAGGCAGCACAGGAGGCACTCACTTATCTATGCCAAGAAATGTGGAAGACAACTATCTGGCTGACTGATTGAAAGAGATCCGTATTTGTGTGCATTCCAAAGCGAGTGATCCAACACAATGCGGAAATCATTGGACAATATCTTTGATATCCCATGTGAGTAAAGTTTCACTATCATGTTTGGTAAGGTGGAGGGACAGAGATAGAGAAGAAGACCCCCAACGAGATGGATTGGCCAAGTGGCAACATTGATGGACTCAAGCGTGGCAACAGTAGTGAGGTTGGCCCAGGATAGGGCAGTGTTTCTTTCTGCTGTGCATAAGGTCACTATGAATTGGTACTGACTCAATGGCACCTAACAACAACAACAACAATACAGAAATGGCTGCAAGCATACATTGACAGAAAACTTCCAAAGATTCAAGTTGTATTCAGAAGAGAACATGGAACTCATTGCTGATGTGAGATGGATCTTGGCTGAAAGTAGACAATACCAGAAAGATGTTTACCTGTGCTTTATTGAGTACACAAAGACTTTCAATTGTGTGAATCACTAAAGGCTATGGACAACATTGTGAAGTATGCATATTCCTGAATGCTTAATTGTTCTCATGAGGAATCTGTACATGGACCAAGAGGCAGCTGTTCAAATAGAACATGGGAACACAGACAGATTTAAAATTATGAAAGGTGTGCAAAAGGTTGTATTCTTTCACCATACTTATTCAACCTGTATGTTGAACAAATAATCTGAGAAGCTGGGTTCTATGAAGAAAAACATGGCATCAGGATTGGAGGAAGACTCATTAACAATATTGAGATATGCAGATGATACAACCTTGCTTGCTGAAAGTTAAGGGGAGTTAAAATATTTACTCTTTACAAAGAGCACAACTTTCAGTATGGATTACTTCATAATGTAAAGAAAATAAAAATCATCACCACTGGACCAATAAACAACATTCAAATCAACAGATAAAAGATTGAAGTTGTCAAGGACTTCATTCTTCTTGAATCAATCATCAACACTCATGGAAGCAGCAGTCAGGAAATAAAATGACCTATTGTATTAGGCAAATCTGCTGCACAAGACCTTTTTTAACTGTTGAATAGCAAAGATGTCAGCTTGAGGACTAAGGTGCACCTGACCCAAGCCATGGTATTGTCAATAACACCACATGCATGCACAAGCTCTACAGTGAATAAGGAAGACCATAGAAAAATTGATGCTTTTGAGTTATGGTGTTGGAGGAGAACATTGAAAGTGCCATGGGCTACCAAAAGAATCAACAGGTCCCTGTTGGGAGAAGTGCAGCCAGAGTGCTCCTTGGAGGTAAAGATGGCCAAACTTCATCTCTCAAATTCAGACATATTGTCAGGAGGGAACAGTCGTTGGAGAGGGATATCATGTTTGGTAGGATGGAGGGTCATATAAAAAGTGGAAGACCCCACTAAGATGAATTGGCAAAGTGGCAGCATCAATGGGCTCAAGCGTGGCAACAATTGTGAGGTTCGTCCAGGACTGGTCAGTGTTTCATTCTATCGTGCATTGGGTAACTATGAATTGGCACCGATTCGATGGCATCTAACAACAAGAAATTATGTCCTGGTGTGGCACTGTAGGTTAATGTTTTGGACTGAAATGTTGGTTTAATCTGCAGGGTAGGTGATTCAAGCTCATAAGCTGCTCCTTAGAAACCCTGTACAAGATTGCTATAGGTCAGAACCGACTCAACAACAGTTAACACTAACAACATATGTATGCTAGTCTGGAACACTATAAGGGGCCTGTGGATAACCAGTGGGACAGCAAAAATAATTCACTCCCATGCCTTTGTGGTACATTTTGGTAGGGAAATCAAGGCATAATTTTGCCCAGCCTATCCACACCATATGGCTGGATCCTTGACTCTGATGTTAGGAAGTGGGTTAAGGATGCCTTTAAGTTGATCAAGGAAGCCTGCTCTCTTTACACAGCTCTACCTCAAACGCCCCATGCCCCTTCCCAGCCCTCTTCTTGATTTTCAAGATGTTTGGGTGGTTGGAGGGGATTTTTACATCTCAGAGTTTCTAAGACAGAGAACTGTTGTAGTTAAGTGTTACTAAATCAGTTCTGAACACTCCTTTATAGGGTTCAATCCAAGGAGTGATTCATGAATTTGAAAGCCAACCTTGCTGTTCAAACCAATTTTGGCATCAAGTACTTATCCTACAGCGCCACATCAGAACAACAAGGCAGAGTACATACTTTTAAAAGGAGATTCAGTATCAAAAAGGCTTTGCATTTATTTCAAAATGTTAAAAATAAATGAATCAAATGAGGGTTTTCTATTTTATATAAAAAAATATGGAGAATTTCAGACACATAAAAATGATCAGAATCCCCATCTAGTTGCCACAAAGCTTTAACTATTATTGCCTCTTAACCAGACTTGTTTAATCTCTACTCATTTCCACTCCTGGATTCTTCGTTATTTTAATGCAGATCACAGACCATATATGATTTCATTCATAAGTACAGTTCCATGGAACAATGCAGGGGTAGATGAGATGTGAGGGAATGTTAGTGTTACCAACCTCACAGGGAACCTCTGTATATAAATTTAGCACACCAAAAACTTAACGACTGTTGACAGAAACATTTCCTACAATATAAACAGCCAATTGACAAATGTGTATTATATGAAGAGAGCTGTGGCTCTGTGGGATAAGCACTGTATTGTGAACCTCAAGGACAATGGTTCAATCTACCAACAACACCATGGGAGAAAGAAGATTTACAGCTTCAGAAACCCTACAGAGGGTCGCTATGAGTCAGAAATGACTCGACAACACTATACAACAACAATAACATATGTAAGCTATTTTATGGTCACTACCTAAGTAGAATTCTATCATATGTTCTCCAGCATAATTTCTATCACCAAAGCCATATTTTCCAACTACTGATACTTCTTCTTTGCTCCCAACCTTTGCATTCCAATCATCAGTAATGATCAACACATCTTGATTGAATGTTTGATTGATTTCAGATTGAAAAAGTTGGTAGAATTCTTCTATTTCTTCCTTAGTGGCTTTAGTGGTTGATGCATAAATTTGATTAATAGTGGTATTAACTGGTCTTCCCTGTAGACACATAGATATTATCCTATCACAGACAGAATTGTATCTCATGACTGTTCTGGATATGTTCTTTTTCACAATGAATGCAACACCATTCCTCTTCAATTTGTCATTTCTGGCATAGTAAACCATGTAGTTGTCAGATTCAAAATGGCCAATACCAGCTTAGATAGCATAAGAGACGTGGACCTGACCAGATGGAACACATAGGAATCAAATTGACTACATCTGCAGAAAGAGACGATGGAAAAGCTCCATATCATCAGTGAAAACAAGGCCAGGGGCAGACTGTGGAACAACCATCAATTGCTCATATGCAAATACAAACTGAAACTGAAGAAAATGAAAACAAGTCTACGAGAGCCAAAATATGACCTTGACTATATCCCACTTGAATTTGCAGATTTGATACATTAAACACTAAAGACAGAAGACCAGAAGAGTTTTGGGATGACATCAAGAACATCATAAGAAAGCAAAAACTCATTGAGAACACAAGAAAGAAGGAAAAGATCAAAATGGATATCAGAAGAGACACTGAAACTTGCTCTCCAGCGTAAAGATGCTAAAGCAAAAGGAAGAAATGAGGAGGTCCAAGAGTTGAACAGAAAATTTCAAAGATCAGCTCAAGAAGATAAAGCCAAATATTACAACAAAATGTGAAAACATCTGGAGTCAGAAAACCAAAAAGGAAGAACATGTTCAGCATTTCTCAAGCTTGGGGACTGGAAAAAAAAAAAAAATCAAGCCTCTACTTTCATTATTGAAACATTCTCTGAGCAAATAAAGCATCAAGAGAAGATGGAAGGAATACACAAAGTCACTGTACCAAAATGAAATGGTTAATGTTCAACCATTTCAAGAGGTAGCATATAAACAAGAGCTAATGATACTGAAGGAGGAAGTCCAATGTGCATTGAAAGACTTGGCAAAGAACAAGGCACCAGGAAATGATGGAATAGAAACTGAAATCTTTCAAGAAAGTAAGGCAGCACAGAAGGCACTCACTCATCTCTGCCAAGAAATTTGGAAGACAACTACCTGGCTGACTGATTGAAAGAGATCCATATTTATGCCCATTCCAAAGAGTGGTGACCAAACAGAATGCAGAAATCATTGGACAACCTCTTGGATATCCCATGCAAGTAAAGTTTTGCTAAAGGTAATACAGAAACAGCTACAATCATACATTGACAGAGAACTTCCAGAGGTTCAAGTTGGATTCAGAAGAGGCCGTGGAATAAGGGATATCATTGCTGATGTCCGATGGAACTTGGCTGAAAGCAGAGAATATCAGAAAGATGTTTATCTGTGCTTTATTATCTATGCAAAAGCTTTAGATTATGTGGATCATGACAAGCTATGGACAACATTGTGAAGTATGAGCATTCCAGAAAACTTAAACGTGCTCATGAGGAATCTGTACCTGGACCAAGAAGCAGTTGTTTGAACAGAACATGGGAACACTGAATGGTTTAAAATTAAAAAAGGTGTGTGACAAGGTTGTGTGCTTCCATCATACTTATTCAACCTGTACGCTGAGCAAATAATCTGAGAAGCTGGGTTCTATGAAGAAAAACGTGGCATCAGGATTGGAGGAAGACTCGTTAACAACCTGAGTTATGCCGATGATACAACCTTGCTAGCTGACAGTGAAGAGGACTTGAAACATTTACTGATGATGATCAAAGAGCACAGCCTTCGGTATAGATTACATCTCAATGTAAAGAAAACAAAAATCCTCACCACTGGACCAATAAAAAACATTCTTATCAACGGAGAAAAAATCGAAGTTGTCAAGGATTTCATTCTTCTTGAATCAACTATCAACACTGATGGAAGCAGCAGTCAAGAAATCAAACAATGTATTGCATTAGGCAAATCTGCTGCACAATACCTTTTAAAATTGTTGTAGAGCAAAGATATCAGCCTGAGGACTACTGTGCACCTGACCCAAGCCATGGTATTTTCAATAACCTCATATGCATGCAAAAGCTGGACAGTAAATAAGGAAGACTAGAAAAGTTTATGTTTTTGACTTACGGTTTTGGAGGAGAATATTGAAAGTGCCATGGGCTGCCAAAAGAACCAATAAATATGTTTTGGAAGAAGTGCAGACAGAGTGCTCCCTGGAGTCTGAGACGGCCAAACTTCATCTCTCATACTTCAGACATAGTGTCAGGAGGGACCAATCACTGGAGAAAGATATCATGTTTGGTTAGGTGGAGGGTCAGAGAAAAAGAGGAAGACCCCAACCAGATGGATTGGCCAAGTGGCAACATCAATGGACTCAAGTATGTGAGGTTGGCCCAGGATCAAGCAGTGTTTCCTTCTGCTGTGCATAAAGTCGGTATGGGTTGGTATCGACTCCATGGCACCTAACAACAACCTAAGCAGAATGGAGCCCCGGTGTGACGCTGTGGGATAATGAGCCGGATGCAAAATTGTTTTAACTGTAAGGTGAGTGGTTCAATCTCATTAGTCCCTCCTAGGAAACCCTATACAGGATTGCTGTAGGTCAGAATTGATTCGACAGCACTTCTCAACAACCTAAGCAGAATGTACAATCTGCTTTTGCAGCTTCAGTTTGCTCCAGGAAATCTAGCCACCAGAATACATGTTATCATTACATGCATGCCAAAACAATAGTACACACTTCGCTAAAATAGATTCATTCAGTGCATTCATTGTGCAACCACCAGCTGCTACATATTTAACACAGCCTTGAAATGTTCTTCTATAGGGAATTGAGAGCAAGATTTACTTTAGTGAAAATATAAAACTAATTGGATAATATAATTTGTAGTGTAGCCCCTTAAATTCCTGAAAAAACAAACCACTTTTAGCTATATGTATTTTCTCTTGAATGAATAAATTCACTATATTCAGAATATCATTGTGAAGCCATGGTGACTTATAGGCATAAGTAACTGGATTAGAAAATATGAGATATATTGATTCTGTACCACTTTAGGCATGGATTTAAGGCAATTTTTTATACAAATATAACCAATTTCCTTTTCATTTGTTCTGCCAGCATTTCTGATTGACACTATTAAGCAAAACTCCTTTTTGAGTCTGCTGATGACAGCTTATACTTTCACAAGACCTTGTAAACCAGTTCAAGAAATCAAACTGTAGCTATGAAAAAATAAAATCCAATATGTCTACAGGAAAATGTATCTATTGCCTTTAAAGTTCTTGCTTTTGATACTTTGTTTCAAAATTACCATCTACAAAGCAAAATATTTACTTGGATGTCTATTTTACCAAAAAATGGTCCATTTATAAATATAAGCATATTTATCAATGCATACACTTATGTCTATTTATATAAGTACATATACAACTGGATGTATGTTGTTGTCGTAAATGCTATTGAGTCATTTCTGAATCACAGTGACCATGTTTAGCTTTTCCAAGAGGCAGTTGGTTTGTTTGAACCACCAACCCTGTGGCTAGTAGTCCCATGCTAATCCTTTATTATCATATCAAGATATATATATATATGTGTGTGTGTGTGTGTGTGTGTGTGTGTGTGTGTGTGTGTGTGTGTGTAAGGAGCTCTGGCAGTGTAATGGCTACAAATCGAGCTGCAAACCGCAAGGTCGACAGTTCAAAACTACCAGCTGCACCGCAGAAGAAAGATGAGGATTTCTACTCCCGTAAAGATTTGCAGCCTTGTAAACCCTGTACATGGTCGCTATGGGTCGGAACCGACTCGACTACACTTAACAACAATACCATACATATGTGTGTGTGTGTGTGTGAGAGAGAGAGAGTCCTGTTGTGGTTCTGTGAGATAATGTACTGGACCCCAAGATCACGTTAAACCATAAGATTTATGGTTAACCATTTGATCCTCAAAAACCTTACATAGGGTCGCTATGAGTTGCAATCAACTTGACAGCACTTAACAACAAATATAGTGACCGTGTATTGGGGTTTCCAAGAGTGGCTATTGGATTTGAAGTGCTGAATTTATGGTTCTAAGTCTAGTGCTAATCCTATAGCACAATACCAGGATTTCACCTTACCATAAAAATACAAAAATCCTCACAAATGTATGGATAAATAACATCATGATAAATGGAGTACATTTTGAAGCTGTCAAAGATTTCATTTTGCTTGGATCCAAAATCAGCACTCATGGAAACGGCAGTCAAGAAATTAAAAGAGGTATTGCAGTCACAAAATTCTTGAAAAGATCTCTTTAAAGTGTACGAGAGCAAAGACATCAGTTTGAGAACTAAGATGTGTCTGACCCAAGCCTCAAATGCATGTGAAAGTTGGAGAATGGATAAGGAAGACTAGAAGAAATGTTGCATTTGAGTTATGGTGCCAAAGAAGAATATTCAAAGCACCATGGATTACCAAAAGAACAAATAATCTGTATTGGAGGAAGTATAGCCAGAATGCTCCTCAGAAATCTGGATGGCAAGACTGTGCCTCTCATACCTCGAGCATGTTGTCATGAAGATCCATTTACTAGGAAGGACATAATGCTTGCTAAAATAGAAGGTCACCGAAGGAGATGATGATCATCCAGGAGATGGATTATCACAGCAGCAGCAATGGTCTGGAGCATAGCAACAGTTGTCAGGATGATGACAGACCAGACAGTGCTTCATTCTGTTGTGCTTAGGTTACCTGTGAGTAGGTAGCAAATAACAACAATAATATATATGTACATGCACATATATATACGGAGCTGTTCCTCGGAAACTCTATACAACTCGATGGCACTTAACAACAACATAAGAAGCTCTGGTAGAATAGTGGTTATGAATCGGTCTGCGAACCTTAAGATCAGTGGTTTGAAACTACCAGCTGCTCCGCGGGAGAAAGATGAGGCTTTCTACTCCTGTAAAGATTTACACCCTCGGCAACCCTGTAAAGGGTCGCTATGGGTCGGAACCGACTCGACGGAAAATTATAAGGTCCTATAATTTGCAATAAATTGCTCTGGTAGCATAGTGGTTACGAATCAGGCTGCGAACCTCAAGGTCAGCAGTTTGAAACTGTCAGCTCTTCCACTAAAGAAAGATGAGGCTTTCTGCTCCTGTAAAGATTTACAGCCTTGCAAACTCTGTGTGGGGTCACAACTGACTCCACAGCACATAACCACCACCACTATAATTTGCAATAACAATAAACTCTTCATCATTTCATATTAATCAGTATAAACCAGAGTTCTAAACTATATGCTGACACAGAGGAGAGAGATTGATTGTGCTTTTCCATAACAGTGTGACAAGGAAATTTTTCATAATTTAATATAATATAATGCTTGTTACTCATGACTAATATGTATACAATATTCCAAATTATAAATGCTCTTAAATTTTCACAAATAATACATTACAAACTCATTTTCTCTGATTTTCTCTAATTTGTAATTCATCAAAACTGAAATCAAAAGCAAGAAGTTAGACATGCTAAGTATTAGTGAGCAGAAATTGACTATTATTTGTCATTTTGAATCAAACAACTATGTGGTTTAAGTTGGGAATGGCAAATTTAAGAGGAATGACATTACCTCAGTCTTCAAAAAGCAAATTTTAAGATCAATCCTGAAATACAATGGAGCTTCAAAACATTGTTGGAGACATAGAATAAAAAAATTAATTAAATTTTCCTATACATTTTTGACTCACCCTTGTACAATGATGTCAGTGATAGGATAATATTCATATGGCTAGAAAGAATACCAGTCAATACATCTATTATTCAAATTTACATACCAATCACTAATGACAATGATGTAGAAATTGAAGATTTTTACCAACTTCTGTGTGAATTTAATCAAACATGCAATCAAGAAGCATTGATAGATAATTACTGATGTTGGAATGTGAATATTGGAAACAAGGAAGAAGGACTGGAAGTTGGAAAATGTGGCCTTTCCTCATATTGAACATATTGAAGTTATCAAGGATTGTATTTTATTTGGTCTTACAGTAAATGCCAATGGAAGCAGCAGTCAAGAAATCAAATAATGTATTGCATTCAGTAAATCTACTTTAAAAGTACTCTTTAAAGTGTTGAAGAGCAACGATTTCACTTGGAGGACTATGGTGATCTTGGTGGCCCAAGACATGGTGTTTTCAGTTGCATTCTATGCATATGAAACTGGACAGTGAATAAGGAATATTAGTGAAGAATTAATATATTTGCTTGTGAAAAACGTTAAATACATCATGGATGCTAGAATAGAGAACAAACCTGTCTTTGAAGACGTATAGTCACAACATTGCTTAGGAGCCAGCCTGGCTTTTTATTCAAAAGTCATTGAGTTGTTAGTGTACGCTGATTGGTTCCAAATCAAAGAGACCCTTTATCTAACAAATTTAAAAACTGTCATCATGGCAATCATTCCTATGTTTGAATCCATTGTTGCAATCACTATGTCTACCTGACTTGGTGAGGGTCTTCTTTTTTGCTGGCCCTCTCCTCTGCTAAGCATGATGTTGTGCATGATGGCTGTTCCCTTTTGATTGCGTGTCCAAAGTTTCTGAATTTAGTATAATAATGATTTTATAAACATTCATAGGGATTAGAATTATCTTCTGGGTAAATAGAAAAAAGATATAAATTCCTATGTGGATGGCACATTTAAGTTATTTTTAAGCATTTTCAAGATATACGGACATTGAAAATTCCTATTCTTCTTTCACTCTAAAACTAAGAATTATGAAGACAAGTAGCATGCTGCAATGTGTTTGATGGGTGGAAAGGGTTCAATAATAATTGTCTTTATTGCTAAATGAATGCACTCCTGAACCCTTAAGAATACTTGAAAACTTTTATGCAGAACCAAAAAAGGCAAAAAGAAAAGAAAAATGAAAGCATGTAATCAAGAAAAATTATCATAAGGGTAAAATCTCTCAAAAACGTCATTTTTCATACTTTCTAAATGAAAGTCTTTAATCAATTTAGTTATTTCTGATGGTGATTAATTTATATGGTTCTTTTTCTAGTGGTTGTAGGAGTCCAGGTATGTGCACTATATGCGATAACCACAAGGTTAGTATGTCAAACCCACCAGCCGCACCTCAGAAACCCTATACAGTATCACTATGAGTAAAGACTGACTAGATGACACTTAACAACAACAACAAATAGGCTTTCAGATTTTAAGAATTACAGTTAGCGTTTTAATTTTTTAAAATATTTTTGTAAAGGTCACATCCAATGAAACTCTGTTGAGGAGATGTTATGCTACCCTGTCTTTGATTAAGTGCTGATATTATCAGTCCCCATTGGACAGTGGTGATCTGTCAGTTTTCATTGGCTGCCTTTTAGAAACAGAATTCCAGGCCTTTCCTGTTAGTCTGTCTTAGTCTGGAAGCTCCACTGAAACCTGTTCAACATTATAGAAACACACAAGCCTCCAACAACAGGTACATGGTGGATGAAGTGCACTGAATGAAAATTGAATCTGAGTCTCCTAAATGGAATCCTAGCTGCTCCCATTACCAAGTGCTGTTGTTATTTGCCATCGAGACAGTTCTGGCTCATAGCTACTCTGTATAGGTTTTCTAAGGAGCAGATGGTGGGTTGGAATAGCAGATCTTTCACACCAGGACTCATTACCAAATCCATATCAAATTCATGCAGCCAGGCATATAGAAGGCAACAGGTTCTCTTTTCAGTCTTGGTTTGGAAATCTACACATGATTGAAGATAAGTTTACATCTTAACTAATGCTTACAAAAATTAGAAGCCTCAAATTAACAAAATAATGTTATTTATAAGTAGATATTATTTATACATTATGTCCTTTTTCCAAAGTTAAAAAAATAAAAGAGGAATACTTTAGAAATATGTTGGGAAAAGAAAATGAATGATAAATACTTAATGGTACAAAACTATGTTTTCCTTGGATAAAATATGCTTTATAATTCAGCCAGATTTACACCTTTGTATTGATCATAGCATGGGAATATTAAATACATATCAGAGGCAGCTTTCTCTAGTACTGGAATGAGAAAAACAGAGTACAGGACACCTAGGAAGTGACTAGAAAGCAAAAGATATCTGCATGATTAGGTGCTTAAAAGCAAGACATTTATGATTTAAATATTTCCATACAGGCATTACATAAAATATTGACAGAATTTTTTTCAGGCTGGTGATATATAAGAATCAATTAGCATTATCAAAGTTAACAGTCATGAAAGACTTGACCTTCTAAAGGATTCCACCAGTACATAAGCAGGCTAAAAACCATGGAAAGTAAAATGCGAAGCATCTGTTTCCCCTCTGATCAGCCACCATCCATCTAGGAAGTTCTGCCCTTTGCTTAATAGGAACCAGTTGAATCTAACAGGGGAGGTTGTATGTTTAGCCATTGTTGCTTACAAAATTGAAATAATTTTGCAGTCTGAAGATTATATGAATCATATTTTGCTTTTTGCATGTATTTGGGGAAAGGAATAGTTTCTGAGTGAAGTATGATTGCTACTGCATTTAAAAACACTGACATTTGTTTATGTTGGTCTTCCAATAAGTGCTTGATATTTTTAAATGTCATTTACTAATACCAGGCATTCCTCTGAAACACTATACAGGGTCAAAATACATCGGAACTGATTCCATGGCACTTAACAACATCAATGCATTACTGCTTTAGTCTTCTAAATTATAACTGCTGCTATTTTTTTTTTAATGTATAATTTGCAATTCTCTGGGGCACATGCTTGTCAAAGAAAAAAGTAATGAAATTTCTCAAACTGACTGGGTTGTTTTTGTTGTTGCTGCTGTTTTGACATGAATAGCTAGCTGCCTCCTTTTCTATGAGACTAGAAAAAAATGGATAGTGCCCAGTTACCCTACTGAAAATCTGAATCCTAATCAAAAGGGCTACATGAATATTAGAATTTCCCAAATTCCCATATAATCCAGACTTTCTGGTATCAACGAAAATGGATTAATATTCAAAACTACTATCCTGAGATAATCTTTAAATCTTAAACCAAAATATCCTTGGAGTCTTCTTTAAACCAACCAACAGTTTACCTTAATTAATAAAAAATGTCTACCTTGATCATTGTGTTCTTTTAAGAACTATCCATATGGGGTGATATTGACAACACTCACTCTAAAGCTTAGACAGGACCGTTAAGGAGCAGTGGGTTTAAGCTAAAGGAGGAGAACACAGATTAAGAAAAAGAAAGTGAGTATGGTTGCACAACTTGAGCATTGTAATCAATACCACTGAATTATACATGCAAAAATCATTGAAAATGCATTTTCTGCTGAGTGTGTTTTCAATAACAATAAATAAAATTAATTTAAAGTTGAATTTATTAACATAAAACGAACAGCAGGTTTTTACTGGTCATATAAATCTGGTTAGTTGAAAGATAAACAAAATTAATGTGTTAATTTCTGATTTTCTTTTTAACAGGAAATAGGAAAAAAGATAAAGTAAGTTATTTTAGCTTTCTCATGGAACTTTAAAATCCCGCCATATTTCTTCAAGTAATTTCCAACGGATTGAGCTTTTGCTCTTTCCATGTTACAGAACGTCTCAAACTTTGTCTTAGTTACCCATATCTACATCTGGAGCTTTATATTAAATACATTGTTTTGTATTTTGTAAATGTGACATATTAAAGATTATGATATATTGGGTGTTAAGTGTCTTGCATGTTGCTATGATTCTGGAAGCTATGCAACATGCAAGACAGAACAGCATGACAATCTGACTGACAAATGGTGGAAAGAATACTTAACACCCAATATATCATAATCATGCCACAGATATTTTAAATGCCAGCAAGATCACCCACTGTGGACAGATTTCAGCTAAGCTTCCAGACTAAGATAAACAGAAAGAAGGAAAAACGGACTACTTCCAAATATTTAGTCACTGAAAACTTTAAGAATAACAGTGAAACACAGTCATTACCAGAATATTGAATATTGAAACATGGTGGGGAGCACTAGAATACTGTCAGAAAATGGGCCCCTCAGGTTGAATTGACACTCAAAATACAACTGGGGAAGAGCTGCCTCCTCAAAACAGAGTTGATCATGAAGACGCAAAAAGAGTAAATTCATTTTGCTGATGGGGCACAACTCAAAATCATGAGAAACAGCTGTAAACATCCAAAATAACAGGAGCATGGAATGTATTAAGCATGAATCTAGACAAATTAGACGTTATCAAAAATGAAATGGAACACATAAATATCAATATTATAAGCATTTGTTGTTGTTGTTGTTAAGTGCCTGGAGTCGGTTCTGACTCATAGCGACCCTGCACAGGGTTTCCGAGGCTGTAAATCTTTACGGGAGCAGAAAGCCTCATCTTTCTCCCACGGAGCTGCTGGTAGTTCACAGCCCAATTCGTAACCACTGCACTACCAGAGCTCCTATTATAAGCATTAGTGAGCTGAAATGGACTCATATTGGCCATTTTGAGTCTGACAATCACATGGTTTACTATGTGAATGACAAACTGAAAAGTAATGTTATCACATTCATCATCATAAAGAACTATATCAAGATCTATCTCAAAGTACAATGCTGTGATAGGACAATATCCATGCACCTACAAGAAAGACTAGCTAATACAATTATTATTCAAATTTACATAGCAACCACTAAAGCCACTAATAAAGAAATTGAAGAATTAGACCAATTTCTTCAATCTAGCATTGATTAAACATGCAATAAACATGTATTGAAAACTACTGGCAATTAGAATACAAAGGTTGGAAATAAACAGGAAGGATCAGTAGTTAGGAAATGTGGCCTTGGTAATAGCAATGATGCTGGAGATCGAATGAAAGAATTTTGCAGGATCAATGACTTCATTGCAAATATATTTTTAAACAACACAAAAGACAACTATACAAATGGACCTTATAATTTATAATACAAAGAAATCAAATTGACTACAGCTGTGGAAAGAGATGATGAAAAAGCTTGAGATCGTCAATTAAAACATAAGAATGTGGAACAGACCATCAACTGCTCTTATGCAAGTTCATACTGAAGTTGAAAAAAAAACTAAAGTAACTCCCTGAAAGCCAAAATATGGTCTTGAAAATATACAACCTGAATTTAGAAATAATCCCAAGAACAGATTTGGTTACTTAAACACTAGTGACCAAAGACCTGAAGACTATGGAATAACATCAAGAACATCAAACAGGAAGAAGACAAGAAAAAAGGAAAAGTTCACCATTCGCTCCTCGGAAACACTATACAGTGTCACTATGAGTTGGAATCAACTCAACAGCACTTAGCAACAGCAGAATGAGAAAAATATTGAATGATACAGAAAGCATCCAGAGAAGATGGAAGGAATTCACAGAGTCACCGTACCAAAAAGAAATGGTTGATGTTCAATCTTTTCATGGGGTAGCCTGTTATCAAGAGCCAATGATACTGAAGGAAGAAGTAGAGTGTGCACTGAAGGCATTGACAAAGAATTAGGCTCTGGGAATGAATGGAATACAATTTGAAACCTTTCAACAAACTGATGCATCAGTGGAGGCACTCATTCATTTATGCCAAGAAATATTGAGGAGAGATACCTGACCAACTGATGGGAATAGATTCATATTTGTGTACATTCAAAAGAGAGAGGACTCAACAGAATGCAGAAATCATCAGGCAATATCATCAATGGTGCATGCAAGTAAAATATTGCTAAAGATAATCAAAATGTGATTCCAGCAGTACAGTGATAGGGAGCTTCCAGATGTGTGGGCTGTATTCATTTGGGGATGTGGAATAAGATACCATTGCTGACATCAGATAGATCTTGTCCGAAAGCAGATAATACCAGAAAGATGTTTACACTTCTTTATTGACCACTCAAAGGCTTTCAATTGTGTGGATCATCATGACAAGCTATGGACAACATTGCTGAGCATGAGTATTCTGGAACACTTAATTGTGCTCATGAGTAGCCTGTATATAGACCAAGAGTCAGTCATTTCAACATAACAAAAGGACACTGAAGGGTTTAAAATCAGGAATGTTGTATGCCAGGAATGTATTCTTTCACTATACTTATTCAATCTGTATGCTGGGCAATTAATCTAAGAAACTGGATTATATGAAGAAGAACATGGCATCTGGACTGCAGGAAGACTCATTAACAACCTGCAATATGCAGATGATAAAACCTTGCTTGATGAAAGAGAAGAAGACTTAAGATAATTAACTAATGAAGATCAACAACCACAACCTTCAGTAAGGGTTGCACCCTAATGTAAAAATAAATATATATATATAACAAAAATCCTCATGACTGAACCAATAAATAACATCGGGATAAATGGAGATAAATGCTTATCTTACAGGAGTACACCAGAACTCACACACTTACTATCATTTAATTTCTATATGATTAGTGATGATGTTTCCTCTTTCAATCCTAAATTTGAGTCTTTGATTTTTATTTCTTGGTCCATCTAGCTAACATTTTGTTGTTATGTTTCATTCTGCAGTGCATAAGGTCATTCATTATGAGTCGGTACCAACTCAATAGCACCTAACAACAGCAACAACAACAACAACAACAACAACAATCTCTTGACAAGCTTAGTTTTGCTTATTTTCTCTATGATTTTTCGGTTTAAATCTCACAATTTCTGTGTACCATTTGCCTGCTAACTACCTGTGACTTTCATTGCTATTATTGTTAAGCACCATCAAGTCGGTTCTGACCCATAGCAACCCTGTATAGGGTTTCAGAGGATCAGCTGGTATTAGCCAACCTTGCAGTTCAAAACGACTTTGCAGTCCAGCACATTAACCTACAGTGCCACACCAGAACTCCTTCATCATGGTAACATTACTTTTTCTTCTTTATCTAGTTTTCTAAAGGAAAGAATAGACACAGAAATAGAGTCACACACGAGGGGAAGATATTATGTGAGACTACATCTAAAAGTCAAGTGTGAATCTGGAACTAACAAACACTGAAGGTTATAAGGAAGCATTTTCCCCTAGAGTTGACCAACATAAAGTCCCGTTTTTCAATTCCATTCTCTTTATGCTATTTTGTTATTGTTAGGTGCCATCGAGTCGGTACCAACTCATAGCAACCCTATGCACAACAGAACAAAACACTATCTGATCCTTGGCCAACCTCAAAATTGTTGCCATGCTTGAGCCCATTGATGCTGCCATATTGCCAATCCATCTTGCTGGGAGTCTTCCTTTTTATCTCTGACCCTCCACCTTAACAAACATGATATCCTTCTCCAGCAACTAGTACCTCCTAACAATATGTCTTAAATATGAGAGACCAAGTTTCACCATCCTTGCCTCCAAGGAGCAACCTGGCTGCACTTCTTCCAACAGGGATCTGTTTGCTCTTTTGACAGTCTTTGGCACTTTAAATATTCTCTTCCAACACCATAACTCAAAAGCATCAATTCTTCTATGGTCTTCCTTATTCACTGTCCAGCTTTCACATACATATGATGTTATCGCAAATACCATGGCTTGAGTCAGGCGCACCTTAGTCCTTAAGCTGACATCTTTGCTCTTCAACACTTTAAAAAGGTCTTGTGCAGAAGATTTGCCTAATGCAATACATCCTTTGATTTCTTGACTGCTGCTTCCATGAGTGTTGATAGTTGATCCAAGAAGAATGAAGTTATAGAAACCCTGTAGAACTAAGATTGTTATTAATTTCCTTCCAATCACTCTTATCTTTGCAAGTGCTAATTTTTGTATGCTGTGTCCTTGTTGACATTCATCACAATAGATTACTTAAATTTCTCTTGTGTCCTTCTTTAACTCAATGGCTATTCAAAATTATGTAAATTTTTGTTTGTTTTATTGTTTTGTTTTGCTATTCTCTAAATTATTGTGAATGTTCACATTTTCCTTGTGGTTTTACTTTCTAATTTATATCCAATGTGAATGTAAATATATTTTGGATAACATGCATTCTTTTTTTTATTTATTGAAAGTTTTTTCTGGGATCAACATAAATTGTATCCTGGAGGATGTCCCTTTGGCATTTAAGAAGAATGTATAGTCTTCTATTGCTCATGGATTGTTCTTTAATTGTCTTTACTTTCCAGATGATTTATACTGTTCTTCAAGATTTCTGTTTCCTTATTATTTCTCAGTTGTTTTATCCATTATTGAAAGTGGTGCACTGAAGTTTCTAGTTTGTACTACAGACTTGTCTATTTCTCTCTTATTTGTTTGTTTGGGGTCCTGGTGTGGTACTGCAGGATAAGCACTGGACTGCTAACTTCAAGGTCAGTCAATCAAACCCAAGAGCTGTCCCTCAGAAATCCTCCACAGGGTCACTATGAGTTGGAACCAAATTATATCACTTAGCAAGAATATCAGTTTTGTTTCATTCATTATGGAGATTTTTGTTCTTGTTGTTAGATTTATATATGTCTATGTTTATTCTGCCTTCCTCATACATTGACTTTTTTGACTTTATGAAATGTCCTCCCCTTTTCTATGTTGTTGTTAGGCACCATTGAGTTGGTTCTGATCCTTAGTGACTTCATGTACAACAGAAAAATCCATTATGCTAGTTAAGGTTTTGTGTCAATTTAGCTGATCCTGGATTCCTAGTGATTCAGCAGTAAACATGTAATAATTCCCATGTTATGTTTAATATAATGTAATCATGTCTCCATGATGTGATATGATCTGATGTAATTATTGTAAAATATTATAAATCCTCACTTGTATGATATTAATAAGGTCACATGCAATCTATAAGATTAGGTTGTATCTTGAGTCAATCTCTTGAGAGATAAAAGGGGAGACAAGTGAGCAGAGAAAGAGAGACCTACTACCACCAAGGAAAAACAGCCAAGAGCATCATGGAGCTCCTAGATCCAGAGAAAGAATGATGATAAGACACATGGAGAGCTCCAAGGAATGTCATACTTACAGATGCTGAAATGAAAAAAAAAAAAAAAAATCTGTCTCTAAAGCTGGTGCTCTGAATTGAAAATTCCAGCTTCCCAAACTGTGAATGAATAAATTTGTGTTTGTTAAAGCTATCCACTTGTGGTATTACTGTTATAACAATACAAGAAACTAAGAAATTATCTTTAATACAATTTGGTGGTAAAAGTCATGGCATTATAATGTATGTAAATATTTTCATTTTTATAATCTATTTGGACTCCTGGTGTGGTGCTGTAGGATCCATAAGGTCGGCAGTTCAAACGTACCAGCTGCTCCTTGGAAACCCTATACTGGGTTGCTATGAGTTGGAACCAATTCAATGGCACTTAAAACAATAACAATCTACTTGCAATGTCAGTAATATATAAATATTTTTCTTAAAAATGGCAATAGTCTTAGATGCATACATTCTCTGTGAGTTTGTACTACTTGTAACAAAATATGTTTGAAACAACCTCAAAATATGCCAATAAGTTTAATTGTGTACTGATGATGAATTAAATTGATTAAAAAGGGTTCTGAATATTATTTTAATGAAATCTATTGTACAAAATTGAGCTCCAGTTGAGGTGCTATAGGATCAGCACTGGGCTTCAAACCACAATGTTGGGAATTTTGAACCCACTAAGTACTCCTTGAAAACTCTCTATACAGGGTTGCTATGAGTCAGAACCCACTCGATGGCACTTAACAGCAACAACAAATAGTACAAAATTAACCTTTAGTTTTTTAGACAGTTTATCTTAAGTTAAATATAAGTAAAAATGTGTGCTTTCAATATTTTGTTAAATGCAATTTTAAATTAAAATCCATAACATAATTAAGGTATTAATTAGAGTCTAATATTATTTAAATTTAAAATACTTTAAGTTATAAATAATATCTCACTAAAAACAGAATATATAATCGAGATTATATATTAAGAAAGATTTAAAATCAAGCAAGAAATAATTGAGTTCCTGAAGGACAATTTCTTTCTTTGAAAAAGCTTAATCTTCTATTCTCTCTCCAAATGAAACTGCATCCTAATACAAGTATATTCCTGTATACTAATTACTTATTCTTAAGGCCTTCTCTAGACTTTTTGGGCTATCTCCAGAGCTGTCAGACAAATTAACAGCTGGGATTAGATTTTACATATAAAGGACGGTAACCTACTTTTTAGACTTACTCATTCTGCTATTAGTGCTGACATAACAAACAACTTGTGTAAGTATTATCTACTGAAGAAACTTTTTGCTAGCTACTATGTAAACATTTAAATGAGTATACTGGTGCATACCTTGTTGTCATGAAGTCAGTGCTAGTAATCATGGAATCTGTACATTTTTCTACCTTTTTTTTTTAAATATTATGAGTAAATGTTGCATGTTACATAATTTGATGAATTAGCACATTTAGGTATTTTGAAGGATCAATTTCTTGGAACACTGCTTTGGAATGGAATAATCTTCTAAATGGAATGTGGATTATTTCCCAGTTTCAGAAAACAATGCATTTCAATTTCGGATAGATTTTATTTATTATATGTAGCAGATAATGATCTCTACCTTGGCATTATAATTTTGTTGCTGTTAAGTGCTGTTGAGTCGGTTCCGATCCATAGAGACGCTGTATAGGGTTTCCAAGGAGCGACTGGTGGGCTTGAACTACTGACCTTGTAGTTCAAATGGCTTTTCAGTCTGTCGCATTAACCCACAGCGCCACACCAGGACTCCTGACATTATAATACAGGGTAGATAAAAGATATTGCTGCAAAATCCTAGAAATCTTTATTACACAAAAAATTTAAAATGTGAAACTATTGTTTTCAACACATCCTTCTTTTATATCTGTACACTCATGAAGGTGGTGTTTCCAGTTGTCTAACCATTCTTCAAAGGATCCCTGATGTGATGCTGTAGGTGTGATACTGCAGGACTGATATTAGCAAAATTGGAAGTTCAAACTAACCAGTCACTCTTGGAAACCCAATATATGGTTAGTAGGAGTCAGAACCGACTCTTCAGCATTTAACAACAACTTTTCCCCAAAAGAATTCTGGATATCAAATTGTGTTCTTTTTAAATGTTCATTGAGTTTGGGGGACAAAAAAAAAAAAATTCTGAAGGGCAAGATAAAGGCTTTTGTTAGATGAGAGAAGGGTTTCCAATAAAATTATTGTTGGACTTTCCTTGCTCCCCTTTAAGAATGAGCCAGTGAAATGTGATGGGAAATTTTCCTCCGCACATTTCTGCCCTGCTTCTCGCCAATGCAGTTTTCAGTTTTCTTAACCCTTCTTCCTACTAAGTCCCTTGATCATCCGGTGTCATTTGAGAAAGTCTATCAAGATTACCCTTATGAAACCTCAAAAAACAATCTCCAAGACCTTCTGAGCTAACCTCTATGGCTTCAATTGCATTGACCCAACAGATCCCTGCAGAAGTCATTGTATGATTGTGCCCTGCCTTCAGGATTCTATTGGTAAATTGAAGCCTTGTCCCTGTATATGATTCATTCCATAAAATTGTCTTTATTAGCTTTGCTGTTGTTAAGTGTCATGTAATTAGTTCCAATTCATTACAACCCTATAAGGGCTTTTGAGGCTGTAAATCTTTGCAGGAACAGTAAGCCTTTGTTTCTCCTGCTGAGCCCATGGTGGCTCAAACAGCCATCCTTGTGGTTCACCATCTAGTGCTTAGCATACTGCACGATGACACTCCCCTTATTGGCTTTAATTTAGTTTAAAAGATAGATGGAAAGATCAGCTATATGAGACAGATGTTCTTCACACACTGCATTTGGCACCAGTCTAGCCAAAAGTTTGCCAAGGTTGAGGAGTTTGCTTAAAACTGAAAATGCTTAATCATGTGAGATATGAATGTGAATGTCAATTCAATAGTATTCTTCAACCGTTTTCTGGATTTCAGCCATAATTTTTTCATTCATGGAGGTTGTACCATTTTCCCCATCTTGGATCATCTTGTGAGATTGCCCCCACCTTACTTGAGCCATACAAAAGCCATTGTTTAATATGAAATAGCATTCCTGTAAGTCTGTTAAAAAGCTTCAATGATTTGGGAAGATATTCACTTGAGTTTTGTTAAAAATTGCTATTTTCCTTGGACTCAAAATTATTTAATTCCATGGCAAAATGTGTATTCTTTTTATAAGACATTATAACAAGACTAAGACAAGTTTATTAAAAAGAGAACTTGTTTGCAGTTATTCACTGATAATAGGCATATTTAAGCATGTTTTGTTTAGAACAAACCCATGAATGCATGATGAGATACATTAGTAGCAATACTTTTTGTCTTACACCATAAAAATCTCAGTGGGTTTATACTACCTGTAACAAAATATGCTTTAAACAAACAAACTAAAATAGTGCTTCAGGATATTCAAATATTTTTTAATGTACATTATAAAATTTGAAAGGTGTGGCACTGTAGGATAGGCACCAGACTGCTAACCACAAGGTCAGTGGTCCTTGGAAACCCTGTACAGGGTAGCTATGAGTTGGAACAAACTCAGTGGTACTTATCAACATCAATAACAAAAGCAAGTTGGTACAGACAGTAGCATTGTTAGTTTTTTTTAGGAAAATAAATGCAGTAAAAATAAAAGCACTATGAAAGAAAATGCAGGGTTTTTTGTTTTGTTTTGTGTTTTTGATACATTTCAGACATTATATAAATTCATTCAATGAAAAATCCCTTCATTAGGAAGAAAGCATTGAAAACAATATAGAAACAAACATCAGTAATGCATGATCTATGTGCCACTAGATTAGAGTTAGAGACATCAGTATAAATTTGTATTTAGATACATGTGCATGCACAGGCTGACACTAGTTCTATCTTCGGACAGACATCCATCCACGTGGCAACAACACCTCAGTAGCAATAATTAGTAAGCAAATTTCCCAGACTTTGTTTTGCTTTCTAAAACAAACAAACAAATAGGAAACCTGGGAAATGGCTGACCATGGACTGAGGTTGTAAACATACTAGATGAACCTAAAATATCTTATAATACTAGAAGCAAGAACATGTTAAAAATGAAAGGCTAGAAGCATGTTAAATTTTTTTTATTTTTTTTAAAGGAAGCAACATGAGCTACTAATGGACACAATTGGAGGAATCTGAGAAAGAAAAGGAATATCTTGACGTTGTATTATAGTCCACAGCACAAAGTAAATATCCAGGAATGCACAGATACTAATAATGTTTGAAGAAACACATAAATGCCAGCAAAAAAGACAAATCAGTTTTATAGATAAATGACAAATAATGTACTATTTATGCAGATACTTCCTTTCTAGCATCTGCATAAACTACAGCAACCCTTCAGTGTAACCTGGACTTAGTGACTTCCTTCTCAAGATAGTGTTTTCTCTTCCTAAAGTGGAGAAGACTGATAGAGAATACCTTGGCCAGCTGAAGAGTGTTGGCATAACCACTGATGTTGTTGTTGTTAAGTGCCTTCAAGTTGCTTCTGACTCAAAGTGTATAGAGTGTCCAAGGAGTGGCTGGTGGGTTTGAACCCCCAAACTTTTGGTTAGCAGTCCAGTGCTTACCTACAAATGCCATACCAGGATTGTTTATAATGTCATTGTTGTTGTTGGCAAGTGCCTTCCAGTGGATTCTGACTCCTAGGGTTACTGCATAGGGTTTCTGAGGAGCACTTGGTGGATTTGAACTGCTGGATCTTTCAATTAGCAGTCCAATGCTTATCCTACAGTGCCACTACAAGATTGCATTTGTAACATGTATGTCCTGATATCATTGAAAAGAAAAGTCACTTAACAATTAAATTAATTTCAATAACTCACTATAACAATGTGTTGTTGTTGTTGCTAAGTGCCACAGATTCTTTTTCTGACTCCTGTTGCTGCTGCTTCCACCATGTATTATCGAGTTAATTCCAACTTAGAATGGGATTCAAACTACTGACCCTGTGATTAACCATGTGTAACCTACTACACCACCTGGTCTCCATATTTAATATAGAACTTGTACATAATTAAATGATCAAAAATCAAAATACACAAACAAATAATGATTCCATTGTTATTTACCAAGGTTGTTGTTGTTGTTAAGTGCCATTGAGTTGATTCTGACCCATAATGACCCTGTATAAGGTTTTCAAGGAGCAGCTGGTGAGCTTGAACCACCGACCTTGCAGTTTAAACAACTTTGCAGTCTGACACATTAGCCCACAGCACCATCCCAGGACTCCTAGGGAAATTTCATATCTTAAAGAATATTGGAAAGAGTGTGGAACGCTTACTGTCAGTTATGTATTTAGGAGTAGATAAGTTAAGGGTTAAAAGGTTCAATTGCAAATTTGATAAAAATACATGTGAATTGGTATTTTTCTTTAAATTAAAAAATAACATATTTTCAGTTTGTTTTTCAAAGAATAAATGTATTTTTATCAGACAGTGTACTGATACAAAGTTTAAAAAAAAGGTGGAGATCATGTCATTTTTTTGGCAAACTGCAAAAAAAATATAATATGACTAGCATTAACTTGGGAGTTCTGAGGCTCTAGATGATAAGCACAGGATTCTGAAACACAAGGGTAGTGGTTCAAGCCCATCAGTCACTTCACAGGAGAAAGTTGAGACTTTCTGTTCTTGAAAGGATTACAGCCTCTGAAACCCTTTGTAGGGCGGTTATAAATTACACTCAACAGCACCAGAGAAGTACTAATTTAGTATTCAGGTAGCTAGAGAGAGCGAGAATGAAATATACAAAGATTCAAGAGACTGCCACCTTGTTAAAGTAAGGATTTTATATTTATATTTCTGAAGTAAATAAAAAATATAATTCCTTATATAATTTGATCAATTGCATTTTAGATTGTAGACAAAGACTAAATAGAGCAATATATCCAAAGTTGCTATAATCGAAGATCCATTGATATATCTGAACGGAAAGAGAAAAAATTAAATGGGGATTAAAATCCATTTGAAAAAAATAGTAGATACAGTCAAGTTAATAACAATATGCTGCAACTTAAAAAAAAAAAAAAATCAAGATTGTCTCTCAGGTTTTAAATCAAGTAAATGAATGAATAATCTCATTGGTTAAGAGCTAAATTTGAGGGAAGGAGGAAATTGAACCAAACTGCCAGGGGTCATTCCTAGAGTAGTCAAAACAATTTGGAGTACCATTATAAAGTGAAAGCATGCTTAATCAACATTATTCCAAACCAGCTTCTTCTGCAAATCTAAAAACCAAATTCCACAGTCTCATTTGTAGCTAGAAATGGCATTATAAAACTGTTGTGTCCAGTAAGCATTTCTATTCATATATTAAAAGGAACATACTTGTTAAGAAGGACAATGTTACTTTTACCTTTCCAATACTGAACATATGAATTCTGGGAAATATTTACCTTTAAGCAGAGAATTTAGTATTGGTGAAAGATATTAAATAAATGGGACCATATTTCAGACTACCACACGTCTGTCAGTCTGTCATACTAAGGGTGACTTATGTGTTGCTGTGATTCTAAAATCTGTGCTATAGCTATTTTAAATACCAGGAGGGTCTGTCATAATGGACAAGTTTCAGCTGAGCTTCCAATCAAAGACAAACTAAGAAGATTGAGAGACAGACTACTTCCACATACTTAGTCATCGAAAACCTTATGAATAGCAATGGAACACTTTCAGCACCAGAATATTGGATATTGAAACCTGATCAGGAACATCAGAGTATTGTCAGATATAGTGGCAGAAGATGAACCCCTCAGGTTGGAAG
>NW_006408523.1:30075633-30077029 GCF_000296735.1 Chrysochloris asiatica | reverse complement strand
ACATAGGCAAATTATATGGCTCTAGAATTAATCTAATAAAATTGAAATCTTTCAGCAAGATGATGCTGTGCTGGAGGCACTCACTCATCTATGCCAAGAAATTTGGAAGATAACTACCTGGCCAACTGACTGGAAGAGATCTATATCTGTGCCTATACCAAAGAGAGGTGCCCAACAAAATGCAAAATCATTGGATAATATCATTAATATCGCATACAAGCAAAATTTTGCTGAATAATAATAATACAAAAACAACTGCAACCACCCATTTACTGAGAACTTACAGAGACTCAAGTCAGATTCAGAACAGGACATGGAATGAAGGGTATCATTGCTGATGTCAGATGGATCTTGGTAGAAAGCAGCGAATACAAGAAATGTTTTCCTGTTCTTTATGATTATGCAAAGGCATTCAATCATGGGATCATAACAAGCTATGGACAGAACTGTGGAGAATGAGTGCTCCAGAACACTTACTGGTGCTCATGAGGAAATATATATAGATCAAGAGGCAGTCATTCTAAACAGAACAAGAGAACACTGTGTGTTTTAAAATCAAGAAAGTTGATTGCCAGGGTTGTATTCTTTCACTATACTTATTCAATCTATATGCTGAGAAAATAATTTGAGAAGCTATATTATATGAAGATACATTAATAACCTGTGATATGCAGATGATGCAGCCTTGCTTGATGAAAGAGAAGACTTAAAATAATTAACTGATGAAGAGCAAAGACCACAGCCTTCAGTATGGGTTGCACCTCAATGTGAAAAAAAAAAAAAACCCACAAAAAAATCTTCATGACTGAGTCAATAAATAACATCAAGATAAATGAAGAAAAGGTTGAAATTTTCAAAGACTTAATTTTGCTAGGGTCAACCATCAACACTCTTGGAAGCAGTAGTCAAGAAATCATACAATGTTTTGCATTAGGCAAATCTGCTGCATAAGACTTTTTTAAAGTTTTCAAGAGCAAAGACATCAGTTTGAGGACTAAGGCATGCCTGACATAAACTATGGTATTTTCGATAGCCTCATACGCATGTGAAAGTTTGACAGTTAATAATAAAGAGCATGGAAAAATTGATGCATTTGAGTTATTTTGTTGGAGAATATTAATTGTACCATGGACTGCCGAAAGAACAAATCAATCTGTGTTGGAAGAAATACAGCCAGAATGCTCTTTGGAAGGCAGTACAGCCAGACTTCGTCTCACATGATTTGTACATATTATCAGGAGGGATCTGTTCTTGGAGAAGGATATCATGTTTGGTAAAGTGGAAGGTCTGATAAAAAGAGGAAGACCCCCCAATGAGATGGGTTGGCACAATGGCAGCAGCAATGGCCTCAAGTGTAGCAAGGATTGGGACGTTGGCACAGAACCAGGCAGTGTCA
>NW_006408523.1:30061101-30075533 GCF_000296735.1 Chrysochloris asiatica | reverse complement strand
ATATATATATACTAGATTTCAAAGTCAGTTTGAACGACAAGGTCAGTGGTTCAAACTCACCAGCCACTCCTTGAACACCCTATGCAGGGTTTCTATGGGTCGGATCCGACTGGATGGCACTTAGCAACAACATCCACATATATGTTGAAAAAGAGAGAGTGAGTCCTGTTGTGGAACTTCAAGAGAATGTACTGGACCACAGGGTCAGTTTGAACACTGCAAGGTAAGCAGTTCATAACCCTATACAGGATCACTATGGGTCAGAAACGACTCAACAAGAATACTGAAAATAGAGAAAGTCCTGGTGTGGCACTGTAGGATAAAAATTGAATTGCTAATCACAAGATCAGCTGTTCAAAACCACCAGCTATATCCTATTCAATATCACTATGCATCAGAATAGACTCAAAGGCACTTAACAACAAAAAAAACAACATACTGAATGTTGACAGACGGCTGCTATGGACTCAATCATTTAATGCACGTGAGGGAAAGATTGTCAACCAAAGCAGCAGTTTCCCATATCTAAAATTATTGTAATATTTAAGCAGCTGTTCATTGCTGAGTTTTCTTTTATTTGTAGTCAAATTCATTGTTTCAGACAAGGTGCCAATGAAAGGGAAGTGACAAATCAACTCAGAAAAGGAAACATTTATAATATTGTAGAAAGCAAATCAAATTGTAAGAAAAAATGCTTTGTTGTGGCGTATAAAGGTATCTTGCACAAGTGAATTATTTTTATGCAGGTGCCACTTCATAATCAGGAATATTGTTATAATTAATAAACACTGTTCACAGTGAAATTGACTAACCCGTGTTGTTGCTAAAAGTACCATGGACTGCCAAAGGAACAAACCATTCTGTGCTGGAAGCAACACAGCCAGAAAGCTCCCTGGAAGCCAGTACTTCATCTCTCATAATTTGGACATATTATCATGAGGGACCAGTTCCTAGAGAAAAATATCATATTTGGTAAAGTGGAGGGTTGGAGAAAAAGAGGAAGACCCCCAACAAGATGAATTGGCACAATGGCAGCAGCAATGGGCTCATATGAGTCGGTTCTGACTCATAGTGACCCTGTATAGGATTTCCATGGAGCGGCTGGTGAATTTGAACTGCCAACATTGAGGCCCATTGCATTATCATATAGTGCCATATCAGAACTCCAGTTAAACCATACTTGACTTTTATTACGTCCCTTAGGTAACACTGGAAGTTTCTCTCCTAATTCCTATAATTTGTATATAATTATAAAATTATATAAAGTCCATTGTGTCTGCTAATTTGCATAAACAATAGGGGTATATCAATTGGAACACAAGGGTAATAGTAAAATACAAAAAAAGTATTATGAGTTTACATTAGTCTGAAAAGAAATAAACTTCAGAATCTATCATATATTTTATAGAAAAATACATTAAAACCAGAATTAAAACTTAGGTTTTTTAGAAATTAATAAAAAGTTCTTCATATTAACACTAGTCGTCAATTAATCAATACAAATAGAAAGAAAACAAAGAACCAGTGAATCTGGGAGATGAGTTGGAAGTTCATAAACTTCCTATAGCTATACATTTTAGCTGCTTCTCTAACGTAATAGTTTATTTCATCAGTATAGGATTATTCTAGCATTTAGTGGGTTTTTAGAAGCGTAATCATGCTCCTGAACACTAGAAGAACATCACTGACATCTTCTACTCCACTTCCAAATGTTTTGCTTCTTCAAGACAGCCAAAATAAAAATATTTAAGGTTTTCATATGTCACAGAACCATTGCCAGTTGCCATCAATTTGACTTATGAAGTCCCCATATGTTGCATAATAGAACTGTGTTCTATAGGGTTTTCAAGGTTGTGACCAGTTCTCTCTTCTGAGATGTCACTGGACAGTTTCAGACCACAAATTTTTTGGTTAGTTATTAAGCTCTTAGATATTTATGTGTGCCACCTAAGGACACCTGTAGTGATATTATTGTTATTGAGTGCCGTGGAGTCAATTCCAACTCAGAGCAACCCTGTATGAAGTTTCCAAGGAGCACTTTGTGGGTTTGAACCACAGACGTGCTGGATTGCAGTCTAGTGCTTATCCACAGCACTAGACCAGAAGTCCATACTGATATTACCTTCTCATTAATTATATGTATGTCTTAAAAATAACAAGAATATTTGTGCAAAAATATGAAAACTTTAAATCGCTTTTTGCACAAGGCAATCCGCTCAGACTACTACAGTCTACTCTTATGAATAAAGTAAACAGAGGTATGTTCACATATTTTATAAAAATTCAAGTGTTGTGATTGCACTACAGGGAGTATTGGGCTTGACTTCTGTTGTCTAATAGGAATAAATTAGAAAGTGACTATTTAATAAGGTGTGGATCTACTTATCCAAAGTTCTGTGTTGTTAAATCTCATTCTGCTCTTGTTTCTTATATTAAAGTCATTACTAAATCTGGGTAAAGTGGAGGGTCAGAGAAGAAGAGGAAGACCCCCAATGAGATGGATTGGTGCAGTGGCAGCAGCAATGGGCTCAAGCATGGCAGCTGTTGGCACAGGACCAGGCAGTGTTTTCTTCTATTGTGTATAATGTCACTGTGAGTCGGTACCAACTCAATGGCATCTAACAGCAATAACAAAGCACTTCAGTGACTCTATTAACCTTTAAAATGCCACCCAAACTTATTTATCTATTTGTTTTACCAAGTATACAAACATTTTGAAAATCCTTAGAAAACAAGAAATAGTTTACGATAAGTGCAGTACATTGGAGAATAGAAAAATTCCAATATTAAGGCATGCACTTAATTTAATATTATATTAATCCTAAATTACTTTTTGATATAGAAGACATGTGGTTCTCACAGAAGCCATTTATCTTTCTAACTCTTTAAAGTGCTTATATCTAGAAGTTCTCCAAAGGAGTAGAGATGACTTTAAAGTGAATATTCAAAGCTGTACCATTGAAATAGAGGGGAGTAAAAAATGATTTCACAACTAATATAGACTTCCATTATTAAGTGTTTGTTTAAGCACCTCATTAAATTACAAACTTCTTGTAAACCAAGAAAAAAGTGAAGATAAAATAGCATGTACACATGTCATTTTCCTGATAAATGTAACTTTCATAAATAGATAACATGTTTCTCTCCTGTCATGTATGCGTAGCCTGGCATGTATGTATCTCTGTTAAGTTTTGCACACACAAAAAAATGAATGAAATACACTGGACTGGGTTTTCAAAAGTGATATTACAGAACCTTAAGAAACATTCAACACCCACATGAAATTAGCAAGGACATCTTATGGAAAAAGACAAGTCATCACTCCTAAGGTATTTGTATCAATATTTGTGAATATTATTTTCATAGTGTTAGGAGAAGAGATAGTAATGGCAGAGAAATTAGAGATTAGTATTTTGCAGCACGCCTATGTCTAGAGTTATTTATAAGATTTGATTTTAAACACCACACACTTATTTTATGATGACAGCATTAAATGTGGCAGCAGGATGTTTGAGCCCACTTTTCATTCCACTTGAACATTGATCTGTGAAAAAGCTGTAGCAGCAATGTTAATCAATGCATAAAGCTAGCACTGCCATCCCATAATTCACTAGGATAGAGACAAGAAGTGGTGGACCCAGCGTTAATATGTGGCTGCACTCATCTGGATTGCAGTCAGTTTAATTTAAGCAGAAGCTGAGTAGATCATTGATCAGGATTGAATGTATCACTGCAATTCATTGTGGTGATTGTAGGGAAAGAGCAGTAGTAGAAATGTGTGGCTGTAACTCATAATGACACAACCTGGATGCTTGCTTTTGAGATGCTATTTTCAGCCATAACAAAATTTCTTTCAGATTTTTAAGTATACTGTTGACTTGCTCAAAAACTAAATTCAGATAAACAAGGCATAATTTTCCATAATATTAAGAAAAGATATACTAGAAATTGCTCAGGAAAATAGGCTTCTTGTTAAACCTTAGTGGGTTATGGGGTTGTAAGTGGGATCCTGAGCCCCACCCAGAAGCTTCTGAGGTGGGACATTCCTACTTGAAAAGACATGCAGATCAACTTGATATGTCTGAATGGATAGAAATTATTTCTTGAAAGAAAGACCAGTAGAGAAAAAAGTGACTGTTCAACTGTTACAATATAAAGCATGCTGTTTGCCTTGGAGCCATCAAGACAATAAAAGTCAGCCCATCAGGGCAAACAGCCTTCTAAGACAGAAACTCACAAGGAACACATGATGAGCAGCAATGAAGACATGAACTGAGTTTGTTCATGTTGCATAGACCCTAATTGACCTTGAGAAGAGAGGGAGAGAGAGAGAGAGAGAAAAGAGGAAGGACTGGTTGTTCTGAAATTTAGGGAGATGTGTGAACTCCTGAGTCCACAGACACTGACCTAGACCCTGGGGGCTAAAGTTAAGAATGAAGAGGCCAGCTGGTCTAAAGTAGGATGAGGCATTCGAGAACTCCCATACTTTCAAATAGTACTCATTTGACCAAGCTTGGATGGTATGCTGACCACAACTTGACCAGTGGAAGATAAAGAAGTTTTATACAGAGAACAAGTGTAAGTTGCTGTAATTTGCTGAACTGGAATTTCCAAACAAAAGGGAATTAGGGATTCTTCATATTAGGGATCAAGCTTGCCTCATCAGTACACTGAGTTGTTATAAATGGGTAACTTAGACAGTGGTTATCAAAAAGTGGGGGCAATAAAGTCACAAAGTGACTGTCTTACATCATGAGTGTGCTCAGTTTCAGAACAAGGGGGTTAAAGTAGAATTCCCACTAAATAGTTTTCTTCTTTTCCAAACGGGTGTGGTAAAAGGGCATGGAGAATGATGGGGATAGGATTTTATGATGCAATTGTGGGTAATTGTTATCAGGACTAGGTACGATTGTCACAACTGTAGATGTAGAAGATATGTAACTAAAATTGGGGACTGGTGGTGGTGGTGGTGGTGGGCCATGGAGTCAGTCTGACTCACAGTGACCCTGTACAGGGTTTCCAAGGCTGTAAATCTTTATGCGAGCAGAAAGCCTCACCTTTCTCCCATGGAACAGCTCGTAGTTTTGAACTGCTGACCCTGGGGTTAGCAGCCCAATTCATAACCACGATGCTACCAGAGTTCCTTAAAAGTGTGGAATAGGTAATCTTTTATTTCAGGAACAGAGAATCCTAGAGCCAAGAGGGAAGAGCCTGAGTGGAATGATGAGCTTAGGATCCTAACAAATAAAGTGGAGACAGCAGAGACAATGTCATAGAGAGATAGAACAGCTGAGAACTCTAGGCCCATGGAACAAGAAAAGCTGTGTGCCTCCAGGTTAGAGTCTGCCTTGTAAAATGTGCCATGTTAGATGCCATCGAGTCGGTACTGACCTATTGTGACCTTATGCACAGTGGAATGAAACACTGCCCAATCCTGGGACAACCTCACTACTGTTGCCATGCTTGAGTCCATTGATGCTGCCACTTGGCCAGTCCATCTCGTTGGGGGGTCTTCCTCTTTTTTTCTGATCCTCTACTTTCCCAAACATGATATCCTTCTCCAGTGACTGGTCCTTCATGACAATATGTCCAAAGTATGAGAGACGAAGTTTGGCCATCTTGTCCTCCAAGGAGTACTCTGGCTGCATTTCTTCTAAAACAGATCTATTAGTTCTTTTGGCAGCCCATTGCACTTTCAATATTCTCCTCCAACACCATAACTCAAAAACATCAATTCTTCTATGGTCTTCCTTATTCACTGCCCAGCTTTCACATGCATATGAGGTTATTGACAATATCATGTGTTGGGTCGGTGCACCTTAGTTCTCAAGCTGACATCTTTGCTCTTCAACACTTTAAAATAGTCTTGTGCAGCAGATTTGCCTAATGCAATATGGCATTTGATTTCTTGACTGCTGCTTCCATAAGTGTTGATTCAAGAAGAATGAAGTCCTTGACAACTTCAATCTTTTCTCTGTTGATAAGAATGCTGTTTACTGGTCTAGTGGTGAGGATTTTTGTTTTCTTTACATTGAGATGTAATCCATACCGAAGGTTGTGCTCTTTGATCTTCATCAGTAAATGTTTTAGCAAGCAAGGTTGTATCATCTGCATATCGCAGGTTATTAATGAGTCTTCCTCCAATCCTGATGCCACATTTTACTTCATAGAACCCAGCTTCCCAGATGATTTGCTCAGCATACAGTTTAATAAGTGTGGTGAAAGAATACAACCTTGTCGCACACCTTTTTTTAATTTTAAACCATTCAGTGTTCCCATGTTCTGTTTGAACAACTGCTTCTTGGTCCAGGTACAGATTCCTCATGAGCACAATTAAGTGTTCCAGAATACTCATACTTCACAATGTTGTCCATAGCTTGTCATGATCCACACAATCGAAAGGCTTTGTGTAGTCAATAAAGCACAGGCAAACATCTTTCTGATATTCTCTGCTTTCAGCCAAGGTCCATCAGACATCAGAAATGATATCCCTCATTCCATGGCCTCTTCTAAATCCAGCTTGAACCTCTGGAAGTTCTCTGTCAATGTATGATTGTAGCCATTTTTGTATTTCCTTTAGTAAAACTTTACTCACATGGGATAGCAAAGAGATTGTCTGATGATTTCCACATTACATTGGGTCATCTCTCTTTGGAATGGGCACAAATATGGATCTCTTCCAATCAGTTGGCCAGATAGTTGTCTTCCAAATTTCTTGGCATAGATGAGTGATTGCCTCCTGTGCCACATCACTTTCTTGAAAGATTTCAATTTTGATTCTATCAGTTCCTGGTGCCTTGTTCTTCGCCTATTCCTTCAATGCACCTTGGGCTTTCTCCTTCAGTATTACTGGCTCTTGATCATATGCTACCTCTTGAAACAGTTGAACATTAACCATTTCCTTTTGGTACAGTGACTCTGTATTTCTTCCAACTTCTCTTGATGCTTTCTACATCATTCAATAATTTGCTGAGAATCTTTCAATAACAAAAGTCGAGGCTTTGATTTGCAGACATTTAAATGACTATATATTTTCTGTGTTGTATGTGAACATCAAAATAAAAGGGGTGGGATTAGAGATAAGAACTGTTAACTGATGGTACATGGAGGATATTAAAATCATTGCAATGAAACAAAATATGATTTGTTGAATGTAAAACTGATTATTTGCCCTATAAACTTTAACTCAAATCACAATAAAAGCTAAAAAAAAGTCTATTCATTTATGTCAAAATAAAAAACACATGTAAGTGAAATACATTACGATGATCACTGAACATCCCCCTGTCTCTAAAATCATTATGTTCTTTCATTCCAGAATAAAATAACTCTGCCTCATAGACCGCTTGATATTTTTTTCTAGCTTCTGGGAGAATTTAAAGGTCTTGACCAAGGTGTGCCCTGATATTTACTATTAGAGTCCTGAACCCCGGTAGATAATTCCCTTTTCTACCATCACACTGAGCCACTTCTCTCAGTTAAAGTGGAAGTGATTCAAAGTAATTCACCATGATTTTTCTCCTAGCTTTATGTGCTTAAAAATATAATTAGAAATATAATAACTTTATTATATTGTAAGACAATTCAGTGTTTCTAAGTACCCCTCAAAGGCATTACTTTTCAATCATCTTGGTGCCAAAATAAATAAGGATGTAATTAAGTAACAGACTTTGTTAACTATAACTTAATCCATGTTCTCTTCTTTTTCATATTCTAATTTACACATTCATAAAAAATCTTATCACAATTGTCTTGTGCAAGTACATTTTAAATGATTAAACAGTCAACTTCCAATCCATTTTGTCATTTTTTTCTGATTATTTATCCATTTTCCTTCCTGATTTATTAATAACCTTCTTTATACCTTACTAGACCTGCTCTCCACTTATACTCGCTAGGGATAATTATAAAACATTTCTTACATTTTCCCCTATGTACAGCTTCACTACTGTTTAGACATTTCTATCTATCTATCTATCTATCTATCTATCTATCTATCTATCTATCTATCTATCTATCTATCTAATGAACTCTGGTAGTATAGTGGTTAAGAATCGGGCTGCGAACCACAAGGTCAGCCGTTTAAAACTAACAGCTTTTCCACAGGAGAAAGATGAGGCTCTCGGCTCCCATTAAAAGATTACAGCCTTGGAAACCTTGTATAGGGTCGCTGTGAGTACGAACTGACTCCACGGCACATAACAAAGACAACTATATAGATATAGATATAGATATAGAGATAGAGATAGAGATAGAGATAGAGATAGAGATAGATAGATAGATAGATAGATAGATAGATAGATAGATAGATAGATTTGATAGTTTCATTTAAAGCTTCAAGCTGTTGTTTACAGGATGCTTGCTCACTCGTTCTCTCGCTCAGCTTCTGCATTTTTCATTTTATTCTCCAGTATTTCATACTGTTCTTCTGCTTTCTTTTGAATTTCCTTGGAGTTTTTTAAAGTACTCTCACTTTCCTCAATGATTTTCTTAAGGGCATATATTTCTTCTTGTTGCTTATGATAAGAGTTTTGCTGGAGCTTGGTTTGTAAAAAATCTGCCTCCTCAGTTTTCATCTCCCACTGCTATTTTAGTTGGAGATACTTTTCAGCAACAGTTTTAAGACCTGCTAATTCCTCTTCAGTGTTTCGTTCTGCTGTGCATAAGGTCGCTATGAGTTGGTGCCGACTCGATGTCACCTAACAACAATTCCTCTTCTAGGGCATGTAACTCATTCTCCTTGATTTTCAGTTCATTTTGAACATCTTTTAGTTTCTGAGATTTGGTTAAAATAGAAGCTGCCTGGCATCGAGCACCTTCACTCAATGTCCCATGAGGATCAAATACATCACTTCCAAGTGTCACTGTTTCAGTCATTATCCTTTTATCAAAGGCCACTTTTTTTAGCATTATCCATATTGTCATAAACTAATGTTGTTCCGAAAACAAACTCCATGGCTTTCTGAAGTTCTGGTTTATATACAACCAGAGAAAGAGCCACATGAACATTGTTAGGGCCAACAAGATTCTGAGAAACCCTCAGGGTTTCTGGAGCAATACATCTGGCTGAAATTTTATAGGGTGAAATTATAGTATATCGATGCTTCAATTCCCCCTTTTCTAGTAGCTTTTTGCCAGGAACACCAGTGTCTACTACAACATTGTAGTCTTTCCCCAGCCACCAATTCTAGAGCTGTGGTTGCAGAAGTATCTTTGACAATAATTAGAGAAGCTACAAATCCTTTCACACACTATCTATTCCTGTTTTTCCCTGGATCCTTGTATCCAAATCAAAGGTTAGGAAATCTGGCAAGCAGAGTTTCTTTCAATTTACTGATATCACAAGACAGCTGCCTATTATGCTTTTCCAAAAGGCTGTCTTCCCTGTTTACTTTATAATTCAGCTTTTGCATTTCAGCTTCAAGTTTTTCTTTAAGTTTCTTCACAGCCTCTAATGCTTCTTGATCTTTCCTGTAACCACTATGTATCTTTTTAACATCAGCGTGTTTGGCCTTTAATTCTTGTTGGGCATGTTTCAACTTCATTTGTGCCTGTTTGGCTTCTGTCTGGGCTTTACTGATGTCAGTTTTACAGGCCATCATTTGACCAGCAAGGGTGGCTTCAGCTCCATCTTTATTATTAGACAGGTCAGCAGAGACGGCAGTGAAGTGTTGCTGGGCAGCAGCCAAGCATTCAGCTTCCTTATTGCTTGCTTCTTGAAGGGCAGTCAATGCATCTGTTATCTTTTTAACCTCTTTTTCCTTTGCAGACAAAGTTGTAGAGTCCTCCACCATACTTTTCCCCAGCTCTTTGTGTTTGTTTATTTCATTTCCCAGATTTCTCTTGAGATCAAAGGCATTTTGGGATTTAGTATTAACACGTTGAGCCTCTGGGAGAGGATCTTCTACAGAACGGCGTATACCTCTAATTTCCTTATCTTTTCTCTTTTCTAACGCCTCTATTTCATGACTAAGTGCTTTTATTTATTTATTTTTTTAGTGTTCTCCAACAATTCTTCTTGAAGTTTTAAAACTTTATCCTGCATTTCTTTTAATTCCTCAGCTGAGCCTTCTTTAGTATCTTCAGCCAGCAAAAACTGATAAGCAATATATGTTGTTGTTGTTAAGTGCCGTCGAGTCGGTTCCGACCCATAGCGACCCTGTACAGGGTTTCCGAGGCTGTAAATCTTTATGGGAGCAGAACGCCTCATCTTTCTCCCGCGGAGCATCTGGTAGTTTCGAACTGCTGGCCTTAAGGTTCGCAGCCCGATTCGTAACCACTACGCTACCAGAGCTCCTTAAGCAATATATAAACGACTCAAATGTTCTATTTTTCTCATTACTTTTTTGGCATTCCAATGAGGAAGATCTTTCCTCTTTTAATTTTCGAATGGTTGGAGTAATCTTTTCTTCAAGTATCGTCTTGATTTCTTTCATCTTAGCTTCCTTTTTTTCTATAGTTTTCTGGGTGGCTATTTCTTTGTATTCATACATCCTGGTTCTTCTTATATCATGGATACCATCCAGCTACTTCTTATATCATAGCTAAAAATCTCTGGAGGCTTCATATTCTATATTTTTGTCATTCTACCCTGCATGACGAGAAAGTGAGGTTTGTTAACATTAAGGCCAACAGAACAGAAGAGACCTTGCACTTTGGGAATTGTTTTCATTTACTCCATTGATTAAATATTGATTTCGGCCACCAATAACCACCTGCCTTGTTATTGTAATTTCATCATGAACTTCAAATCCTAAAGGACTCTACTTTTGTCAGAATTATCAAAGCTGACTGACACCGAGGCTTTGGTAATACCAGCTTGCCCATTCTTGTAAACTAAATCTTGTAAGTTAGAAGCCCGAACCTGAGACAAGTTGGAGATGCCTAGCAAAAAACAGCTAAGAGTCCAATATGTTGGATTTTCCACGACCATTTAAACCAGTGATAGCATTGAAGAGGGAATCAAAGCCATTGACTTCAGTCCTCTGGGCATAGGATTTGAATCCCTCCAGAATGATTGACTTTATATTCATTTTCGCTAATACCTTGGATTGGCAAACCTCTGCTAGGATCAAATTGGCACAAACCAGTTCTGCACAACTCCACAGTCTATTTCCTCTGTTGCCACCTAGAAGTTTCCTGATTTCTTGGTTCCATCTTTTCCATACAATGGGGCCATCAAAGCGATTGGGAGATGGGAAAGAGAGTTCTGGCAATGAGGGCTCCAGGTAAGCTGTGCCACGCAGGGACTCAAGGAACAGGAGGTATATATTGATAGGTGCCTCAGGCACACCTCCGGAGACTCAGTCTTCAGATTCAGGACCTCAAGCTTCATCAGCTCCGCTCCGCCTCAGGCCCTGCCTCTCCGCGGGTGAGGCCCTGGAAGCTCCACTTCAAGGAGAGGCTAGCGGAGAATGGCTGGTACTGGCTGCCTCAATGTCAGCTCGCAGAACTGGGGAGGCCGGGAAGTGTGTAGATTTGCTCCCGAGTGTCTTCACTCTATCGCGGAAGCCTCAGAATCTCCCCAGGTTAGGTCCAGATGACTCAAAAGCTGGAGAATACACTGTGTTGGGATGTGGAAGCCCTCTGAGGTCTTCTGGACGCCTCTCAATATATATTTTTTAAATCAAATCCTAAATGAAGAAATTTTATTTAAAGCTTTTCATCAATAGATTCACACTTGAGAAGCTATTATTTAGAACTTTTCATCAATAGATTCACACTTGAGAAGCTAAAGGTTATGTCCATATTCAATTAGTGCCATCTATATTTGAAATTCTTTGAGTCCTGGTTTGGCGCTGTGGGGCTAACTGCAGAGTCGTTTGAACTACAAGGTTGGTGGTTCGAGCTCACCAACTGGTCCTTGGAAACCCTATACAAGGTCGCTATAAGTCGGAATCGACTGAACGACACTTAATAACATATTTGAAATTCTTAGTCTCTCTCTCTAGTTTTATTCTCCATTCCTCTCCAACTAAAATTCACCTTTTTATCCACTCTTATTTACTTGAGTTATTGTATTGTTCTGTTTTAGTCATCCTTGAAAGTTATGCATTCTGGTGAAAAAGCCATCTAACCTCATTAAACTTTTATTCATTCTCAAAGGCTCCCCCTGTGAGAATTCCTTTGAATTAAATCTTCTTCCTATTAAGTTCAATTTTAGGTTACATATATACATGTGGTGCTTTGGGTTAATACGCCAGACTGCAAAGCCATTTGAACTGCAAGGTCAGCGGTTCAAGCTCACCAGCCGCTTCTCGGAAACACTATATAGGGTCGCTATGGGTCAGAACCGACTGGACAGCACTTCACAACAACAACAACATATTTATTATATATATGTTCCCATGTCTTCCCTGTTTTTTAAACTCAAGTTATTAACTTACATACTTATTTAAATCAAACACAAAACAATACAACTCTCAGCCTGTGGATTGCAGCTCATGTTGCTGTTGTTAAGCACCATGGAGTCCTTTCAGATTCCTAGCAACACTAGAGAGGGTTTCCAGGGAGCACTCCCTACCTAGTGGTTACCAGTCCTTTGCTTATCCTACAATGCTGCACCAGAATTCCATTAGGGCTTTTGAGGCTACAAAGCTTTACCAAGAAGCCCTGAGAATTTAGTGGGTTACAAGTTGGACTGATTACCAGAAGGTCAACTGTTCAAATTTACCCATCTCCCTATGTGAGAAAGATGAAATTTTGGTTCCCACAGAGATTTATAGCCTCAAAAATTCTATACAGGATCGCTATGAGTCGATTCCATGGCACACAACCACCTCCAATCACCACAAAATCTTTACCAGAGTAGAAAGCCTCATCTTTCTCAAGCAAAGCAGCTGGTGGTTTTGAACTGCCAGCTTTGGTTAGCAGTCAATAGCTTATCCAACCTTGCAGTTAGCAGTCCAGTTCAAATCCAATGAATTTATTGAAATATTATTTCTTTGGCATAACAGTTCATCCATTATAAGAAAAATTGTTGTAAGAACAAAGATTAAAAAAAATACTTTGCGTTCAAGGTTTTCAAGTTTACACTAATGTGAATACAAATCTTGTTGTTGTTAAGTGCCATCGAGTCTCTTCTGAGTCAGCAACCGTGTGTAGTGTTTCCAAGGAGCAGCTGTTGGGTTTGAACTTCTGACCCTGATGCTGCTACTGTGTCAATCCATCTTGTTGGGGGTTTTCCTATTTTTCTCTTTGCTGTTGTTAGATGTCATTGAATCACTTTCATCTGAGAGAGGCTCAATGCACAATAGAATGAAACTGTCCGATCCTGCTCCATCCTCACAATTTTGTTAAGCTTGAACTACCAACCTTGTGGTTACCAGTCCTTTGCTTATCCATTGCTGGTGCCATGGTGCCAATCAATCTCACTATGGATCTTCCTCTTTGTACTGGCCTTCATTTCCCCCACAAAAATACCATCCTTCAGGTACTTATCCATCCTGAGAACATGTCCATAGTATGAGAGATTAACTTTTGCCATTGTGGTTGTACTTCTTCCAACACAGATTTGTTTGTTCTTCTGAAAATCCTTGGCACTTTTGACATTCTTCTCCAACACCTTAATTCAAATGTATCCAATTCTTCTATGGTCTTCTTTATTCATTGTCTAACTTTCACATGCAAATGAGGCCATTGAAAATACAATGGCTTGAGTCAGGTGCAACTTAGTCCTCAAACTAATCTCTGTTCTTGCACACTTTAAAGAGTCTTTTGCATCAGATTTGCCTAATACAATAAGGCATTTGATTTTTTGACTGTTGCTTCCATGAGTGTAGATTGTGGATCCAACCAAAATGAAGTCTTTGACAACTTCAGTCTTTTCTCCATTTATCATGATGTTATTTACTACTATAGTTGTGAGGATTTTTGTTTTCTTTACATTGAGGTGAGATGTGTACTGTAGATTACAGCCTCAGAAACCCTACACAAGCTTGCTATGAGTCAAGACCGACTGGAGGGTTCACAAGACAGTAAAAGCAAATGCATCATTATCAAAGAATGTGTCATTAAAAATACATTCATGAAATATAATGACTGATTTCCAAATAAAATTAAAATCTGTAATGATTTCTATTAATTAAAATTTCTGAAAATGATCCAAATTCAGATCCCAGTATGTTACACTATCTCTTATGTAACACTGCTAAGATGTGGATAATATAGTGAAATTATATAAATGTGAATGCATAGTGAATGAAGGGGTAAAATAAAAAAAGGTAAGAATAATTTGGTGAAATTGGACAGTTTATGTTGCTGTTGTTGTTAGGTGCCATGGAATCGGTACCGACTCATAGTGACCTTATGCACAGCAAAACGAAACACTGCCCTATCCAGGGCCAACCTCACTACTGTTGCCATGCTTGAGTCCATTGATACTGCCACTTGGCCAATCCATCACGCTGAGGGTCTTCCTCTTTTTCTCTGAC
>NW_006408523.1:30055373-30059590 GCF_000296735.1 Chrysochloris asiatica | reverse complement strand
ATTCTTCCTTTTTGGTTTTCTGATTCCAGATCTTTGCACATTTTGTTGTAATATTTGGCTTTATCTTCTCGAGCTGATCTTTGAAATTTTCTGCTCAACTCTTGTACCTCCTCATTTCTTCCACTTGCTTTAGCATCTGTATACTGGAGAGCAAGTTTCAGTGTCTTTCCTGACATCTATTTTGAATTTTTCCATCTGTATTGTCTTCTGAATGACTTTTTGCTTTCTTCATGTATAATGCTCTTGATGTCATCCCACAACTCTACTGGTTTTTGGTCTTTAGTGTTTAATGTATCAGATCTGTTCTTCAGATTATCCCTAAATTCAGGTGGGATATATTCAAGATCTAGGAGAAGAAATAAGCAATAATAGAAAATAAAAAAGGAGATCATGGATGGTTCATGTGGTTAATGTGTTTGCCTAACAATAAAGTATTTGACTGAATCCACCCAGAGGCATGACTGAAGAAAGGGTCACATCCTATTTTCAAAATATTTTAGCCACTGAAAAGAGTTGTGGAGCATCTTTTTATTTTGAAACATATGAAACTTGCAAGAGGAAACTAACTCCATAGAAACTGTGTTTTTTGTTTATTTGATAGAGGGAAAGTCAGAAATCATTAATAACTGAAATGCAAAGAATTATTAAGGAGGTGTTCTTCCATTAGCTCTTCCATTAAAGATTAATGCTAGGATATTAGCAGATTGGTTGAATTATTGCTTATAAAAGAATAAACTACTTTTTAAAAAAGTGTTTATTATGTGTCTTTGTTTTCTAAGAGAAGGAACTATAACAACAACAATAAGGGGGGGGAATGTAAAGTTACATCAATTTAGTTATTTTCTATGATCACTGGTGTGGTGCTGCAGGGTGATACAGTGTGATTGCAGGGTGATTGCAGAGTCAGCAGTTCAAACCCACCAGCCTCCACACAGAAACCCTATACAAGTTTGCTGTGGGTCAGAACTAACTCGAGGGCACTTAACAACAACAATAACAATTATCACTAGTGGGGTCCTGGTGTGGTACTATAGGTTAAGCACTGGACTGCTAGTTGCAAAATCAGCACTTCAAACTTACCAGCTGCTCCTTGACTCCACAACACTTAAAAACAACATGATCACTGGATTTCTAACCACAAGTTTGGCAGTTCAAACTCACCAACCATTCAGCAGATGAGGCTTTCTGCTGCTTATCATTTATAGCCTAGGACTGCTGTGAGTCAGGATTGGCTGTATGGCTTTGAGTATGGTTTTGTTTTTATTTATTTATTTATTTATTTTATGTAACTAAATGTACTATTTGAAAGCTAGTGCTGTAGTGCATTTGTATGAATCTAGAACATAAAGACATTCCTTAGAATAAATTCTTAATATTTTCATTAATTATATGTGTTTCTGTTGTTGTTATGTGCCATTGTGTCAGTTCTGACTCATAGCAACAGGACTCTTTAATAATGTTAAGCCCCTTAATAAAATCATGCATGGAACAAAAATGAACAATGTGCTAAATCTGTCACTCTTTGATTTATCCCTCTTAAATCTGACCATATATAAATTAATATTTTTAATTGCTTCCATACACAGTTGAATTTGAAATATGCTTTAATAGATTTACTCATCTTGTGAGATTAACTACATCTCTTTATTGCCATTACTTCTTAGGCAAATTTATGTCTGCATTGTGAACTTATCAGATAGCCTACGGCAAAAAGGGAAGTTTACGCTGATATAGTTATGGTATCAATTTATAGTGCTGAATCATCACACTAGTAGATTTAAAAACAAACCACCTGAAGTGGAAGTGTTGAAGAGTGCAGCAGAGCTCATAAAATTGAGGAAGGAAAGGTCCTTAATTATAGTTTGGCTCAGCAGGTGGATGTGGGTTTTAGCTATTTTGAAATCCACAGGAACACAGCTGGTCTCAAAAGATATCCCAAATAACCATTAAATTGCCTCATTCCGGTAAAAATAATGCAGAAAAAGGATAGTCTAAATAAAATTTCCAGAGAAAAATTCTAAAATAACACTGTAAGTGTAAATGGAAAACTAGGAATCTAATTATCTATACCTGTTAAGAAATGTCAAAAAGTTCATATTATAAAATATTTCAAAATTTCACAAGATAAATCCCATGAAGTGTAATCAATATTTGAAAAAGAGTGAGGGAGTGCATTTAAATGCCTTAGAATACAGTGAATCCCTGTAGAATATGTAAAGTTAATGTAGCGGTGGTGGTGCTTGTGTCACTAAGTTGGTTCTGACTCACAGTAACACTGTTCAGGTAATCCGAGGCTATAAATCTTTATGGGAGCCGAAAGCCTCATTGTTCTCCCATGCTTGATTTGAACTGTTATACATTGCACTTAGCAGCCCAACGTATAACCCAGTACACTACCAGCAATCCTTAAAGTTAATGTGTTGTTGTTGTTGTTATGTGCCGTGGAGTCGGTTCCGACTCATAGCGACCCTGCACAGGGTTTCCGAAGCTGTTAATCTTTACGGGAGTAGAAAGCCTCATCTTTCTCCCGTGGAGCAGCTGGTAGTTTCGAACTGCTGACCTTGCGGTTCGCAGCCTGATTCGTAACCACTACGCTACCAGAGCTCCTTAAAGTTAATGTAGCAAAGCGAAAAAAAAAAAAAGTTTTTAATCAGGACTATGAGTCATGTCTGTCCCAAAACTATAAATTTAATAGTAATGTTAATATCTCTGGGACATAGCAAATACATTTTACATATCAAAATTAAAGTAGTAACTTGTTCAATTTATCATATCCTATTTACATCCATATTTTAAAACTCTCATTTATAAAATATCATTTTTCCTATTGTGTTGGAACTGTTAAACAAATCTGAGAATCAAAATCTCTGCCTAAATGCATTATTTTCTTAGATCATAGAAATGCTAAATTTGAGGTCAGCCTAAATCGTGTGAGGCTCATTAAACAAATCCATCTTGTAGCAGCTGTTCCCCATAAAACCACATATGTCCCTATGAGCCAATAATATAAGAGAGGAGCTCAAGAGAACACTTCCTGACTTACATGGAGTAAGGTGTACAGTGATTATACCAATGACTTGTAAGGTTAGGTCTATCAGGTGAAGGCAGTTTTGGTGGATTATTTCTGCATTATTAGCCACTGATGAATAACAATGAAACACTGTCAGCACCATAGTATGGAGTATTGAAACATGATGAGCAGCACCAGAAGACTGTCAGATAGAGTGCTGGAAGATGAGCCCCTTACATTGGAAGGTACTCAAAATATGATGGGCAAAGAGAGCTGCCTCCTAAAACCAGAGCTGACTGTGATTACACCAATGGAGTAAAGCTTTTGGGACATTCATTTGCTTATGGGGCACAACTCAAAATGAGGAGAAATCGCTATAAATATCCATTAATAATTGTAACATGGACTATATGAAGCATGGATGTAGGTACATTAGAAATTGTCAAAAATGAAATGCAGTAATTTTGATATCCTAGACATTACTGAGGTGAAATGGACTGGTATTCACCATTTTGACTCTGAAAATCACATGGTTTACTAGGCTGGGAATGATCAATTAAAGAGGAATGGCATCACACTCATCATCAAAAAGAACATTTCAAGATGTATCTTGAAGTATAATGCTGTCTGTAATAGGATGGTATCCATATGCCTAAAAGGGAGACCAGTTAATACCACTAGTATTCGAATTTATGGACCAACCACTAAAGTCAGTGATGATGATATTAAAGAATTTTACCAATTAATTAAGTCTGAAATTGATCAAACATGCAGTCAAGATGTTTGATAATTACTGCTATTTGAAAGGTAAAGATTGGAAACAAAGAAGAAGGATCAGTAGTTGGAAAATATGGTCTTGGTTATAGAAATGATGATAGAGATGACATAATAGAATTTTGAAAGACCAATTACTTCTTCACTGCAAATAACTTTTTTGAAACAGTATAAAAGATGATTATATATGTGGGCTTCACCAGGAGGAATAAACAGAAATCAAGCTGATTACTTCTGTGGAAAGAGGCAGTAGAAAAGTTCCATATTAACAGCCAAACCAAGGCCAGGGGCCGACTGTCGAACAGACCATCAATTGCTTATATACATGTTTAGACAGAAGCTGAACATAATTAAAACAAACACATTAGACTTAAACTACGGCCTTGAACATATCCTACCTGTAGTCAGAGATGATCTAAATAACAGATCTGAT
>NW_006408523.1:30032069-30054758 GCF_000296735.1 Chrysochloris asiatica | reverse complement strand
ACAGCTATCTAGCCAACTGATTCGAAAAGATCCATATTTGTGCCCATTCCAAAGAGAGGTGACCCAATGAAATGCAGAAATCATTGGACAATATCATCAATATCGCATGCAAGTAAAGTTTTGCTGATGATAATTACAAAACAGCTGCAACACTACATTGACAGGGAACTGTCAGAGTTTTAGTCCAGATTTAGATAAGAATGTGGAACATTGGTGATATTAGATGAATCTTGGCTGAAAGCAGAGAATACTAGAAAGATGTTGATCTGTGCTTTATTGACTATACAATGGCTTTCAATTGTATGGATCATGACAAGCTGTTGACATCATTGGGTAGAATGAATATCTCAGAACACTTAACTGTGCTCATGAGGAACCTGTACATAGAACAAGAGGCAATCATTCAAACAGAACAAGGGGACACTTAATATTTTAAAGTCAGGAAAGGTAAATACCCGGATTGTATTCTTTCACCGTAGCTATTCAATCTGTATGCTGAGAAAAGCTGAATGATATGAAGAAGTACATGGCACTAGGATTGGAGGAAGGCTCATTAACAATCTATGATATGCAGGAGATACAACCTTGCTTGCTGATAGCAAAGAGGACTTGGAATACATACTGATAAAGATTAAATAAAGACCACAGCCTTCAGTATGGACTGTACTCATGTAAATAAAACAAAAATACTCACCACTGTTCTAATCAATAACATAATGATAGAGGAGAAAAGAATGAAGTTGTCAAAGACTTCATTTTGCTCAGATCAACCATCAACACTCATGGAAGTAGTCAAGAAATCAAATGACATATTGCATTAGGCAAATGTGCTGCACAAGGCCTCTTTAAAGTGTTCAAGAGAAAAGATGTCAGTTTGAGGACTAAAGTGCTACTGACCCATGCCGTGGTATTTTCAATTGCCTCATAATTACCACCAAATTTCCATAATGTGAAATTTGGAAAATGAATAAGGAAGACTGTAGAGGAACTGATGCAATTGAGTTATAATGTTTGAGGAGAATTTTAAAGATACCATGAACTGCCAGAAGAACAAATAAATCTGTGTTGGAAGAAGTAGAGTCAGAATACTCCTTTGATGCCAAGATGGTCAAACTTTGTCTCACATTCTTTATACATACTATCAACAAGACCAGTTCCTGGGGAAGGACATAACACGTGGTAAAGAGGAGGGTCAGCATAAAAGAGGGAGACTCAAAGAAAGATGCATTGGCATAGTGGTAATAGCAATTGTCTTAAACATAGCAGCAATTATGAGGATGGAGCTGGACTTGGCAGCATTTCGTTCTTTTGTACATAGGGTCTCTATGGCAAGAAATGAATTGAAGGCACTTAGGAACAACATTTTGTGTCCAAGGATCCATGATGGGGGTTGTTATTGTTAAGTGTTGTCAAGTCAATTCTGGCTCATAGTAACTCTGTGTAGGGTTTCCAATGAGTGGCTGGTAAGCTTAAATTGCTGACTTTGCAGTCCAAACCGAGCTTGTGTTCAGCTACATCATGATGAGCCAAATAGAATAAAGCTTTTGGGACCTCATTTGCTGATGGTATACAACTCAAAATGAGGAGAAACATCTGCAAACATCCATTAATAATCAGAATATGGAATGTATGAAGAATGAATCTAGGAAAATTGTAAGTTGTAAAAATGAAATAGAATACGTAAAGATCAATATAAACATTATTGAGTTAAAGTGGAATTGTATTGACTATTTTGAACTTGACAATTATATAGTTTACTGTGTCATAAACAAATTCAATAGAAATGCCATCACAGTCATCTTCAAAAAGAACGTTTCAAGATTAATCTTAAAACACAATTTTGCCTGTGATAGAAAAATATACATATGCCTACAAGGAAGAACTGAAGCTGTGGTGTGGTTCTGCAGGGTAATCACAGGACTGTTAACCACAAAGTTGGTGGTTCAAACTCATCAATCATTATTTGAAAACTATACACAGGGTAACTATGAGTCAGAATGGATTCAATGGCACTTAACAACAATAATATCATTATTAATCAAATTTATGCACCAATCATTAAATCCAGTGATGATGAAAATGAAGATTTCTGTCTACTTGTCTGACATTGATCAAGCAACCAAGATGTTTTGATAATTACTAGTGATGGGACGGGAAGTTTGGAAACAAAGACAGTGGATCAGGAGTTTGAAAATATGGCCTTGGTGTTAGAAATAATGTTGGTGATAGCATGATAGGATTTTTCAAAAGCAATAACTTATTCATTTGCAAATACCCTTTTTGAACAATATAAAAGAGGATTATACACATGAACCTCACCAGAGGAAATACACAGGAATCAAACTTACTATACCTGTGGAAAGAAATAGCGGAAAACCCAATAACATCAGCCAAAACAAGCCCAGTGACTGACTGTGGAATAAACCATAAATTACTCATATGTAACTTCAGGCTGAAGCAGAAGAAAAGGAAAAAACATCCACCTGAGCCAAAATATGACCTTGGACATATCCCACCTGAATTTAGAGACCATATCAAGAACAGATTTGATGTACTAGACACTAATGACCAAAGACTAGAAGAGCTGTGGGATATTAAGGCTCCAAGAATTCAGACTACAAATTGAATTATTTTGACAAACTGATGAAGCACTCGAGGTGCTTACAAATGTATACCATGAAAATTGGACAACAGATACCTGTTCAACTGATTGGAAAATATGCATATTTGTGCCCAATTACAAAGAGACGTGACCCAATCGAATATGGAAATCATCCAACAATATCATTAAAGGCCACATGTAAGTAAAATTTTGCTGAAGTTACTTTAAAAAATGTCTGCAACAGAAAGTAGACTGAGAGGATATGAAATGAGAGCAATCCTTGCTGATGTCAGATGGCTCTTCTCTGAAAGCAGAAAATACAATAGGTATACTTGTGTTTTACTGGCCATGCAAAGGATTTTGACTGTGTGCATCATAACAAATTACAGATGACATTGTGAATAATGGGTATTCCAGAACACTAAAGTTTTCTCATGAGGAATTTTTACATAGAATAAGAGACATTTGTTAGAACAGAACAAGTTGATCCTTGATGGTTACAATACAAAAAAATTTGTGTTTAGATGGTATTCATTTATCACACTTATTCAGTCTGTATGCTGAGCAAATAATCCAAGAAGCTGGATTAAATGAAGAAGAGTTTGGCATTGGGATTGGAGAAAATACCTTTCTTGTTTAAGGGAAGTAATGACGACTTAAAAAACTTGCTAATGATGATCATAGACTACGACCATCAGTATGAATTGTATCTCAATGTAAAGAAAGCATAATCCTCACAACTTTACCAATAAATAATATCATGATAAACAAAGAAATGTTTGAAGTTGCCAGACAGCATTTTCCTTGGATCCATGATCAGCATTCATGGTAGCATCAGTATTTAGGTTTAAGCCCAACAGATAAAAATCCTGCTGATAGACTGAAAAACTGACCAAGACACAGTCCAAAAGACATTAGTTTATTGCAAAGGTAACTTACAAACTGGGACAGCAATTCTTCTTCCAGTGGTGGCCAGTTGGAGAGATGGCCTTTCATAGTAAATGGTAAAGAGCATGTATGTCAAGCTGTACATGAGTGGTATACAATTCAAAGGGGAGGAAGTCATGAGGTAGTGGGTTGTTTGCCCAGACACCGTGGGTGTGATTATGAGGATAGGGTATTCTGGTGGGCATAGCAAGTGACAATTTTGGTGTATTCAGCTTTTGACCCAATAATCAGTTAAGAAATCAAACAAAATATTGCATTAGGAAAATCTGCTACACAAGACATCTTTAAAGTATTTAAGAGTAAATATGATTGGACAATGAATAAGGAATACCATAGATGAATTATTCACTAAAGTATCATGCTGGAGAATATTAAAATACCCTGAAAGAACAAACTGGTCTGTGTTGGAAAAAGTGCAACCAGCATGCTCCTTAGAAGACAGGATGCAGAGGCTTTGTCTCTCATATTTGGGATAAATTTTCAGGAGGCACCAGTACCTGGAGAAGCACATCATGCTTGGTAAAGTGGAGGTTGATTTTTCACATTGCCAGGAGCATTGTGCTCAAGTGTAGCAACAATTATGGAGATGGCCCAGGATTGGACAGTATTTCCTTCTGTTGTGCACAGAGTAGTTATGAGTTGGAATAGACTCAATGGCACCTATCAACAATAATGTATGCTACCTGATTTTAATGGGAAATAGATTAAAGTTTTATTTTTTTATAAATTCATAGTACTATTGTTAAAACACAGGTCTGGTGTTTGTGGTAAGGATTTAGATTTACTTTTCATCCAATGTTTTGACCTTTAGAATTCACCGCAGCTGTTTTTCACAACTTTTCACTTCAAATCATCTGCAGAATCTTTCTATATTTTCCATGTAATTAAGTGATTCAAAAATTCTCAGGTATCTTAGCTTGGCTCAATATACATTTTTAACATCCCAGGGTTTAAATTTGGAGTTTTAGATAGTCATATCTATTTTCTTCCTAAATATATTACCATAATATATGGTGTGACTAGACAACTACAAGAGTCCTGGTATGACGCCTGTGGGTTAATGTGATGGACTGCAAAATTGGTTTGGAAAGCAAGGTTGGTGGTTCAAGCTCACCAGCTGATCTTCAGAAATCCTATAAAGGGTCGCTATGGGTTGCAATCAATTTGATGGAACTTAAAAAAAACAACAACAACAACAATGCAACTACAGGGCATGCAGTGTTTCTGTAGGATAAGCACTGGACTGTGAACCACAAGGTAGATGGTTCAAGTGCACCAGTGCTCTCAGAGAATGACAAGGCTTTCTGCTCCCGTAGATATTTGGTAGTTGTGGTGGTTGTGTGCCCATTAGTTGCTTCTGACTCATAGCAACCTTGTATAGGATTTCCAAGAAAGCTTCCTATTTCTCCTGCAGAACAGTAGGTAGATTAGAACTGCTGACCTTGCACAGTGAGTAGCCGCATTTGTAACACACTCCCTACTAAAAGTCTGCTGTGAATTATAACACATTGGGCAGCACTTGACAACAACAACAACAACAGACAATAACATGGTTTGGCATCTTTTCTTAAAAAATAGCAATTTTCATAACTTAACAAAAAGAAATGACAATGGCTTCCCTAATGATAACATTTGTGCTTCATGTGATAAGACAAGAGCCAACATAAGTCATAAGTACAAAATGTATCTTCCTTAATCTTTTTCAGCACTTATGATGCAGGATTTGGTGAGGCTTATGAGGGGGATTTTAGTCCCATATTAAAGTGAGAAAGTATTGAGGTCAAATTAAAAGTTATCTCTAAAATAGCATTCACTGAATAAAGTGTTTTGATTTCATTCCCCCTTCTCAAAACTCCAGAACAGAAAACACTGTAGGATTATAGCTGAGGGTATAACGTCTGAGTATTTAGTTTACTTTTTCTTAATAATTTGTCAATTTCATTTACATCAAAGAATATAAGCAGGGATCTCGAACTGCTGTTAAAAACTTTCTTTAGAACCTTCCATTGCTTTCAACAACGGCTCCTAGTATGGCACTGTAGGATCAGCACTAGACTGATAACCACAAAGTCAACAGTTCAAACCCACCTTGGAAAACCTACTCAGGGATGCCATGAGTTGGAACTGACTCAATAGCACTTAACAACAACAACAATATTGCTTTCAACAGCTATCAGAAATGATCACATATGTATTTCACATTTATACTATTGTAATATTATTATATTGGAACACTTGCTATCATTTGTGTTTGTAATAAAAAAATAACATGGACCTAGAAAATGAAAGCCAATAAGTTTTAACACAAGTTAGTAACATTGCATATTAATAGTTACATTTTTAAAAAATGCTCATTAATAATTGACTTCATATTAAATGAATATTGTCTGGCATATTTCATCTCCTCATTTGAGCAGGTGTTAAATTTGAATTATTGCTACATAAATATATTCTACTTCGTTCTTTCAATCTGTATTAATAGAAGGCATATTTAGGCACCATTGATTTAACAAATGTGCAGCTTGTAGATTAGACATAAAATGTCAATTTATCAACTAGTCAAAAAAGGCACTATTGATATAACGTGAAAATTATATATGAGCTAATAAAAAATATCTACGTATATTATTTTATGACAGCATTGCTTTTGTTGTTCTTTTGTTTGTGTTTCTTCCACCTTCTAGAAACAATTTGATTAACTCAAGAACATGCAGGTCTCCAAATATGTTAAACAAAATAATTAAATCTCAATTTCTAAAATGTAATATGAAATAATGAATTCATAGACTCAAAAATCATTATTTTCTAATAACACATTTTCTAAAGTTTATTTACTTATGAAATATTGGATACAGGTAATAATTTATGTCATGATATATGTTTAATTAAGCTGCTTCACAGTATTGCTATACTCTATTCTTCTACCAATAATTTAATAGGAAGACTCATATCTGAATTTTTATTTAATTGGTAACACTTTTTTTACTAGAGAATATGAAAATAGTTTATTGTAAAAGCAATTCAAGAATACTCAATTAAAAGTTGTATCCCAGTGCTATGCAATACAACCAAGAATCAGCTCAAATACTTTTACATTAGAAACAAAGACATAATAAAATAGGAAAGACCGCATCAATGTGGTGACTCAAATAGAAAAGAGTGAGTCTCTTGGGCCCTGGGTCTCCTTCAGGTAAGTGTTGTTGTTGTTGTTAAGTGCCTTCAAGTCGGTTCCGACCCATAGCGACCCTGTACAGGGTTTCCGAGGGTGTAAATCTTTACAGGAGTAGAAAGCCTCATCTTTCTCCTGCGGAGCAGCTAGTAGTTTCGAACTGCTGACCTTAAGGTTCGCAGCCCGACTTGTAACCATTATGCTACCAGAGCTCAGGTAAGTACAGAGGGTAAAATATCAAAGCTCTGTGTTAGGCACCACAGTGCTGCTATAACACTGAGATGTAACTACACAAATGAAAGGTCAGAGGAAATGAAGATATGCATATTCTTGTAAGTGTACTTAAGTGATTGAAAATTTCAGAATAACTGCCTTTAAGGACAGCAAGATACAAAGTAAAATTTCTATTGAAGAGATAGAAATTTACATTCTATCAAGGTTCCACTAAATCTTCATACTCCACCTACATTCCCATCCTCCCCAAATCTAAAACTACTCTGGCTGATGTGTAAAATAGAATCTTAAAAAGACCGGCAGGAAAAATCCGAAACCATAACGGCAGTCCGATTGATTACTACAAGAACAAGTAAGCTGTTTGCCTGAGATCCATCAAAGCAAGTGGTCGGGATGCCTCAGAGCAAACCCCCTTCTAAGACTGAGACTCAAGGAGAATCATGAGCAGGCATTTGGTCTGAATGGTGACCATGTTGATCACCGTTGAGAGAAGAGGGGGTAAAAATAACAATAAAGTTGTGAGCTAAGCCCGACCACATTCAATAGACCCCCGTGAACCCTGGTGGAGACCTGGATGGCCAGCAGTACGGCAAGACCCGGGGAATTCTGGGCCCAGAGGCAGTGACATGGCCACAGAGGACTAGAGTGGAGAGGGAAGCGTCCAGCTGATATGAAGTGAGGGGAGATGCACAAAAACACCCATACTTGCAGATAGTACCCACTTGACCTGGCTTTGATGGCTAGATGATCAGAACTCGACTAGAAGAAGAAAGAAGAGGGGTAAAAAAAAAAAAAAAAGAGTAACCTGCTACAATTTGATGAACTTTACCTATACTTATGGACGTTGTAGCTCAAAAAAGGGATCAAATCTTTACAGGAAGGATCAATCCCAACCCCTCGGTACACAGAGTTGACAGGGATGGGCAACATAGACATTGGCTACCCAAAATGCTCTGGTAGTGTAGTGGTTACGAATCGGGTTGCAAACCACAAGGTCAGCAGTTCGAAACTACCAGCTGTTCCATGGGAGAAAGATGAGGCTTTCTGCTCCCGTAAATATTTACAGCCTTGGAAACCCTGTACAGGGTCGCTATGAGTTGAACCGACTCCATAGCACATAACCAACCAACAACAAATAAAGGCAAGAAGTGACTGGTTTATAAGCTTTCAAGAGGGAGCCTAATTCCAGATGGGGCGGGGGAAGGTAGAATCACCACTGAATGATTTCCAATCCATTGGGACCAGGCTGGCGAAAGGAAATGGAGATAAGACTCCTGTGGTACAATAGTGAACATTTGTCATCATGGCTGACTGTGAGGGTAGGAAATATAGAGGTAGATGCTTTTTGACAAAAGGAGGAGCATGATTGATTTTGCAGACCAGGAGCAGAGGTCCCTGGGACCATCAAGTGAGAAGAACGGAGAGCGGGACCCTACCCCAAGAGGCAGTGATGCCAGGGATGGAGACAGAGAAGATAATGTGGACAGATGGAGCAGCTAGGAACAGTGGACTCTGGGAGGGAGAAGGGCTGTGTGCTGGTAGCCTGGGGTTTGTGGGGGCTGTGGGGAGAGTTGGGGGTGTGGAAGGTGGGCCTGTGTGGTGTACCCTTTGGGGTTATATGATGATTCATGGAGGGGACTGTAATCATTGCAATGAAGTGAAATACGATAGGATGAGTGTAAAGCTGATGTTCTCCCATGTAAACCTAACAATAAAAAGTTAAAAGAAAAACAAAAAACTTAAGTGTGTGCTTTAGTAGCAAATTGTAGGCATTCCTTCCAAGTAGTTTTGATCTTCTGCACATGAAAACAATTGGTAACTTACTTTTATTAGTGAAAAAAAAATGTGAAATATGCACAAGAATAAGTGGAATTTTAGATCAATACTATAATAATAAATATAGCAATAAATATATAATTGGAGTAGCCCTTGGGGCTGCATGTAACTTAGTGATGTTACATGTTGAGTTGGTTCCAATGCATGGCGATTCTGTATAGGGTTTCCAAGGAGCAGCTGGTGAGCTTGAACTGCTGACTTTACGGTTCAAACTGACTTTGCAGTCCAGTGCATTAACCCACAGTGCCACAACTAAATAACATAAATCCTCACGTTTTGATAAAATCTTTAAACCTACATTCCAACAGTTTCAATGAGGCCTAACCCTGTGTAACATTGGCAAAACAAACACCCCACAAAAATTCATTACACTGAATGTGTTTAATACCTAGTGGTAAGGAGAAAGAATTAAAGTAATTTTTTTTAATGGCAGGATTCCTGGTGTGGTGCTGTAGGATCAGAAATGGACTGCAAACTACAAGGTCAGCAATTCAAACCCACCAGCTACTCCTCAGAAACCCTATACAGGGTTGCTAATGAGTTGGAACCACCTCAATGGTACTTACCAACAAAAACAAAGCAATGGCTAATTATCATGAACATTTCTTCATATGGTTGATGACCGCCACCTGAAACTCTTTTTTGGGTGTTCATGTCTTCTGCCTAATTTTAAAATAGGATTATTTGTCATTTCTTAGTAAAGGTGTTGAAATTTTCTATGAATTTTAGAGATTAGTTCTTTGTCTGATATGTCACTGAAAAACCTTTTTTCCTGGTTTGTGGGTTCTCTTTTCATTCTTTTGATGAAATCTTTTGGTGTTCTTGTCTAATTTTTAGGTGTGGATTCTTGCTAATAGTGACTTATGTACAACAGAATTAAACACAGACTGGTCCTATGCCGTCTTCACAATAGTTGCTACTGTTGAACACATTACTGCTGCCGTCTCACTGGAGGTCTTCTACTTTTACTCCAACTTCCCACTTAGCAAGCATGATATCCTTCTCCAGGGACTGCTCCCTCCTCATTGATGTTAGTTTGATACATATTTTCCAACTTGGGTTTTTAGTTTAGTTTTATTTTTATGTGTGTCTCTTCTAGATGACATATTGAAGGATCTTCTTTTTTGTGTGTGTGTTTTGGGGTTTTTTTTGTTTTTCATTGAGCTACTCTGTCAGTTAGAAAATACTAGCTGTTCTGGAGGAGAAAGATGAAGCTTTCTGCTCCTGTAAAGATTTACAGCCTTGGAAACCCTGTTCAGGGTCGCTATGGGTTGGAATAGACTCAACAACACTTAACAACAACAACTCTGTCTCCACTCATTAGAACTTGCTAGAATTTTTTATTAGAAGAAGAAAAGGATCATTTGTACCAATCTTTATTTGGGTAAGCAGATTAAAAATATATATTTTTTTGAGTTTCAGATGAAAGTTTAGACTGCAGGTTAGATTCCCATTTGTCAATTTTTGCAAAAAGTATTCTGTGACCTTAATTAAGTTCATCACAATGTGTCAACATTGTTTAATTGTGTTCCGTTTATTATGTTTCCAGTATTCCAGCTTCCATGCCCTCACCTTGTCTTCTCATCTGTGCTTTTGATTAATTGTTGACCTTTTGGTCTCATACTGATGGTTTTTAAATAGAGCACTGATCTTATGTTAAATAGAGCATTGTTTTCAGACTGTCGTGCCTAGGGTAGCTATGAGTCGGAACCAACTCGATGGCACCTAACAACAACAATAACAAATGAATTAATTGCTGTTGAAAGTTGTTTATTATAAGATTCATAATTAAATTTCCTCTACTATTTGAAAGTAGACTGGTTCTATGAAACCTTTAGTTGATCAGAATGCTGTAAAGTAAAGCAGCAGTTGCTATTTATTTATATGGAAGAATGTTTTAGTGTTCTCAGACCCATAAAATAACCTACCAAACCATAGCAAATGATACATAAAACCTAAAATAAAAGTGAAAAATAGTAAAAGCAGGATGTCATAATAGATACACAAAAGTAGAAATAATACATATAAAGTAGGAAAGATATAAAGGAGAAATAATACATGTATAGTTCCTGGAGAATGCATTTAGCTATGCCACATTGAATTCGCTGGTGCACACTGCCACTCAATAAGCTCATTACAAAAGAAAACATATGCTGAACACAGGTTCCACTTGTGACATTTCTTCATAAAAGTGAAAATCCTCCTCAAATTTCTTTCAGTTAGCAAAAACATGTACCAATATAGGTCTTCTATAAAACCAAAATGGTATTAAAGAAAACATTTAAAAAACAGGGGATACCTGTATTCTATAGTGGAATACTTGAAAGTATATGAAATAAAGTTGGAAAATCTTACCATAAATTCTAAAGCAGTCAGTAAAAATAGCAAAGTAATTGATGGATTTTCAACAGAATATCAGCAAAGAAGATAAAATGGAATGATAATTGAATATTCAATTAAATAAATAGAAGACCAAAGAATGAAAGAAAAAGAAATATATAAAAATGGAAATAATAGAAGACAAAGTAAGATGTCAGATACAAACTGAATCATATCACCGTTGTTGATAGGTTCTGACTCATAGACACCCTATGCACAACAGAACTAAACACTCCTCAGTCTTGCACCATCCTCACAATAGTTGTTATTCTAGCATAGCCACTGTTGCTATGTCAATCCATCTCTTTCAGGACCTGTATCCTTTTAGCAAAACCTTTATTTTACCAAGCATGATGTCCTTCTACAGGTCCTTTCTGATAACATGCCCAAAGTATGAGAGAAGTCTCATCGTTCTAAGGACCATTCTTGCAGTACTTTCAAGACAGATTTGTTTGTTCTTCTGACAGTTCATGGAACTTTCAATACACTTTGCTAACACCATAATTGAAATGCACTGATTCTTCTATAGTCTTCTAACTTTGATATGTATATAAGACAATTGAAATACAATGGCTCCTGTCAGACTCACTTTTGTCCTCAAACTGGCATTTTGGTTCTTTAACCTTTTAAAGAGGCCTTTTGCTTCAGATTTACCTAATGCAATACGGCCTTTGATTTCTTGACTGTTGCTTACTTAAATCTGGATGTTGGATGGAAGCAAATTACGTTTTAAAAACTTCAGATTTTCTCCATTTGTCATGATGTTATTATCAGTCATAAGGATTTTTATTTTATTTACATTGAAATGTAATCCATATTGAAAACTATGGTCTTTGAGTGTCAACAGTATTTAAAATCCTCTTTGCTTCCAGCAAACCAGAATATTTCATTGGTGAGTATTCCTGCAACCCACATACCACTTTAGTCCTCATTTAATTCCACTTCTCAGATTATTTGCTCAGCATACAGATTGAATAATTATGATGAAAGGGTACAACTATGACACGCACTTTCCTGATTTTAAACTATTCAGTATTCCCTTGTTCTGTTTTAATAACTGTCTCTTGGTCTATGTACAGATTCCATATAAATGTTCTGGAATTCTCATTTCTCCCAATTTTATCCCTAGTTTGCTATGATCCACACAGTTGAATTCCTTTGCATATTCAATAAAGCACAAGTAAAATTTCTATGGTATTCTCTGCTTTTAGTCAGGATCCATCTGATGCTATCGATGATCCCTCCTGATGGAATATAAACTGAAATGTTTCCAATTTTTTGGCATAGGCGACTGACAGCCTTCAGAGCTGCAGCAGTCTATTGAAACCTTTCAATTCACAATCCATCTCAATACCTGGAGACTTTTTAACCAAGCTTTTTAGTGAAGCTTGGGCTTCTGTCTTCAATTCTATCTATTCTTAATCATATGGTATTTCTTGAAATGATTGAACATTTTGGCATAGTAAACCATATGTTTATTGGATTCAAAATGGCCAATACAAGTCTATTTAAGGTCACCAATGCCTTGGATATGGATCTTCATTTGTTCCATTTTATTTTTATGGCTTCAAATTTTCCTAGATTCATGCATTGCAAAAATCCACTTTATGATTATTAATGGATGATTGCAACTGTTCCTTCTCATTCTGTGTTGAACTCCATCAGCAAATGAAGGTTCAAAACCTTTGCTTTATCATGTCATCAAGGGCAACTCTACTTTGAGGAGACAGCTTTTCCCCAGTCTTATGCTGAGTGTCTTCCAAACCACAGGGCTCATCTTATGTCACCATTTGAGACAATGTTCTACTGATTTTTGTAAGGTTCTTAGTATCTAACCTTTTTGATTTTTCAGTTGCTAACCATTCAGAAGTGGTCTTCCTCTCCTCTCTCCCGAGTCTGTCTTAGGCAAATTGACTAAACCTGTGGGACAAGAAAATGAAGAAGCTCAATATCATCAGCCAAAATAAGGAACAGGAGCTGACAGTGGAACTGACCATCAATTAATCTTATATAAGTTCAGGTTGAAACTGAAGAAAATTAAAACAGGTCCATGAGAGCCAAATATGATCTTGAATATATCCCACCTTGAAAATGTATGATCTTGAATGTATTCTATCTGAATTTAGAGACCGTCTCAAGTACAGATTCAAAGAATTACCCACTAATGATTGAAGTCCAGGAGAGATGTAGGATGACATCAAGAATATCATACATGAAGAAAGCAAAAATTCAGAAAAAAGACAGGAAATAAAGAAAAGATAAAATGGATGTCAGACGAGATTCTTAATTTGCTTTTGATCAGAGACAACTGAAAGAAGCTAGAAGAAATGTGGAAACAAAAGAGCTTAGCAGAAAACTTCAGACGGCAGCTTGAGAAGACAAATTCAAGTATTATAATGAAGTGTACAAAGACCTGGAGTTAAAACAAAAAACAAAACAAGAAGTGAGAGTATACTCAGCATTTCTCAAGATGAAAGAACTGAAGAAAACATTAAAGCCTCAAGTTCCAATATTGAAGGATTCGATGGGAAAAACATTGAATGAGCAAGGAGCCTCAAAAGAAGATGGAAGGGACTATGGCCTTTGACTACCCTTCAGGTCTGGAATGGAACTCACCCTCACAACACAATTTTCAGCCAACCAGTACATAGGTATCTTTGGGAAACAACACTAGTAAGGTATGCTCATCATGGAATGGTCCATCATTCAAGACCAAAAGGACAATAATGTTCACCTAAAGGCAAAGTTGAGAATGAACGGGAAGGAAGGTTAACTGGAAATAAGAACCACAGGAAAGAAGTGGGAAAGCTGTAGTTACATGGAAGGGATTGAAATCATTAGTAGGAAAAAAAATGTATGATTTGTTGAATGTAAAACAGATGATCTTTACTGTAAATATGCACTCAATTCACAGTAAAAAGTTTATGTTTTTTAAAAAAAAAGAAGATGGAAGAAATGCACAGTAAAGTACCAAAAAGAATTGGTCGATGCATAAACATTTCAAAAGGCAACATATGTTCAAGAAGTAGTGGTATCGAAAGAATATGGACAAGCTTCAGTGAAGGCAATGTTGAAAAACAAGTCTCCAGGCACTGATGTAATACAAATTGCAATATTTAAAAGAACTGATGCAGTACTGCAGGTTCTTTCTCATCTATGCCAAACAATTTTGAAGACAACTACCTGACTTCAAAATTGGAGCCAGTTGGAAGAGATCCATACCTGTGCTTATTCCAAAGAGAGGTGACACAACAGAATGCAGAAATCATTGAAAAAGGTAACTAATGTCTCATGAAAATAAAAATCTGCTGAAGATAATCCAAAAATGGTTGCAGCAGTAAATCAATAGGGAATTCCCAGATATCCATGTTGGATTTAGATAAAGATGTGAAATGAAGGATATCATTGCTGTCATTAGATGGATCTTGTCTGAAAACAGAAAATACTATGAAGATGTTTACTTGTGCTCTCTTTATTATGCAAAGACAATCAACTGTGTGGACATAACATGCTATAGATAACATTGCAAAAAATGGTAGTCTAAAATATTTCATGGTGCTCTTAAGAAACCTGTACATAAACCATGAGGCCATTGTTTGAACAGAGAAAGGAGAAACTGAATGATTTTAAAAATAGGAAAGGTGTGTGCCATGGCTGTATCCTTTCACAATATTTATTCAATCTGCATTGGTTTCCTTTGCCTGCTACTGAAAAATAGACATTTGAGTGGGTTAGAAAAGAATATCGGAAATGTGATTATGGAAAGCTTATAAGCCCATCTTCAGCCTACAACTGATTGGAAGACCTAAAAGAGGTTATAGAATTTGCCCAGTGGAATAGCTTTCATGTGAAAACTTTGTAGTCTATAGGACCTAAGGTGGAATCCTGAGACCCCTCCAGAACTCTCTAAAGTGGGACATTCCTACTTGAAAGAACAAGCAGACCAGCATGGTATAGCTAGAGAAACAAAAGCTACTTTTTGAAAGAAAGACCAGCAGGAAAAATCCAAAACAAAAATGGTAGTCTGATTGGCTAGTATAAAAACAAGCAAGTTGTTCATTGAGGAGTCATCAAAGCAAGCAATCAAGTCCCTTCAAGACAAATCCTCCTCCAAAACTGAAACTCAAAGGGAACACACAAGCAGGCACGTAAGCTTGCTGGTGACAATGTTGGTCTCCTTGTGAGTGGAAGAGGGTGAAAGGCAGCAATTAAGATATGGGCTGAATTTGACCACATTCCATAGACTCCTGTCAATCCGGAGATGAGAAAGAGAAGAGGTTGGGTTGGTTGGTCTGAAGTGTGGTGAGATCTGTGGACTCCTAAGCTCATGAACAAGGACATAGCCACAGAGGGCTGGAGTTGAAAGCAAAGCGCCCAGCTGATGTGAAGTGGGGGGAGATGCACAATAATGCCCAAACATGTAGATATTGCCAATTCAACCTGGCTTTGATGGCTTGATGATCAGAATTCAAACAGAGGAAGATAAAAGAAAAAAATAATAATTAAAAAAATAGATAAATAAAGGAAACAAGTGTAAATTGCTACAATTTGATGAACTCGACTTATATTTATGGATGTAGGAGCTCAAAATACCAACTGTGAGGTAAGGAGTCTTCACATCCAAAATCAATCATATCCATTCTGTATACAGGGTTGATAGGGACAGACAACTTAGACATCGGCCACCTGAAGTGGGAGGGGCTATAAATGCACGAAGTGACTCATTTACAAGTTTTCAAGAGGAAGTTTAGTTTAAGAGTGTGTTGGGGAAGGTAGAATCTCAACTGAATACTTTTCATCATGTCTAGATGTGTCTAGTGAAATGAGATAGAGATAAAATTTTTATGATTCAATCATGAGTAGTTGTTATCATGATTAATTGCTACTATCACAACTGTAAAGGTAGAAGTTTTGTCACAAAAAGAGGGGACTAGGTAATCTTACAGTCCAGGAACAGAAAACCCTAGCACCATCAAGGGAGAAGAGCATGAGTGGAATGTGGGACCCTATCCAGAGAAGCAGTGACACCAGAGATGGAGACAGAGATGAGGGCATGGAGAGAGAAAGCTGTTGAGGACTCTAGATTCATGGAAAGAGAGACTGTGTGCTGGCAGCCAGATGCTGGTTGTCAGGGGGCAGGCTTGCAGAATGTGTCCTTTGCTTATTTAAATGAATATATATTACTGAGTGTTTTTGTGTTGTTGTTAAGTGCCGTCAAGTCGGTTCTGACCCATAGCAACCCTGTATAGGGTTTCCAAGAAGCAGCTGGTGAACTTGAACCACCAACCTTGCAGTTCAAATGGCTTTCCAGTCTGGCGCATTAACTGACAGCACCACACCAGGCATCCCCCCACAAAAACAAACACAAAAACAAAAAACAGAGGCAATAGAAGCAAATACTTTTAAATGATGATGCATAAAGGAGATTGTAATCATTGCAATAAAATGATGAGTGTAAAACTGATGTCCCCCATATAAGCTAATCACTCAATTCACAATTAAAACTTAAGGAAACCACCCCCCCCAAAAAAAAAACCACAGGAAAACTGTGTGCCATGGTTGTATCCTTTCACCATACTTAGTGAGTCTGTATATGGAGTAACTAATTTGAGATGCTGAATTATATAAAGAAGTAGCATCAAGATTTTTGAAAGACTTGTTAACAACCCATGAGATGCAAATGATACAGCATTGCTTGCTGGAAGTGAACACGACTTAAAATACTAAGAAAATGAAAGATTACAGTCTATAAGATGAATTGCATCTCAATGCAAGAAAACAAAAATCCTCACAAGTGGAACAATAGATAACATCTTTATAAATAGAGAAAAGATTGAAATTCATACTGATCATCAACACTCATGGAAGCAGCAGTCAAGAAATAAAAAGATGTATTGCATTTGGAAATTCTGCTTCAAAAGACCTTTTTAAAGTGTTGAAGAGCAAAGTTATCTCTTTGAAGACTAAGGTGCACCTGACCCAAGTCTTTATATTTTCAATTCCCTGATATGCATATGTAAGTTGGGCAATTAATAAGGAGAATAAGAGAAGAATCTTTGAATTATGGTGCCATTGAAATATGGCATTGGTGAAGAATATTGAAAGTACAATTGTCTGCCAAAAGAACAAACAAATCTCTTTTGTAAAAAGTAAAGACATAATGCTTCTTGGAAGCAAGAATGGGGAGACTTTGTCTCTAGGACTTTTGCTATATTCTCTGGAGTGTTCAGTACTTGAAGAAAGATGCCATGCTTGGCTTAATCGAGAGTAAGAAAAATGAGGAAAAACTCCAATGAGAAGAATTGACAAAGTAACAGGAACAATGGGTTCAAATATAACAATTATGAGGGTGGAACATTACCAAGGAGTGTTTCCTTCTGTTGTGAATAGGATTTCTGTAACTCAGAACTAACTAGACAACACCTAACAATAACACTAACAACTTTCAGAAGTCCATCTCTCCTTCTTCTTAGTCTTTCTTAGTCTGGAAGCTCTACTTAGACCTGTATACTATGGGGACCTCTACTGATATTTAAAATACCAATTGCATAGCATCTAGCATAGCAGCAACACATAAGCCACCTCAATACAACAAACTTACAAATCAACGATGGATAAGAAGTCCTAGTGTGGTACTGTAGGATAAGCACCGGGCAGCAAAGTTCATTTGAACCTTAAGGTTGGTAGTAAAATCCACCAGCTGCTCTTTGGACACCCTATACAGGGTTGCTATGAATTCAAACTTAGCAACGACAACAATAATAACAGTCATATTAAATATTGTGAAGAAGCAGTCTGTTACAAGGTCCATTGGCTATGGTAACTACCCATCACCTCCTCTGCAGATGGTTTTAGGCTTAGAGATAAGGAACAATGCTGTTGTTGTTCAGTGATGTCCAGTTGATACCGACTCATAATGACCCTATAATGGGTGTCTAAAGAGCAGCTGGGTGGATTTAACTGATAATAGAAAATTTAAATTACTATTATTTGTAATTAAAAATAACTTGTGTACAAAATGAATATAAAAAAACAAAAATTCAACAATTATGAAACATATTCTTCATAGCAAAATACACAAATATTCATGACCACATATAAAAATATTTACAAAAACAATATTTCTGATCTAAGAGTTTAGCGAACAGGAAAAGTTTGGTCATTATACTTATATTATTCCTGAGTAATCTTTTAGGTAGAATTTATGGTAAAGTGATCTTTCTGCCTTCTAGAACCAAATTAAAAGGTGCGCCTGACCCAAGCCATGGTATTTTCAATAGCCTCATATGGATGCAAAAGCTGGACAGTGAATAAGGAAGATTGTAGAAGAATTGATGCTTTTGAGTTATGGTGTTGGAGGAGAATACTGAAAGTGCCATGGACTGCCAAAACAACCAATAGATCTCTTTTGGAAGAAGTGCAGCCAGAGTGCTCTTTGGAGGCCAGGATGGCTAAGCTTCGTCTCTCATACTTTGGACATGTTGTCCAGAGGGAACAGTTGCTGGAAAAGAATGTCATGCTGGGTAAGATGGAGGGTCAGAGAAAAAGAGGAAGACCCCCAACGAGATGGATCGGCCAGGTGGCATCACTGATAGCATTGAGTGTGGCAGCGGTAATGAGGTTGGCCCAGGATCGGATATTGTTTCATTCTACTGTGCATGGGGTCGCTATGAGTCGGTTCCAACTTGATGGCACCTGACAACAACAACAACAACATGTGTTTGGGGAGGTAGAAGAAGGTCTGAAGTTAAGAATGACTTGTATTACAGACAAGCTGTTTTCCAGGTAGGATTTCGAAAAATGCATTCTAAAACACCACAAATCTCTGCTGACTTAGAATTTATAATAAACTTCCTTGAATTTGGGCAAAACATGAAATATTTTTAAACTGTTGCTTGGAAATTCTTTACATTACATGCTAACTTTTCCCTCTGTTAATTTAAGTCTTTACTACATTTATTTTATTTTGAAAAGATAAAGCTCCTTATTTAAGACATTTTATTTCAAATTGAATCTCTGACCTTTATTGTTGTAGTTGCAAAAAGGCTCATTTATAGAGTCTAATGAATTGAAGATATTGCTTCCTATGCCTTACAATCACAGCCTATTCTTAACACTAGTTCTCAATGAGCTAATTTCAAATTTCCTTTCATGCTCTACCTAGCTATATTATGCTAAGTGAGAAAAATAATGAAATTTAACTTTTGAAATGACATTTCATTTTGTTTGGCTTATTGGTTTCTTCCTACTCAATAGGTCTTTCACTTCAACTATTAATAGTGTTGGTCTCGTTCATCAAGGTGTATATAATCATCACAATTAACCTAGAAAACTGAATAAACGCATCTTTCCATAACAATAGCTATGTGATCCTTTAGCTTTGGGTGTTTTTGATCATGCAAAACTGCCTAAGGTTGCATCAGATATATATTTTTAAATGTCTATTTATTAATCTACTAAAACAGTTAAATGTCATCTTTCTTTACATTTTTAAAGTTTTGTTTTAAATTCATGATAAGTTTCAAATTAAGTAATTCAGCTATCAGGTGAAAACTTTGGGCATTACAGTAAGATTAAACCATACAGAGATCTCTTTGGATAAAATGAAAGAATTTTAGTCATGATTGTGGACTTCAGTGTATTGTTTAAGCTTTGATGGAATTAGACTCTCAAATATAATTATTAAATGGGTGGTTAAATTTAATTCAATTATATGAAGTTTAGTAAAGTTTGATGTTCTTATACCTACTTGTCTTTTTGCTTTGTTAACATGAGTAATTCCTTTGTGTGTATGGCCTAATTAATCAGAATTCTTAGGACTGACATGAAAATTTCATTTAAATTTAAGGACAAATTTAAAAGTCATTTTTGCTTTCATGCTTTCAGGGGGAAAAATGTCTAAAACTGAGAACATTTTAATGATTAAAGGATGTGCAATTTACTATTTTAGTGGATTAAATTATATTCTCTATCATAGATCAATCTGAATATTACTTTTACATAATGAAAATGTTTTTAGTTTAAAGATATTAATGTATACATGGGAGCCCTGATGGTGCAACGATTAAGCACTTGTCTTCTAACCAAAAGTTTCACATTTACACCCACCAGTGACTTCAAAGGAAAAAGGCCTAGAGATCTGCTTCTATCAAGATTGTTGTAGTTTCTAGGCGCCTTCCAGTCTGTTCTGACGCATAGTATCCCATACAGAAGAGGACAAAACCCTGCCTGGTTTTATGCCGCCGTTACCATCCTCACAATCGTTGCTAATTTTGAGCTCATCAGTGCAGTCACTGTGTAAATTATCTAATTGAGAGTCTTTCTCTTTTATTGACCATCTTCTTTACTAAGCATGATGTACTTCTCTAAAGACTGGTTCCTTCTGACAACATGTCTGAAGTACTGAGATGATGTCTCACCATCTTGGCGTCTAAGGAACATTCTGCTTATACTTCTTCCATGACAGATTTGTTTATTCTTCTGTAAGTCTAGGAAACCATATGGGGCTGTGGTACTCTATCCTATCGGATTTCCGTGAGTCTGAGTCTATTAGAAAAAGCACAACAATAGTGACAATATCAATAGTTTATTAATAATTAGGATGTGTTATTTAGAGCTCTGGTAGTGTAGTGGTTGCCAATCAGGCTGCGAAATTCAGGGACAGCACTTCGAAACTACCAGCTGTTGCATGGGAGAAAGATGAAGCTTTCTGCTCCCGTAAGGATTTACAGCCTCGGAAACCCTGTACAGGGTCGCTATGAGTCGGAACCGACTCCACGGCACATAACAACAACAAATTTGATTGTAATGGTAGTGTTATGCTTTAAAATAATGTTTTTAAAAGACTAGATAATAAATTTTTCAGTTAGATAAAATTTTAAGTGGTAGTTCCATCATTTTTATAACTGTGATAGTTACAATGAAAACCTGAGCCTATAAATTTAATTTTAAAAGCTAGAGATTTTCTGGTCTGGCACTATAGGATAAGCACTGGACTGCTAACTGCAAGGTTGGTGGTTCAAACCCACCAGTTGCTCCTCGAAAACCCTAAACCCTCTCTGTGGTGGGAACCTACTCTATGGCACTTAACAACAACAACAGCACAGATTTTCTAGAATTTAAATTAATAGATGTGACAATCTTCAAATATTTCTATCCTATTGCCATCAACTTATTAATTTATTGTAATAATGACAAAAGAACATTCTGTTAAAAGGAACATTTTTGATAAAATATTTGTTTTCTTTTCTTCAAAATGTCTCCTTATCCATCATATCATTTTAAAAATTGTCTTCAACCTGTAACTTTTGTCCATGTGTAAAGTCTATGATTGTATGCTGTAAAGTGTTGTCGCGTCGACTCCGACCCATAATGATCCTGTATAGAGTTTCCAAGGAGCAGCTGGTGAGCTTGAACCACCGACCTTGCAGTCTGTCATATTAACCCATAGCGCCACATCAGGACTCCTATGAATACATACATCATATTAAATGAAAGTCATTTTATTTACTGAAATTCATCTCATATATATACCAGAAATGGCATAGGCTCTAGATTAAAAAAACAAACAAAAAAACTGAATAAATCCTGTTGTTATTAATCATTATCAAATTTTAAATTATTTTAAGTTTTTTTTCTTATACATACATTTAGCTTATATATATATTTTTTTCCTTAAAATAGGCTGTAACCATTTTGGTTTATCCATACAATACAGAATTTTGCATAACCAGTGGCACTGTGGGATAGACTGCTAACCACAAGGCTCCTCAAAACCCTATGTAGGGCCACTATGAGTCATAACCAACTCAATAGTCCTTAACAATAAGCAAGCAAAGGATAATAGTTTATGCAGTTCAGTAGATTTTAAATCCTTGATACCTCCCTTGAAGAAGAGAAAATTAAAATGACATACATCATTCTCTAAAAATAAAGATTTTTATTTTAGTTTTCTTTCAGGTAAACATTGAAATTATGTCAATTATTTTATTCAATTATGAATCTTACAGAATTTATTTTGTGAGTCAGAGTCATAATGATCTTGATTATGAAGAAAATATGTAGTGAGAATTTTATGTGCAAGTAACATGCAAAACATTTCATGTGGAGATTATCTCATTCAATCTCTATAACTATTCTGGGATTTATATTTGTTATGTCCATTTTAGAGATTTAAAATGTTAATATGTTTATATCTGTTTATCCTCATTTGAAATTGTGCCCCATAAGCAAATTAAAGTCCTGAAAATTTTGCTCCATTCAAGTCACTGTGGTCAACTCTACTTTGAGGAGTGTCTTCCCTCCTAAAGAGCTCATCTTCTGGTACTGTATCTGACAATGTCATATTACTATTCATAATATTTTGCTCTTCCTATATTTTACCTTGATCGCTGAAAGTGAAGAGGACTTGAAACATTTACTCATGAAGATTAAAGAGCACAGCCTTCGATATGGATTACATCTCAATGTCAAGAAAACAAAAATCTTCACCACTGGACCAATAAACAACATTCTTATCAAT
>NW_006408523.1:30017817-30031609 GCF_000296735.1 Chrysochloris asiatica | reverse complement strand
GGCATCATTGATGGACTCAAGTGTGGCAGCGGTAGTGAGGTTGGCCCAGGATCGAACATTGTTTCGTTCTGCTGTGCATGGGGTCGCTATGAGTCGGTTACGACTCAATGGCACCTGACAACAACAACAACATATTTTATCTGAAAATGTTCTTCTGATATTCATAAGGTTTTCAGAGGCTAAACATTCAGAAATATTCTACCTCTCCTTCTTCTTGGTCTGTCTTAGGTAGAAGCTCTGCTGAAACATGTCCACCATGGATTACCTGCTGGTATTTAAAATTCCTGTGGCATAGCTCCAGCATCACAACAGCATGCAAGCCCCCACATAACAACAAAATGACAGATAAATATTGGAGATTATAAAACTAGATGTAATATGTGTGGGAGAAATTTTTTTCTGAAAAAGAGAACTAGTAGGTGCTGAAATAAAGCTAGGATTGAAACAAGATTTTTATTATGTCGTTTTATAATATAAACATGCGATAAACTTGATCTATGTTTAACTTAAAAATGTAATTGTGATGCTCACATCAAGATACACTGGAATTCACTTAATGAGAGGTTTTTAAATAAACTGTATCCTAATAACTCTTTTTTTTAATCAGATATAATAAATTTGTACTTTTTGTTTTTAATTGTGCTAAATATACATATATCAAATCTTTGTTGTTTCAACATTCGTTATGTGTATAATTCAGTCACAATGATTGCTTTTATCAGGTTGTTCAAGTTTGGGAATTTTATGTAAAGGAACTATTTTGAGCAAGAATACGAAGAGTGATATGTTTATAAGGATCAGTGCATCCAAGATGTATATTTTATAATTATAACACTATAATACATGTCTTAATAAATTAAATGAAATGGAAATAAATTTAATGTTTTTAAAATAGATCACTTAATGTGTATCTTACAGGCTATACTATTTATTTCAATATATTTCTTTGTAAAAAAATATATTTTATTTGTAAACTCAGTATATTCAAGTTTTGTGATTTAGAAATGAAAATCACCTTCAGTAATATTTTCATTTACATAAATATATGCTAAGATGGGTGTATATTTTAACAAGTGATGTTCAATACCCTTAACTAGAATTACTATTTATGTCTCTAAGAAAATTGTGATGAAAAGATATGTTGCAGGCAAAGACAATGTCAAGAAAAAGACAGATGATCATCACCCTACAAACAAGTGGACATTTTCTCGTCAACTTTTGTCTTTTCTGTCAAGACATTCCTCTGAGATTTCAGGCTCTCAGAAGTTTTGACATGATGTTTTAGAAATAGCTAAGACTGGTATAGAACTCTGCCTTTTAGAATAATCTTAAATTTTTTTTCTGTAACTTTTCAAGCACTGTATATCATCAATAAGTTTGTTCACCCAAAATACAGTAATCATTATTTGATTTGAGAGTTTTGTTAATAGTTGTTTTGCTTAACAAAATAAACTTTAAACATGTCCTTTTCATTCAATTTTGTGTGAATGAGTATGTTAAGCTATTTAAATTTTCATAAGACAAATTTTATTTCCATTTTTCTGTTGCATGATTTAGTTTGGCTTTACTCACTTTATCTGATGATTATGCAATTTATCTCATAAAATGTAACTGTGATAGGGAACCGAGTGTCCAAGGAAAGATTTTTACAGTATGATTTTCTATCCAAACAAACAAATTTTATTTTTAAAATTGTTTTTGATGCTTCACATCATATATATTATACTGCTAAATGTATTTTATTATGATGATTTGTTTATTGCTAACTATTTGTCCATTAATCTTCATTGATTAAGTATCTTGCATGAATCATAGGTAAGGTCAAACATTATATTTTTAAATTAGATCAATTAAAACAAAGAATTCTTTATGTTATAACTTGTGATGATAATTTCTTTAGCTTGTAACCTCTTATTGAAATATGAGCAAATAATTTGTATTTTAACCTATATTATAACTATAGTAATTTAAGACATACCTTTATAAATATAATCTTTGTGAACTCCAAAATTTTAAACAAACTTCAGCAAATTTGACTTTCATGCATATAAAATTCCTAAAACTTTACTAATCATATGTCACATATAATTTGCATTTCATTGCTCAGTGATAGGCAAAATTTCAGTTTTCTTGTAGAATTTTTATCTCTTGAACTTTGAGTAAATTTCTATAAGAAAAGTTTAATTAAGGTTGTAGTTGGCAGGAGTAAAACAATTTCTTATTTATATTAATAAAGAAACATTTAGAAAGTAACTGTCATGTCTGAAGTCTCTGAATAAGACTGATAATACCAATACAAATATTTTAATTTGGTATCTAGTAGTTTTTAAGAGAAAATATATCTGTGTTGAAAAAAAAAAAAGGTGTTATTTATGGCTTAGAAGAAAGAATTTATTATATGACATAGATGAAATACCAGAATAATTGTATCAAGTTTGGGCTTAATATTTTAAAATAAGACTATGGATGACTTTGGATTCTTGGTTGAATTATTGAAAAATAAAAATTAGTATAGTTTTTTCTGGCCTACATTTGTCTAGTTAAATTATTTAGATTAAATAGGAATATGATTCACATTAGGAATATTAGGAGATGTTATTAATACAAACATGTATTTTGAAATTAAAAATAATAATAGGTACAGATTTTATAAAATGTCATAAAACTGAATTGAGGAAAAAATGTAAAAGCTGCATTGTTTATGGACAGCTACAAAAGTTAAAATTTTTATTCCCAGGTATATGCAAAGTTGATGGTATAATTATAATCACTGTTAAAAACTATGTTTTTGCTAACTTAAAAATAACTTCATTTTAAGTGAAAGGAAATGTAAATAACTGTTTAATAACTGGACATAAATAATGACTAAAACTTAAAATTCTATCAATGTGATTGGCTCTGTAGAAGATAAATAATTTCTATAACGCATTATTTACAGTTAGAATGGTAGACAGGGAAATCAAAATCTCTCTAATTATTTAGTAAAGAATTTTGTAGATCAGTTCTGGACTGCACACCAAAAGATCCAAAGTTCAAGACCACCATCTGCTTCTCAGTTGACTTTTGACCTTTTTCTTGGTTGGTTTCCTAAGAGTAAATTGCAGTGTATGGAATGGAAACATCCTCAGTCAGGGACCAAGTAAAAGGTCAAAAGTCAACAATTAGCTTGAAAATTGATACTTACAGTTTTATGGGATTCTCAAAGGCCACTATTAGAACACTATCATGAAAAAGGTTCAGCAATCAATGGTGCTCATTAGTGAGATGCTCATTGAAGAGCTGAACCTAAATTTTACATTAAACAGAGAGGATTGCTATCCAAGTGCATTATGATCTTGCAAGACAAAACATACCCTCACATCTCTTCCCACACTGTTGACATTCTGCAAAAACTTGTTTTGGGGTGTTAAAGCATCCTCCCTATAGTCCTGATCTTGTTCCATTGGACTTTCATCTGCTTGTCCCCTGAAAGCAGCCATTTGGAGGACCAAGATTCACTTCTGATGAAGAAGTGAAGACAGAGGTGCATTTGTGGCTCAAAGTTCAGCCTAAAACATTTTTTTAGTAAGGGAACATGGAAACTTGTTGACAGATGGACAAAGTATATTGAAAAGCAAGGAGATTATGTCAAAAAATTAATATATTTGTCTTATCTAAAATTTGATTAAAATAAATTCTACAGCCAAAGTGCACATAATTTTTGACTCACCCTCATTTCAATTGAGTTACATAGCATAAAATAAAATAGAAATAATGTTTTGGTATTTACCTTTGAAACAGATACATTAGGAGATTGGGGTCACAGACATCTTCTTGGAAGAACTATTTGTTTGGATCTGAAGGATGCTTAAACCTTTATCATGTAAGAACCGCAGTGAGGCTTAACAACAGTCAGTGCCATTACCTTGGCATTGCTGAAACAGAAAAAACATGTTTTCGCATTTTTCCTGACAGAAAAAAAATATATTAATAGAAAATTTAAAACAAAGTATGTCATGGCCAGACTTATGCTTTAAGAACAGTGTATATAATATTCTACAAAGTTTTTAAAAAGGGAAACACTTTTTTTCTCACCTGAAATGAAACAAATAGTAATCAGTTTCAGCTTTGCAAGCCAATCAGTTTCTGTTAAAACTCCTTAACTGTTTCTTTGTGGCAAGTAATCAGTCCAATAAATAAATAAATAAATAAAAGTGTACAGTTTTTTCCCCAAAAAAATTCAGTTCTGGGCATTGAAATCTAATTTCATATAATTATCAATTGTCATGAAATATTATACTTGTTTGTATTTTTCTGATCCAAACATTTAAAATGTAAAAGACACTCTTAGAATCTTAGACTGTACAAAAACATTCAGTAAAAATGAATTGGTCTGTGGAACTTAGCTTGCTGATATCTGGTCACTATCATTTAAGTATAATACAATTGGGTGGAAAAAAATAAGAAGTTATGTCAGCGACTCTCCAACAACAGCTGGAGTCATGGAAATTAAGTACATGGAGTTTCAAAGGTAACTACTTTGTATTTTGCTGAATTATGTGCTTTGTACTTTGGTAAGTTCATTATATATTTGACTGAGACGGTAGAATCAACATTTGCTGTAGGTGTGGCTATACTAGGATTAAATTAGAAAAAGCAAGCAAGGAAAACATGAAGAAATTTTGTAAAAAATTTCAGAACTAAGAAATTCTGATAAGAAACACTGTTGTTTTTTGAGACATAAATGATGTGCATCTGATGCTTGGTTAAAGCAACAATCTTTCAGGGTGTACAAGGAAGGCAGAAAAATAGCATGTGAATGGGCTCTCTCCAAGCCTTCTGAGTATAGTGAGTAGTCCTTCTATTAGTCATTCCTACCATCCATTATCTCTCATTTCTTTCCAATCCCATGTACAGCAAAAATTGCCATAAATATACCCCCTCTGAATGAATTTTAGGAAATTTTACAATTGTCCATAACATCCTTGCAAAAACTGAGCCACCATTTACTCCTTAATCTACCTTTTTTATCTTCCCTAGTTTGTTACTGCTGTTTTATCCATTTCAGCAGTTCACCCACTGCACAGATATGCAGCTATCACTTCTTGTCTTGATTAGTGGAATGACCTCCTTATACAAGCAGTTTCTAGGTTACCATCTTCTCAAATGTTCCAAAGACTTCTATCTCACACATAACATAATATAAAGTCTTAAAATTGAGTTAAGGATCATACATGATCTCTCCTCCTTTCTACATGTAAATACCACCACATTGCTCTCTATTCTTCATCTGCACAGGTCTTGCTCTTAATTCCCCAATTTTAAGGTTCACAGCCCGATTCATAACCACTGCGCCACCAGAGCTCCTTAATTCCCCTATTTTAGTGGATGTTTCATTTGCTAGTCCATCTAGAATGCTCTTCCCTTAAATATGAAATACTCAAATACGTCTTAAATTTCTGCTCAAATATTATCTTTTTAGAGATACTTTTTCTGGGCCATGCTATCTAAATTAGTCTTACCCCAAAACTACTACAAAATTTGTGAGGGCCAGTGTGAAATAAAAATGCATGACCTCTTTTTCAAAAAGTATTAACATTTTTAAGATAATGAGCAATAGAGTCTTAAATCAAGCATGCAAATTTCTTAGACTGGGTCCCTGTGATCTTGTATAGCCCACACTTCAGCTCTGGCCCTGGGCTCATCCTCACCACATTCCTGTGATTCTCTAGTATCTCCATTTGCTCTAGTTATAATCATATCATTTAATGACACAAGACTTTTCATTTTTGTGTTGTCTATTATCAATTTCTTTATACTTACTTGTATGTCTTAAATGAATAAGAGCTTTTGTTTGCTTCATTTCCATATACAAAGCATTTTGAGTGGTGCCTGACATGGTGAGTAATCATAAAATATTTTGCATATTTTGTCTTTAAAAACATGTAAATTTCACATTACATTATCATTTTTTTGGTACTTATGATAGTTGAATAAGTTCATGATGGAGCAACAATGTTTTTAAAAAGTAATGATAATTTAAACTAAAACATAGAGACATATATTTTGATAATAGATCAGCTCAAAATTATTTTATTTAAAAAGCTTTTCCTTTCTTTAAATAGGAACCTAAAACTATACACCATTTTTTAAAAAGAACACAAAACTCTTCTATAGCCATTCAAATGTAAAATCTTAGACTAGATTTTGTTATAACCTTAAAAATTCAAAAGATCTGAGTATGGCAATTGAGTGTGAAGTGATACATTCAATTCCCACCAGATTCCAATCTTACAGATCCTAGCTGTAGGGCATTTTTATTAGCTTAGCTTGAATATACCTTCTGTGGGCTTTAGCCTTTGTGAAACTTTCTAATTTCATAAGAAAGTAAACCCTTTAGTATTAAAGGGACTAGATTATATGATCTCTATCTATTCCTTAGATAATATAGTTCTCACTTTTCTGAGTAATTATGACCTTGGAAGTAATGAGAAAACTAAAATAATCTATAGGGATTTAAAACTGTTAAAGTTTTGTACTCTTAGTCTCGCCAAGCAGTCCCATGGCAAATGTATTGTGGTATGAATAGAAATTTTTAAATGTCCTACTTTACTGAGCTATGCCTCTGCTTTTCTCTTCCAAGAGACAATAAAATAGAAGCAGAATAATGGTCAGAATAAAATAACTTCTGGTTATTTTGTAATTCCTCATGATAGGAATTTAATGTATTAAATGAATTAGAATGTATCTCCATTTTTAATTTTTCTCATATATAATTTGTTTCTATAAGTAATGGCTATCAACTATGCTCTGTTAAATTAACTTTTTACTCCTTATTGATATCTCAATATGATCCCAAACACTTTTCATATAATCTTAGTATTAAAAGGGTTTTACTTATGGTAATAAGAGTTAATGAAGTCTCTTTTAAAAAGGAAGTCTTGATGTGGTGCTTTAGGATAAGTACTGGATTTGCAACCCCAAAGTCTCAGTTCAAACCCAGGAGCTGTTTCTCAGAAATCCTATACAGTGTGGTTATAAGTCCGAATCAACTCACTCATGGGTACTTAGCAAAAACAGCAACAGCATTGAAATTTCAACATTGTGTGCTAATGTCTCCCTCATCCCATAAAGGCTAGTTTTGTAGTCCCAATACCTCTGAGTAGAGGTGTATGGAAATACTGGTATTGTACTCTCTCAGTATGCCCTTCCTCTTTATTCATTTAACTTCTTAGTTGTCATGAAGAGAGAGAGAAAAAAAGGAGATTGGGAGATTGTATTTCTTTTTTTTAAGTCTGTATCCTTAATATGACTTCCATGTCATCCCTGTACTGTTTCTATGTGTAGCATTTGCTGTATGTGTCATTCTCTGTATAACAGATTTCCAAAAGCTGGCATGCTCGTGAAGACTTATTTTTGGAGAGCCTTCAAGTTTTCCACATAAAGGTGCCAGTGTAGAAACACTCAGGATGCAGGGTTCATCATGCAGGGCTAAGCATGGTAACCTTCATTGTCTTTGGCATTCAGTCTTTCCTTTCTCAATATGTTGCTGTGGTTAAGTTCAGTTGAGTAGCTTAGACTAACAACAACCCTGCATAGAGTTTCCAAGGAGCTACTGGTGAGTTTGAACCATCGAGCTTGCAGTTCAAACTCAGCTTGCGGTCCAATGGTTTATAGTACAGCACCATTTGATTGATTATGTGCTGTGGAGTCAGTTCAACTCATAGCAATCCTGTATAGGGTTTCCAAGGCTTTAAATCTTTACACAAGCGTAAAGCCTCTTCTTTCTCCAAGAACAGCTGGCACCTAACAACAACAACAACAAAACATCTTTCTAATATTCTCTGGTTTCAGCCAAGATCCATTGGACAGCAGCAATGATATCCCTCCTTCCATGCCCTCTTCTGAATCAGGCTTGAACCTCTGGAAGTTCTCTGTCAATGTATGCTTGCAGCCATTTCTGTATTACCTTTAGTAAAAGGTAATTTTACTTTTTACTAAATATTATCTTTAGTAAAAGGACTTTCCTCCCATAGACTTTATTCCATTCACATCATCAATATCAACACTACTTTGAGGAGGCAGATCTTCCCTAGTGGTATTTTGAGTGCCTTCCAACCATTGAAGAAATTGGCAAAGAACAAGGCACCAGGAATTGATGAAATAAAAAGTGAAATCTTCCAAGATAGTGAGGTGGCACAGGAAGCATCTCTGCCAAGAAATTTGGAAGACAACTATCTGGCTGACTAATTCTAAGAGATCCATATTTGTGCCCATTCCAAAGAGAAGTAACCCAAAGGAATGTGGAAATCATCAGACAATCTCTTTGATATCTCAAGCGAGTAAAGTTTTGCTAAATGTGACACAGAAATGGCTACAAACATACATTGACAGAGAACTTCCAGAGGTTCAAGCCGGATTCAGAAGAAGCTGTGAAATGAGAGATAGCATTGCTGATGTCCGATGGATCTTGGCTGAAAGCAGAGAATATCAGACTATGCAAAGGCTTTCGATTGTGTGGATCATGACAAGCTATGGACAACATTGTGAAGTATGACTATTCCCGAACACTTCATTGTGCTCATGAGGAATCTGTACCTGGACCAAGAAGCAGTTGTTAGAACAAAACGTGGGAACTCTGAATGTTTTAAAATTAAGAAAGGTGTGCAAGAAGGTTGTATTCTTTCACCATACTTATTCAACCTGTATGCTGAACAAATAATATGAAAAGCTGGGTTCTATGAAGAAAAATGTGGCATCAGGATTGGAGGAAGACTCCTTAACAACCTGGGATATGCAGATGATACAACCTCACTTACGGAAAGTGAAGCGAGCTTAAAACATATACTGATGAAGATCTAAGAGCACAGCCTTCGGTATGGATTGCATCTCAATGTAAAGAAAACAAAAATCCACACCACTGGACCAATAAATAACATTCTTATCAGTGGAGAAAAGACTGAAGTTGTCAAGGGCTTCATTCTTTTTGGATCAACTATCAACACTCACTGAAGCAGCAGTCAAGAAATCAAATGATGTATTGCATTAGGCAAATCTGCTGCACAAGACCTTTTTAAAGTGTTGAAGAACAAAGATGTCAGCTTGAGGACTAAAGTGCACCTGACCCAAGCGATGGTATTTTCAATAACCTCATATGCATGCAAAAGCTGGACAGTTAATAAGGAAGACTGTAGAAGAATTGATGCTTTTGAGTTACGGTGTTGGAAGAGACTATTTGATAGTACCATAGGCTGCCAAAATAAAAAACAGATCTATGTTGGAAGAAGAACAGACAGAGTGCTCCTTGGAGGCCAGGATGGTCAGACTTCATCTCTCATACTTTGGACATATTGCCAGAAAGGGTCAATCACTGGTGAGGCATATCATGTTTGATAATGTGGATGGTTAAACAAAATGAGAAAGATGGCTTGTCAAAGTGACAGCATCAATGGGCTCAAGCGTGACAACAATTGTGAGGTTAGCCCAAGACCAGGCAGTGTTTCATTCTGTTGTGCATAGGGTGGCTATGAGTCTATACTGACTCAATGGCACCTAACAACAACATATAAAACATGCATATCCTTATATATAAAGTAAATGCAAATTTGTCATATACATTTTACTAATGAGGTAAATATTTGCAAAATAAAATGAAACACTTTTTGCTGACTATAATCTGAAGAATTTTTCCATCTTTTCTTCTGTCATTTGCAAATACCTCTGTACAAAATTATATATCCTCAATGAAAGTTTCTGTAGTGAAGGTTTTTTCTCATTATTCAAGATAGTCTTGTAATAATATATGAAATAATATCATAGATATGTCTCTTCTAGCTCTATTATCAGTCAGTAGTATAACCTGTAGTTATTTATGTCAGGAAAAGAGTCAATTTAAGTTAATTCAACATTATTCTAAACGATCATTGAAAGATCTGTAATGTGGAAATTACTAGTGATATGATAATATGTTTGAAGTATTTCAGAGCTCCTCTTGAAGGCACATGATAATGAGTTTCATACTGGCAATCAAGTGACATTACTTTGCGATGGATAAGAAAAGTAAACATCTTGCTAAATGTAATGGACAAATGGAAAACACTATCTGAGGATGTAGTGATTATTAACATTTTAATATCTAATACCACTGAAAGGAAAATACAAATGCTGCAGCTTAGATAGTATAGGATATTTTAAAACATATTTGATAGATTTCTATTGTTAAGTGCTGTCAATTTGGTTTTGACTCAGCTATGCTGTGTAGGATTTCCAAGGCTGTAAATCTATGCAGGAAGAGAAAGCCTCATATTTGTCCTATGGAGTGGTTGGTAGGTCCGAGCCACCAGTCTAGTGGTTCACAGTCTAATGCTTATTCTCTAGAGCCACCACTCTCCCATTTGATAGATTACTGTTGTTGTTAAGTGTGGTTGAGTTAGTTCTTACTCATAGCGACCCTGTATAGTGTTTCCAAGGAGCGGTTGGTGAGTTTGAACTACTGACCATAATTAATTATTTGATAACTAACAAATATCTAGAAAAATAATATTAAAATACATGATAAAATCATACTGACAAATATGTATGCATTGGTATGCACACTCACTTAGATAAAGACATTTAAATTTCCTAATAAACAGTTTACACTAAACCAGAATTAACTATTCTCTCTCTGTCTGAAGAATAGATATTTTCTATAGATGGCTTACTTAGATTTTTGTTCTGTTCTGAGAATTCAAAGATGAATCAGTCAAGATTCTTAAACAGAATGAGATGGTAATTATAAGCAGGTGTTGGAGGTGTCACATTTTAAGAAAAGCATTATAATTCATAGTAAAAAGAGATTCCAGTGAAATGTGACTGAAATGCTATAAAGATGAGCTAGTAGAATGGACAATTTGAGGCAGGTTCACAAAATAAGTGACATCTCTGCTGTATCTCCACAGGTGAATAATACTGTATTTTAGCAACCAATAAAGAACAAGGGTACAGATATTGGAATTCACAATTGTACAGGTGATGCTAAAGGGTAAGTAGTCTTTTTAAATGTTAGGAAGACAGAACACACGAAGCATTGTCAGAGTTGAAATTAAATATTCAGGGATCAGGTCACAAAGGATTTTGTATTTTATATGTCACACTGAATAATATTATCTTGTAGTCAATTAAATGTCTTGGAATGGTTGTAAATAGGATATTATGTGAAAAGATTTGTATATTGGATATTTTAAACAGCTCTGGAAGATTAATTTATGAAGAATTGTCAGGCGCTATTAAAATAATTTCAGAACATCATAAAGTCCTTAATTAATGTGTGACACAGAGCATGAAAGTAAAAGAATGAATTCAAAAGACATTCAAGAAATATGGTGAAGTTGTCAACTAATTTAATGTGGTAAATGAAAGTGAAGGAGAATTCAAGGATAACGGTTATTACACATTGAATCTTTCTAATAAAGATAAAAGATGAATGGATTCGTTTTTCTCATAGAATAATGACTAATGAATGAGATCTCAAGGAATATAATTTGAGTATATATTATTTCCCATGTAATTCATTATTTTCACATTTTTCAAAGAAAATAATCTTATTAAAAATTATATGTGAAGTGAGTGTATAAAACACTTTGGAGTTTCTCTGTCTGAAGAGAATGTGGAAAGACTGGCGTTGCATCAGAATCTCCTATCTGAGCATTGTGACAATTCCTTCAAATGCTTCTTCAGAACTTTACGTCAAAGTGTAGAATAAGTTGTTAGTTGTTTATTGTGTGACATATATATCACACCCACCTAAGATGTGTGTATGTATGTTGTTGCTTTTAAGTGTAATCGAGTTAGTTCTGAATCACAACAATCCTATGCACAAGAGAACAAAGATTATTTTGTCCTGCAACAGCCTCATAATTGTTATATTTCAGTTCATTGCTGCTTCCATTGTATATATGTATACATATTCATATATGTGGCTATTTATGTATACACATCTGTACACATAACATATACTTTATATATATATATATATATCACTTGTGTTCTATTAACTATGCAAAGGCTTTTGACTGTGTGATTCATAACAAAGTATAAAAAACATTATAAAGAATGGGTATTCCAAAGCACTACATACTGCTCGTGAGGAAACTGTACATAGAGCAAAAGACAGTCTTGCAAACAGAACAAGGGGATAATGAATAGTTTAAACTCAGGGAAGGTGTGCACCAGGATTGTATCCTTTCATCAATGGATACTGAGCAAATAATCCAAGACGCTGGATTAGACGAAGAATACAGTGATATGAGGATTGGAGGAAGACTTGATAACAACCTGTGATATACAGATGTTACAACCTTGCTTTCTGGAAGCAAAGAAGACATAAAATACTTGCTGAAGAAGATTTAAGACTATAGCCTTCAGTATGGGTTGTATCTCAGTATGAAGAAAACAAAACTTCTCACAATTGGACCAATAAATAAGATAATGATAAATGGAGAAGGGGTTGAGGTTGTCAAAAAAAAAAAGTTCATTTTCCTTGTATCAGGCATCAACATTCATGAAAGTGGCAGTCAAGAAATCAAGATGTTTTGCTTTGCACAGATCTACTGCATAAAACCTCTTTAAAGTGCTAACGAGGAAAGATGTCAGTTTGAAAACTAAGGTTTACCTGACTCATACCATGGATTTTTTTCAGTCACCCAATATGTATGTGAATAATAAAGACCATAGAAGATTTGAAGCATTTGAATTATGGTGTTGGACAAGAATATTAAAATTAACATTCACTGCCAGAAGAACAAACAGATCTGTGTTGGAAGATGTATAACCAGAATGCTCCTTAAAAAAGAGCGTGTGGAAGACTTCATCTCTTCCTTTGGACATGTTGTCAGCAAGAATATGTCCCTGGAGAAGGGTATCGTGATTGATAAAGTGGAAGGGTCAGTGTAAAAGAGAGAGATCCCCCAATGCCAGGATTAACACAGTGGCAGGAACAAGGCTCAAACATAACAAGAATTGTGAGGATGGTGCAGGATTTGGGAGTATTTTGTTCTTTATTACACAGGGTTGCTATGAGTCAGAAGTGATTTGAAGGCACCAAATGTAAAAACAGCAACAACAGCAATAAACATAATAGATTCTTCTCATTGTTATGAAATGCAATCAAGTTGGTTTTGACTCATGGTAGCCATGTGTGGGGTTTCCAAAAAACAGCTGGTGGGTTAGAGCCACCACTGTATTATTATATAAAAGGAGTCCTAGCAATCCATTTTGAGTCTGGTATTGTCCTGTAGGAGAAGCACTTGAGCTCAAGGTGGGTTAGAAATACAAGGGTGGCAGTTGAAACTCACCAGTCACTCCTAGGAAAAACTATACTTGGTCAATATGAATAGGAACCAACTCAGTGTCACATACAACAACAGTAGTGACTCATTGTTTAAAAAAATTCAGCTACTGGCCAATTGATTCTTGAAGATCAGTATTTGTGCCCATTCCAAAGAGATGTGATCCAACAGAATGCGGAAATCATAGCCAATATCTTTGATATCCCATGCGAGTAAAGTTTTACTAAAGGTAATACAGAAATGGCTGCAAGAGAGAACAAACAAGATGGCGGACCGGGGGGACGTATAGCAGAGAGCTCTGCCAACAACAACACAGAATACCCGACCAAGCAGGCTTAGGGGATGGTTCCAGAACTTTGAACCACATATAAAGGAATACTTAGAAGATTGGAAGGCTCACAGCTGGGGGAATTTGTGGCAGAAGCAAGAAATCTATTGCTTTCTAGTCCAGAATGCTTAGCTGCTCCAGGAGCCGCCATCTTGGT
>NW_006408523.1:30003957-30013719 GCF_000296735.1 Chrysochloris asiatica | reverse complement strand
AGAACCAACAGGTCTGTGTTTTAGGATGTGCAGCCAGAATGCTCTTTGGAGGCCAGGATGCCAAACTTCATCTCTCATACTTTGGACATATTGTCAGGAGGGACCAGTCACTGTAGAAGAATATCATGTTTGGTAAGATGGAAGGTCAGAGAAAAAGAGGAAGACCTCCCCAGCAAGATGGCATGGCAAAGTGGTAGCATCAGTGGGCTCAAGCATGGCAAGAATGGTGAGGTTGGCTCAGTACCAGGCAGTGTTTCATTCCGTTGTGCATATGAACGCTATAAGTTGGTAACAACTCAATGGTACCTAACAACAACAACAACAACAACTAGCCAAATGGTTGACAGATCGAAGTCTCTAGCAGTTGACTTTGATACATATTACAACATTCCAATGCAGTTCTACTTTGGCCTATAGGGTTGTTATGCATTGTAACAGAATACATACATACACACATATATACATATGTATATCACTGTTGGATTAATGCTATGGATTAATGCACTGGACTGCAAAGTTGGTTTGAACCGCAACGTTGGTGGTTCAAGCTCACCAGCTCCTCCTCAGAAACCCTATGCAGGGTTGTTGTAGGTCAGAACCAACTTGACAGCTCTAAGCAACAACGTAGTGCTGCATAGTACCATGAAATTAGTTCAAACTCACAGCTACCCTTCAAACAATATGAAAAAACAAAACACCAACAATTAAAACCAACCTTAAAACATCCCTCAAAATAGTTGCTCTACCTAAGCTCATTATTGCAACCAGTGTGTCACTCCATCTCCTTAATAAGGATCCTCCAAGTTTTCACTGAACCTCTACTTTTCCAAAGGTGACATCCTTCTCCAAGGACTGGTCTTGCTTCATAACATGCAGGTACCAGCCTGCAAGATCAGGTCTTGGAGGTGGATGGAGAATGAAAGTGGAAAGGGACTCAAGATGGTCAATCAGGAATAACTTTAGTACCTTCAAAATAGCTTTAAGTACAATCTTGGGCAGGAGGCGTATCCGAGCACCACAATAAAGCTAAGGTTTATTATTACTAGATAACAGTTAGGCACACATATTTTCTTCTCGTTTTAGATAATTCCCCCAGCCATCTGGTCAGTGTGTTTTGCTCCCATAATCTTTGGCATTCAAGGTTTTCCTTGCAGTTTTCATCATGGCATTCCTGTTTTTGAGAACTGCTTCAGAGTGGGTTTCACACAACGACATGTTCTTCCTACAATAACATGCCCAAGTTATATGAAATAAAGTCTTGTCATTTTCATTTCTAAAGCTCATTCTGGCTGCATGTATTTCTTCCAACACAGATTTGTTCATTATTCTGATTGCTGTTGCTATTAAGTGCCGTAAAGTTGGTTCGAACTCATAACAACCTTGTATAGGGTTTCTGAGGAGTGGTTGGTGGGTTTTCAGTCTAATGCTTATCCTATAGCACCATACCAGGATTCCATTTCTTCTGGAAGCACATTCAATATTCTTCTCCAACACCATAATTCAAAGATACCAATTCCTCCTCTTTTATTCATTATCTGTCTTCTAGATGCATATGAGGGGGCTGAAATATTACACCTTTTGTTAGGTGTACCTTAGTCATCAAAGTAACATCTTTACCTTTTAACACTTATAGTCTTTTGCAACAGATTTGTCCAATGAAATATGATTTTATTTTGATTTCTTGACCACTGCTTTCATGGGTGTTGATTGTAGAAACACATAAACTGAAATTCTTGACAATTCTAATAACTTTTCCATTTATCTTGATGTTGCTTATTGTTCAGTTCTGAGAATTTTTGTTTTCTCCATGTTGATATGTAATCCATACGGAAGGCTGTAGTCTTTGATCTTCATTAGTAAATGTTTAGATTCTTCACTTCAGCAAATAAGGTTGTGTCATCATTGATCTTGAACATTTTAAGGAGGTCTTGAACAGCAGATTCACCTAATGCAATATGTTATTTGATATCTTGGCTTTTGCTTCCATGAATATTGATTGTGGATCAAAGCCAAACAAATTCTTTGCCAACTTCAAACTTGTTTTCCATTAACATATTCTTACTTATTGGTACAGTGGTGAGGATTTTTGTTTTCTTTACATTGAATTGCAATTCACACTGAAAGCTGTAGTATTTGATCTTCATCAGTAAATATGTTAAGTCCTCTTCTCTTACAGCAAGCAAGGTTGTATCATCTGTATATTGCAGGCTGTTAATGAGTTTTTCTCCAATCCTGATTACATTGCTAATATAACAAAGTTTCTCAGATGATTTGTTCAGCACACAGATTGAATAATAAGTATGGTGAAAGAATATAGACCTGACACACAACTTTCCTGATTTTAAAGAATTCAGTACCCCCTTGTTCTGTTATGACTGAATTCTCTTGAATAAAATGAAGTGCTCTGGAATACTCATCCTTTGCAATGGTATCGATAGCTTATCATCATCCACACTGTAGAAAGACTTGGCATAGTCAATAAAACACAAGGAAACATCTTTCTGGTATTCTCTGCTTTCAGTCAAGATACATCTAACGTCAGTAAAGATATCAGTTCCAAATTGAATTGAATCTGACTTGAATTTCTGGCAATAATCTGTTCATGTAATGTTGCAGTCGCTTTTGAATTATCTTCAGCTAATTTTTTCTTGCACATTACACAAATGTTATTGTTCAGTGATTTGTACATTCCATTTGGTTACCTCTCTTTGGAATGGACACAAACATGGATCTCTTTCAATTGGATGGCAAGTAGCTGTCGTCCAAATTTCTTGGCATAGATGAATGCTGCTTTAATTTTTTTAAAGGTTTTAATATGGATTCCATTAATTCCTGCAACCAAGTTTTTCCCTAATGCCGTCCGTGCTATTTGAACTTCTTCTTTCAGTACCATAGGGTATTTATTAATCATATGCTACCTCTTGAAATGGTTGAACACTGACCATTTTTTTGGTACAGTGACTTCACATAATTTCCATCTTCTTTTGATGCTTTCTCTATTGCATTGTTCAATATTTTGCCCATTGTTGTTGTTATGTGCCATGAAGTTGGTTCCAACTCATAGTGACCTTTTACAGGGTTTCTGAGACAGTAAATCTTTACGGGAGCAGAAAGCCTCATCTTTCTCCCGAGGAACAGCTGGTCATTTTGAACTGCTGACCCTGAGGTTAGCAGCCCGATTCGTAACCACTACACTACCAGAGCTCCTAGTTTGCCCATAGACTCCTTCAAAAAGCCAAGCTGAGGTTTGAATATATTCATCAGTTTTTTCACCTTGAGAAATGTTGACCTTGTTCTTCCCTTTTGGTATTCTAATTCCAGGCCTTTGCACATTTCATCATAATATTTTACTTTGTCTTCTCAAATTGCCTTTTGGAATCTCCTGTTAAGCTCTTACAGTTTTTTATTTCTTCCTTTTGCTTTTGCGTCTCTGTGCTGGAGAGCAAATTTCAAATTTCAAAGTCTCTTCTGACATGCATTTTGGTCTTTTCCTTTTTTTTTTTTTTCTTAAATGACTTTTGGCTTTCTTTCTGTATGATATTCTTGATTTCATCCCACAACTCTTCTGGTCTTCAGTCATTAGTGTCTAATACTTCAAATCTGCTTTGGAGATGGTCTCTAAATTCTGGTGGGATATCTTCAAGTTCATATTTTGTCTCTAATGGACTTTTATTCATTTTCTTCAGCTTCAGACTGAACTTTTGTATGAACAATTAATGTTCTGTTCCACAGATGGCCTTGTCTTGTTTTGGATGATGATATTGAGCTTTTCCATCATCTCTTCCCATAGGTGTAGTCAATATGATTCCTGTGCATTCCATCTGGTAAGGTCCTTCTGTATAGTTATCTTTTTGTTGTTGTAAAAAGCTATTTGCAATGAATAAATCATTGGTCTTGCAAAATTCTAATATGAGATCTCCAGCATCATTTCTATCATCAAGTTCCTATTTTCCAACTAAAATTCCTTTCTCTTTGTTTTCATACTTCACATTCCAATCTCCAATAAAAATTTAATCTTGATTGCACCTCTTATAAATTTTAGACTGAAGAATTTAGTAGAATTCCTCAGTTTCATTTCAACGGCATCAGTGGTTGGTGCAAAACTTTGAATAATATGTTAGTAATTGTTTTTCTTTCCAGGCAAATGTATATTTTTCTATCACAGACAGCATTGTCTTTCAGGATAGATCTTGAAATTGATGACGAATGTGATGCCACTCTTCTTCAATTTTTCTTTATTAGTATAGTAAATCATATGATTGTCTGACTCAAAATGACAAATACCAGTTAATTTCAGTTCACTACTACATAGGATATCAATTTTATACATTCCATTTCATTTTGGCAACTTCCGATTATCTTTGTTTCATATTTTGTACATTCTCTGTTTTGATTGTTAATTGACATTTGCAGCTGTTTCTTCTTATTTTGAGTTGTGCTGGATCAGCAGGTGAAGGTCTTGAAAGTTTTACTCCATTCATGTGACCATGGCCATCTCTACTTCGAGAAGACAGATACTCCCCAGTCATATTTTGAGTGGCTTCCAAGCTCCTCAGCAGCGTATCTGACAACATTCTGGCACTACTTACACTATTTTCATTTTCTGACATTGTATCTTACAATGCTCTGCTGCTGTTCATAAGGTTTCCTGCCACTGAGCATTCAGAAGTGGTCTGCATCTCATTCTTCCTAGACTGTCTTAGTCTGGAAACTGCTGAATTCTGTCTACCACTGGTGACCCTGGTGGTATTTAAATCCTGTTGGCTTCACTTCCAGGATCACAGTGGTACACAAACCACCACAGTACAACAGAATGACAAGAAAATGGTGGGATCTCTCGTAAATTTGTTTTAATTTTTGTCAGTCTCTTTTTGAACTTCCATATGAGCAAATGAAAATCTGGTTTGCAGTCTGGTCTTTTTGTAACTGATGATATTGATCTCCTCCATTATTTCTCTCCATAGATGTAGTCAATTTGATTCCTGTGTATTCTATCTAGTGACATCTATGTGTACAACCACCATTTACATTATTGAAAAAAGGTGTTTGCAAAAAAAAAAATTTTGGTCTTGAAAAATTCTATTAGCGATTCCCTTGTCATTTCTATTACCAAGGCCATATTTTTCAGGTACTGATCCTTCTTTGTTTCCAAATGTTCCATACCAATCACCAGTAATTGCCAATGTATCTTCTTTGCATGTTTGATTACTTTCAGACTACAGAAGCTAGTGAATTCTGGTAGTTCCTGTATACATTTAAATAATAATTCCATTAACTTGGATTTCTTGTAAGAATATAGATATCATACTATCACTGACAGTGGTGTACTTCTGGGTAGAACTTGAAATGCTCTTTTGGGAAAAATAATACGATGCCTTCTCTTCAGTTTGTCATTTCTGGCTAAATAGACTATATGATCACAAAATCAAAACTGCCAATAATAGTCTATTTCTGCCCATTAATGTCAAATAGATCCATTTTTTATGTGTTCCATTTTATTTTTGACAACTTCAAGTTTCTGAGATTCATACTTTGTACATTCCATGGTCTGATTATTAATGGATGTTTGAAGCTTTTTTTTCTTACTTTGAGTCATGCCACATCAACAAATGACAGTCCTGAATGCTTTACTTCATCTACATCATTAATGTTGATTCTACTTTGAGAAAGCAGGACTGCCCTTGTCATATTTTAGCTGCCTTCCAACCTGAGGGGCTAATCACCTGGCACTATTTCAGACTATGTTCTTCTGTTATTCCCACATCTTCCATTGGTGAATATTTTCAGAAATACATCATTAGATCCTTCTTCCTAGTCTTATTCTAAAAGCTCTGGTGAAACCTTTCAACCATGGATGACCCTGTTAGTATTTGAAATTCCACTGGCACAGCTTCTACTGTCATAGCAACATATTTGTCATCCACCACAGAATGCCAAACTGATGAGTCTTATAGATAGGTAGACAGACAAACATACAGAGTGATAGAGCTTCAAGAAGTTTATGGAAATTTTTCATTATCTTTTAATTCTATCTTTCCATGAACTTTTTGAAATCCAATCATATATGCATTAATGTCCTTGATGTTTTCAAGATAAGTTATATATCTTTGCATTAGGTAAAGCTGTTTTAACTTCACAAAGTACAAGAAGGAAATTGTATAGTTATATTACAGTGAAAATAATATCTCAATTCAGATCTTTAAAGTTGGATTTGTTACTCTCCTATACACTCATTCATGGCACGTCCCACTGTGGTGTTCAATATTTGGAGTTATGCGTGTTTACTCAAGGCTGTTAAAATATAATTCTTATTTATATTCAAAGTTATTATTTACACCCTGTCCATACTTTATTTGTCTGATTTTTATTGCACAATATTTCTAGTAAACACAGTAATACTTTTATACTGCTATCTGAAATCTTGATGTAAATAATTATAACAAATTAATTCAGGTTGTCATGATTTTATATGTTCTCACAAAACAGTGAAAACTGAGTACTTTCCTCAGATAAATTAAGCATCTGATCAACTAGAGTCCACAAGGAATGAATCAGAGTAATGATCTTTAAACCATAATTTATTCACATATGCCAACCAATTCAATGAACTCATTTCTCCTTATCCATGCATCTATGTCCATATTTTAAAATTATGTATGCAAATTTACATTTAAGATTTGATATGATTATATTATTTAGGATCAACAAGAATTTTCAAAATTGATTTATAAATACTCAAAGAAATTTGTGGAAGTGTTCATAAAGAAAAAATGTTAGCAAATCAACATTTTTTATTATCAGCTTTGATACAGAAATGTTGTTCTTGTTGTTAAGTGCCCTCAAGTAGATTCTGACTCATAAAGATCCTGTATATGGTTTCTGAGAAGCAGCAGGCAGATTTGAACTTTCAACATTTTGGTTGGCAGTGCAGTCTTACAGCACCACAATAAATGATTGTCTATTTCAAATGTAAAACACTAAGAGATTGTCATATTTTTAAAGGACAAAACTGATAATAACAATCATCACATTTTTTTTTTTATTATGTAGTTTCATTTTTTAACAATTTTGCATGCATATATGAAGACAGGAGTATAATTTCACAAATACGTGGGGGGGAAAATGACTATTTTTCATTTATAGGTACACTAACTGCTTTAAGTAGTCCTGGTTTGGCACTGTGGACTAATGCATCAGACTGCAAAGTCGTTTGAACTGCAAGGTTGGTGGTTCCAACTCACCAGTTGTTCTTTGGAAACCCTATACAGTGTGGCTATGGGACTGAATCGACCCAACAGCACTTACCAACAACAACAACAACTGCTTTAAACATATGAGTCGTATTAGTTTTATAATTCATTTAATATCTCTATAAAAGCTTTTAAAATCTTTTCACTAGCTGGTAATAGTTGTTTTTATTGTTGTATATGGTCTAGTGAATTCAAATTCACAGAGACCCTGTATAGGGTTTCTGAGGAGCAGCTAGTGGTTTTGAAACATTGACCTTATGGTTAGCAGTCCAGTGTGTATCCTACAGTAGGATTTTGTTTTACAAATGGGCTCAAAATTATATATGATGTCTAAATAACAATCAACTTGTGTTACTCATTGCATTATAGCTTATTGGAAGTTTAATAACCAAGTTCATGTTTAATATTTAAAATAGACTCAAAATTGGCATTTTCATAAGTAATTATAGAATAAATGAAGGTGACTGAGTATTCACTTTTAAATAATTTGAAGTTATTTGCAAATTTTAGAAAATCATAAATTAATGCTCAATCATTATAATCTTTTACCTACAAATAGATGAAAACTTGGCAAGTTGTTAATTCTATATTCAAAATTCTAAGAATATATTAGTACTGGAGGCAAATGTCAGAAGACAAAGATTAGTAGGTACCTTGCCTGGAGGTACACTCATGCTCCTTCAAACAAGGTTATTCTCATTTTTGAAGGGCATAATTCTACAATGAAATAGAAAAATACTTGAAATTAATCATAGAAAGATCTAAATCCTTTTTATTATCATTTTTGCTAAACACGAGGATTTTGTGTTTGTGTTAATGGATTACTGTTCTGACACACTTGATTGGCTCTTGGTACACAAAACTGTCAAATTCTAATCAAAGATAAAATAAATATGTGGACTACATAAAGATAATTGTCACAAAATTGTGAAATATAATGTTGTACATACATTTTATGTACAACTGACATTTCTTATAAACATATTGTTGTTGTTATTAAGTACCATGGAGTTGGTTCCGACTCATAGCAACCCTGTACAGGGTTTCTGAGGCTGTAAATCTTTACAGGAGCAGAACACCTCATCTTTTTCCCACTGAACCACTGGTATTTTTGAACTGCTGACCTTGCAAAATGTACATTTTGCTTAAAATACATGTTACTCAGTTAACAGCAGACATGAAATTTTTTTCAGTTATAATTATTAGACGTTAGTATTTTTAGCCCATCATTTAAATATATTTATATATATATATGTGATTTGTTATTAAATGCAAAAATTCAGAAGAAAAAAATTACCATGAACATATTTCAATAAATCACAATGTATATATGAGAAACACACTCTAAAATGGTTGAAGATTCCGTACCAATGTATTATATACACACACACTCATATGCACATGATTATTTCTGTTATTCAATATATTCCTTATATGCCCCAAACAAAAACAGAACTCTCTGCCATCTAGTCAAGTCTGACTCATAGCGACCCCCATCAAAAGTTGCTGAAACTATAAATCTTTACGGGAACAGAGCCTCATCTATCTCCTGGGGCTCATCTGGTGGGTTTGAGTCACCAAGTTTGCGATTATCCTAACCCACAGTGCCACCAGTGTTCCTTACCATATGTGTACCATATATTATACCATACACATGAGGGGGATTCTAAACATTAATTGAAAAATGTCATTAAAAATAATGGAATTTTACCATGAACATTGTGAAGCCTCCTGTGTGTTTATATACATATATGTATGTGTATACATATGTATATGGAGTCCTGATGTGGTGTTGTAGGGTAAGCACTCAGTAGCTAGGTCAGTTTTAATCACAATGTCACCAGGGTTGCTATGAGTCAGAACTGACTAGATAGCACTTAACAACAATAAAAATGAGTGTGTGTGTGTGTGTGTGTGTGTGTACTTATGTGTAAATATAAACACACACAAATAAGGAGGCTTCATAATGTTCATGGAAAAATTGTTTTTGAAATATACAAGAATTTTGTTTTCAAAATGTATGTATGCATTTGTTGTTGTTGCCAAGTGTTTTCCTGTCAGTTCCTACTCATAGCAACTCTGTATAATGATTATGAGCCGCGAGTGAGTTTGAAGAGCAAATCTTGCGGTTCGAACCGACCTTGCGGTCCAGTGCTTTATCCTACAACGCCACACCAGAAATTCATGTTGTTGTTAAGTGCTGCCAAGTGGTTCCGACTCATTGCGACCCTGCATAGGATTTCTGAGGAGCGTCTGATGAGTTTGAACTGCTGAACTTGCGATTCACACTGTCCTTGCGGTCCAGTGCATTATCCGAAAGCACCACATCAGGGCTCCATTGTTGTTGTTAAGTGCCGTCCAGTCGGTTCCGATCCATACAGACCCTGCATACGGTTTCCAAGGATAGGCTGGTGAGCTTAAACCATATAACTTGTGGTTCAAACCAACTTTGTAGTCCCGCGCATTAGCCGACAGCGCCACACCAGGATTCCATGTTGTTGTTGTGAAGTGC
>NW_006408523.1:29989661-30003442 GCF_000296735.1 Chrysochloris asiatica | reverse complement strand
TAAAGTTTGGCCATTTTGGCCTTCAAAGAGCACTCTGGCTGCACTTTTTCCAAAACGGAAATATTGGTTCATTTGGCAGCCCATGGTACTTTCAATATTCTCCTCCAATACTATAATTCAAAAGCATCAATTCGTCTATGGTCTTCCTTATTCACTGTCCAGCTTTCGCATGCATATGAGGTTACTGAAAATATCATGGCTTGGGTCAGTGGCACCTTAGTACTCATAGGGGAACTTTAAAAGTTCATGAAAAAATTTCATAGTCTTTTAATTCTATTTTTCATTTGCCAATTGAAATAAAAATAATTCAATGAAATAGCAATATTTAAGCATATGAATAGCCAGTTAGCTTTGTTCAGAACTGTATTGTTTGTAACTAAAAATGGAGTCCTGGTGTGGTGCTGTAGGATAAGCGCTGGATGGCAGTGTGGGTTTGAACTTCAAGGTCGTAGGTCTAAACTCACCAGCCATTTCTCAAATCTTCGGCACTTAGCAACAACAACAAAATAAATATTGGCATTTTACTTTTTTTCTAAAACTACACCTCTTGAAGTTCTTTTATGAGCAACTGTTTCGATTCAGAAGACAGAGTTTTAATATTGGTGACAGAGAAAGTTATTATCCCTAGAATCAGATTACTTTTTCTCCTCTATAATAAACAGTACGGAGCTGGATGCGTTTCATAGCCTCTCTTACTTCTAAAGTATGATATGTAAACAAGATGTCAAGAGTGAAGTAATTCAAATTTCAGGTTGAATATTAAAAGGGAATATTACACTTTAATCCGTAAGTTTTTTGGAAGAGTTATTGGCATCTACAGAGTCATCTTGGTCCATGAGGTTGAAAATCAGACCTTTGTGATGGTTGGGTAAAAAGCTAGACTCAAGGATTCTGGATTCCTGTGATGAGGCATACCACAACTATATTGCTTACATTCAGATGTAGCTAAAAACTGGAACAAAAATTATTTTTTCTGTTGTTTTCCAGCATTATTTTGGATATACTATGTATATCCAGATATTTATACACACAGATATATTGAAAAGAAAATTCTGGTGCAGCACTGTAGAATAAGTACTAGATCGCAACATCAGTTTGAACTACAAGGTCAGTGGTACAAACCCACAACGCACTCCTTGGAAACCCTATACAGGGTAACTATGAGTCAGAACTGACTAGATGGCACTTAACAACAACAACAACAACAACATTCAACATAACAAAAATACTAACTAACACATAATTCTGGGTATAAGCAGGGTCATGATCTCTGAAGTTTCTTGAGAATTTTTTTTTGCATCTAAACATTTGTCAGCCGTTTGCACTCCTGGTCTTGCAGGTGCAGCCTAATTCCATTGTCATGTAGCCATCTTTCCTCTCTCTGTGTATCTGTGTGTTTTCTCTTGGACCAGAACAACAGATTGCATTAGTCTAGAGTAGGACTCACCCTACTCCAACATGTCTTACCTAGTAACATCTCCAAAAACTGTAATTCCAAAGAAATTCACATTCACAGATATAAGGGTTTGGATTCAGCATATATCTTCCTAGGGCACAATTCAATTCTTAGAATATATGATGCTTGAAAAAGTGTTCAAGTTTTCTCCTAACCTTTTGCTTCCTCAAGAGCAAGTTAAAATGATATAATTTAAGGATTGATTTTATTACTGACATTAATCCATGCAAGACAATAGGCAAATGTTTGGTCCATAATATGGTTCTAAAACTAATGCCTATTATTTAAAACATTTTAATACAATTTGATATTGTTTAATGTACTATAGTCAAATAATCAAATCAATATATTTTCAGAATTCTAAAAATCCCTGATTGTCAAAAATCACTGCCCCAAATCTATTAATCTGGTTGAAAACAGCTACTAAACTGGTTATATTAAAGAATCAATTTAATAGTAGTGTGTGTTTAAAAGATGTTAGATGTCTAAAGAAACAAATGGAATAATGAGATGCCCATATACAATAACTGTAGAAAGCAGGTTTCTGAGTCCTCACATGAGAAACTCCACAGAGAAGGGGCTCAGATTTCTGAGACAGGGGACTTGTTTCACTGCTGCTAGTATACCAGGAGCTCAGGGAAGTTTTCTCAAGTGTCAAAGCAATTCAGATCCCTAAGAAAGATGTGCCATTAAGAAAGAGTGTTGGCAACTGAGGAGTGTGGTGGCAAGTCCAGTGTAGAAGAAACTCAAATCCCTGAAAAGTGGTTCTGGTTCTGGCGAGCGGGGAACCATGGAACTAGTTCTAGAAGTTGAAGTAAGCTCTGTAGTCGCATGCTTATTTTTTTCTATCTCACTGTGTTTCTTTTTTATAAAGACAGTGCAGTGGCTTAAGCCTTGAACTGCTAATAGTAAGATGACGAATATATTCTTCCACTTGCTGCACACCACTGTTTAATCATTTGTTATGACCCTTCCCCACCCCCAGACACTTTTAGGTATTTTTTTGTGAAGGGACACAGGTAGAATAGTGTCTGCATTTACCTAAAGACTAATGTGCTTCTGGTGTGGTGCTGTCGGATAAGCACTGAGCTAGGAACCATGATGTCTGTGGGTCAAACCCACCAGTTATGAGTTGTAATTGACTCGATAGCATGTAACAACAACAACATTGAAACTGATTATCAATTTAGGTATTTTTGTAAACATTCTCTTTTGGGATGTTTCTATATATAATAAGGCTTTTGTCTATTTTTAGTCTTGTCTTTTCATATTTAGTTTTAAAATTGCTTTATATAGTCTAGCTATATGTGTTGTCAGATAAAGATTTTACATATCATTTTCCACTTGATTTATTTTCATTCTACTCAATGATTTTGATGAAATGTTTTAATTTTAATAATAGCTTTTCCTTAATATAGGTCATTATTCAGGTTAATAGTTATACACCAAGTATAATTTTGCAAGAAATGTTTAGTTGTTTTCATATTAAATAAGTCCATGAGCTAACGAATTGTCAAAAGTAAATTCTCAGTAAGTACCTTCCTTCCTTCCTTCTTTCCTTCTTTCCTTCCTTCCTTCCTTCCTTCCTTCCTTCCTTCCTTCCTTCCTTTTCCTTTCTCTTTCCATAAATTCCTTTCTTTCTCTTTCTCTTCCTTCTGTTTCTTTGTTATTTGGTTCTCTGTCATATACTCCATAACAAATAATACCAACTAAATTTAGTATGTGACAGTATCAGAAAGCATGCTTCTAGGGTACCAGGTTCATGCATACCTGGGTTCATTCCAAATAAAACAGGTTTAAACATAGCTTTAAAATCAATGGATTCTGCAGACAAGGAATGATTATGAAGGGTTATTCTGAAGAAGTGTAAGAAAATTTTGCTAAGGCTTTAATTTTTTTTTTTTTTTTTATAATATAGCTCCTTATTCTTCCATAGTACCAAGGACTGTCATTTAAGAACTTCATGGAGGCTCTGTTCACCATAAAGCCTGATCTTGACCCTTAAGAGACTACTTTTCTATCCAAAGCTCAAAGACCATGTAAAAGGAACACAATTTGACTTAGTTACGGATGTCCAAACTGTCCTTTTTGACATCATGTAATTCAGAGCACAGAATTCTTTTGGAAAGATTATGGAGATGGAAGCACCACCATCAGAAGTAGTTAGAACTTGACTGAGGATATGTCAAAAAGCAATACTTTCAGTTTTGATATTTTTGTCTAATAAAGTTTCTAGGATTTTCATTTGCCCTTCACTGTATATATAGTAAAGTTATATGTTTGTGCTTGTGAAGTACCACAGAATAGGTGTCATCTACTTAAAAATTTATGTAATTTGTTTCAAGCTGTTTTCAATGAAATTTTCTATGGTTAATTACTGCTAATAACACACACATTGGATTATCTACTTGAAAAATAGATACATTTCTTTAGACATCTCACAAAATTTCCTAAGAGGTATTATGAACTTTTTATAACATAGATACCCCATGAAATAGACTAGTTGGAAATGATTTCTCAAAGATGTTAAGATTACCTCAGTGGATTTAAAAAAAACATTGTAAAACAATCAAATAAACAAAACATTCCTAGAGTACAAATATTTTACCTCATTTCCTTTCCCTTATGTTATAAGTAAAAGTAAATTATTTTAGTACTCTAGTTTAATTCTTGACATCTAATAAACATTATTGATAGCATGGTGACTCCATAGGATAAACAATAAGGTCTGCAATTTGAATCCACCAGCTGCCTGAAGGAGAAAGATGAGATTTCTACTCCCACAAGTATTTAAATTCTAGGGAACCTTATGCAGGGTTGTTATGAGTTGGAACTGACCCCATAGCCCTTAAGCAACAACATAACAATAAGCTTTCCATATTGATTAAATTTTTAGGAATTAAAGCTTAAAACCAGATCGCAAGAACAGGACACAAATAAAAGCAAATAATCCCTTAATTTTTTCCCCCTCAGAACAAAAGGACATTGAAAATATATTTCTAGCACTTCTTCACCAGATATTTCTCATCTCTGTAGTGTATAATGCTTCCACAAAACTGAGAGCTTCCATGGGAAATTGGCCCAGTGGTGAGGATTTTTATTTTCTTTACATTGAGATGCAATCCATACCGAAAGCTGTGGCATTTGATCTTCATCAGTAAATGTTTTAAGTCCTCTTCACTTTCAGCAAGCAAGGTTATATCATCTGCATATCGCAGGTTGTTAATGAGTCTTCTTCTAATTCTGATTCCACGTTTTTCTTCATATAATCCTGATGCCACGTTTTTCTTCATATAACCCAGTTTCTCAGATTATTTGCTCAGCATACAGGTTGAATAAGTATGATTAGGAAGAAGGAGTGACAAACTACTTCCGAATAATTTAGTTACTGAAAACTTTATGAATTGCAGAATTTTGTTAATAGATTCCTTCAATATTGAAACTTGGAGCTTAACTTTTTCTTCAGTTTTCCATCATGAGAAATCCAAGCATGTCCATTTCTTTTGGTTCTCTAAATCTAGTTCTTTGCACATTTCTTTATAATACTTTGTATTCTGGAGTAGCCCTGTGAAATACTTTGTTCAGCTTTTTTACTTAATCATTTCTTTCATTCATTTTAGCTACTCTACTATTGAGAGTAAGTTTTAGAATCTCTACCGACAAAAAAAAAAAATAGTCTTCTGTCCCTTTCCTTTTTTAATGAACGTTTGCTATTTTTACATGTGAATTGCTTGATGTCATTTAAATTGATGTCCTCTTGTATTGGCTCATTAGCATTGAATGTGTCAAATGATGAGATGGGATATACTCAATCATACTTTGTCTCTCATGGACTTGTTTTAATTTTCTTCAGCTTCAATTTGAACTTATATATTAACAGTTGATTGTTCTATAGTTGGCCCCTGGCCTTTTTCTGACTGATGATATTGTACTTCTCCATAGTCTCTTTCCACAGACACACTCTGATTAAGTATTGCATCCAGAGATATCCACATGTATAGTCAGCTTTTAAATGGTTGAAAGAGGTGTTTGCAATAATAAGACATTCGTTTTGCTAAATTCTATTATGGAACTCCGGGTGTGGCACTGTGGGTTAATGTGCAGGACTGCAAAGTCATTTTGAACCTCAAGCTAGGCAGTTGAAACCCACCAGCTACTCCTTGGAAACCGTACACAGGGTTCCTATGGGTTAAAAAAAAACTCAATGGCACTCAACAACAAAAACAACAGCATTATGGGATAATCCATATTGTTTCTCTCACCAAGGACACCTTTTATAACTGTTAGTTCTTCTTTTTGCATTCTAATCTACAGTAATTATCAATTAATTTCCATTGCATATTTGATCAATTTCAGACTTCAGAACTTGGGTCAAAATATTTATTTTCATTGTCTTTGGCTTTATTGGTTGGTGGGTAAGTTTGAAAGAATAATCTCATGGAAACCTTATGGGGTCATTCTCTATCGCTGCAAATTGAAATTAACTTAATGGACATGGCTTTGGTTTGGAAAAGAGAAAGGAAATGAGAAGAATGTCTTATTTCAACACAGTTATATGGAAATTCATTGAAGATTCTTTTGAGTGTAGTAAAGCTAGAAAAACAAATAAAACCATCCAAGTTGTAGGTTGTTATTTGGTGTTCTCAAGTCAATTTGACTCATATAAATTTCATATGACAGAGTATAACCACTGTTTAGGGTTTCTTTGGCTGTAATCTTTACTGAAACAAATTGTCAGGTCTTTGTCATGCAAAGCCATTGTGTAGAGGTGACCCACTACCTTTCAGTTAACAGTCAAGCAATTAATCATTGTATAGAAAATAGTAAAAGACTTCCTATCACTGCACGATCATTTCTATGTTTTTGTTATGTGTTGTCAAGTTCATTCCAACTCACAGAGATCCAATGTACAACAGAGGGAAGCACTGTCCTGTCCTGCGCCTTCCTCACAAGTGTTGTTGCTATTTTTAGGTACCATTGAGTTGATATCAACTCATAGTAAACTATGCACACCAGAACGAAACACTACCAGGTTTTGTGCCAACCTCACAATCACTGTTATATTCGACCCCATAGTAATTTTGCAAATCCTGTTAAAAGAATAAGCTGTAGAGTCAGTAGTTCAAATATATAACCGCTTCTGAAAAACCTGTACAGGATTCTCTGAGTTGCAACTCTGACTAACAATTAAATCAACAATACTTGTTTATAGGTCAGGAACTCTGGTTGTGTTGTATGATAAGCACTGGACTGTTAACCCCAAGGTCAGCAGTTAAAGTCCACCAGCCATTCAGAGGGAAAAAGATGGAGGCTTTCTACTCCCATACAGGTTTACATCTTCTGAAGCCCTATGAGTTGGAATCACCTGGATGGCATTGGTTTTCATGAATTTGGGTCATCTTTATAGGAGCAGTTCACTGTATCTTTTCTCATGTGGAGCTGCTGGTAGGTTCCAACTGATGACATTCTGGCTGATAATCAACCCTTGCTCCCTACTACTTCTTGATAGAACATTATAGAGCTTTCAGAAATAAACTGTCAATTTTGTGGTCTACTAATTTTCATTAAAAGACTTTGTAATAATTCCACAATGAAAATGAGCAGTGGAGATACTTATTGAAATATATGAATTCCTTCAGTCTAGCCACCAAAATTCAGAATGTGTAGAGCCAAGTTTGAATATCAAATAAAACTGCATGTGAAATTCAAAGATATATTAAAAAACAAAACAAACAAACAAAAAAAACAGAGAAGAAGTTGCCATGGATTGAATTGAAGCTCCTAAATATGTGTCTACTTAGCTGTGCCATGATTCTAAGGGGTCTGGCAGTTACTAAATTATATTGTTTGAAATATATAATGATGTAAGCGATCTAATTCAATTATCTTCATTTGTGATCTGATGTAAATCATAATTGCTATGTGGTAATGAACGAAGACAAGGTTAGGTTAATAAGGAATGAGTTCCATTTTCTATGCTAATATATTAGGATTGGATGGGCTCCAATACCCTTACTCAACCCTGATAAGACATAAAGGAAGTTTCCCTGGGGTGTACCTTCATTACTGTTTATCTTACAGGACATAAAAGGAAAAAATAATAATAAAGAAGAGAGGGAGGACCCTGATTACAATCCAAAGCCAAAGAGTCTAGAGCAGAACCCGTCTTTTGGATCTGTGGTATCTGCACTGAGAACTTCCTAAAATCAAGGAAAGAATGATGCCAAGATATGTAGAGATTTTCAATCACCTGTAGACTCAAATATGCTTACAAGACACAGTATCTCCCTCTAGAGAAGAAAAAGAGTAAAAGATTTCCCCTAGGCCCAGAGTTATAAATTTTAACTTGTAGCCTTCTAAACTGAGTCTGTTGTACTCTGATGGCTTGTGTGTTGCTGTGACACTGGAAGATATGCCAATGATATTTTAAATATAAGCAGGGTTACTCATGGTATACAGGTTTCAGCTGAGTTTCCATATTTACACAGACTAGGAAGGAGAGGTTGACTAATTCTGAATGTTTAGCCACTAAAAACCTCATGAATAGCATTGGAAATATATCACACCGCACCAGACTATTAAATGGTAAACATTATGAATAATGCCAGAGTATTGTCATATATAATGCTGGAAAATGTGTCCTGCAGGTTGGAAGATACTCAGCATACCTTCTCAAAGTAGAGTTGGCCATGATGAAGAGAATGGAGTAGAGTTTTCCAGTCTTCATTAGCTGATGAGCACAACTCAAAAAGAGGAGAAACAGCTATATCAATCCATTAGTAATCAGAACATAGACTGTGCTAAGCAAGAATCTAGAAATATTGGAAATTGTCAGAAATGAAATAGACTGCATAAAGATCAATATCCTAGGCATTTGTGAGTTGAAATTGACTGGTATTGGCCATTTTTAATCTGACAAGCATATGATTTGCTATGCAAAGATAAGCAAATTGAAGAGGAATGGTGTCATATTCATCATCAAAAAGAATATTTCAAGATCTGTCTTTAAGTTTAATGCTGACTGTGAAAGGATACATACATAGGGCTACAAGGAAGGTAACAGAACTTACCAACAACAACAGGGAAGACCAGTTAATACTACTGTTGTTTAAATTTATGCCCAACCACTAAAATCAGTGATGATGAAAATGAAGAATTCTACCAACTTATTCAATTGAAATTGATATAATACGCAATCAAAATAAATTAATAATTACTGGATATTGGAATGCAAATGTTGTAAACAAAGAGGACATATCAGTCGTTGGAAAATGTGAAATGTGGCCTTGGTGATAGAAACAATGCTAAGATTGCATGAAAGAATTTTGCAAGACCGATAATTTATTCATTGCAAATATCTTTTTTAAACAGCAAAGAAGATAGCTATACATGTGGACCTCACTAGACCTAATATATTGAAATCAAATTTACTGCTGGTATTTAAAATATTGTTGCTATAACTTCCATCATATCAGGAACACACAAGCCATCACAGTAGGACAAACTTATGCTTAGGTCAATTAAATAACAATACAACCACAATTGTATCTCTCTGTTTGTAGATTATTGGATTTCCCCTCCCCCTCATTCTTTTGCCATTATAGGCATTAATTTGCTGTAGAAAAGTCATTGCCTTGAGGCAATTCTAACTAGTTCCTTCTTTTCATCACATTTGAGAGAAATGTGATGCTCTACATAATTATGCAGCATATACTTCAAAGCTTACACTATATCTCAGTACTATATTTGTATAATTGCTTTCAATCTTAAATTGCTTAAGGCCAAATTAAATGGACATTTATTATATTTTATTATTTCTATTAACCTTTTGTAAACTTTCAGAAATCTAACTTTTTCTTTAGCATGCTTGATGATAGTAGGTCAATGCAATTTAATTCTAACTTATGTTTCTGTCAAAATGTGTTAAAAATGTATATGAAATGCACACACCTAGTTTAATGATAGTCAGCATTAAATTTCTATTACTAAATATATTTAATAAATATGGCTGTATCTTTTGTCTCTTTTTCATGTAGAAACACACTCACACATATAAGGTTTAGCAATACAAAGAGGCAATATATTGTTAGGTACCATTGAATCGATACCAACTCATAGCAACCTTATGCACAACAAAACAAAACACTGCATGATACTACTACATTAATCTCATAATCATTGCTACATTTGATTACATTACAGCTGCCACTGTGCCAATAAATCTCGTTGGGGGGGTCTTCCTCTTTTTTGCTGACCTTCCACTTTACCAAGTATGATGTCCTTCTCCAGATACTGTCTGAATATAAAGCCTTACCATCCTGATTTCTAAGGAGCATTCTGACTGTACTTCTACCAAATATTATTCTGATTTTTAGTTTTTTACATATTTGTTGCTGTTAAGTGCCATTGAGTCCCAACTCATAGCGGCTCTGTATTTCATGTGTGAGGAATGACTGTCCTATGGGTCATATAAGGCCCGTGAAATCATTTGGTCTGGCCCATTTTTCATAGCAACATAAATTTATATTAAGAGAATCATAATAATGTAAAATTTGAGAGACATGCAAGGAACACCATTAACAGAATAGAGAGGACACAGATAAGCACATGACAGGACAGACAAGTATGCTTCTTGTCAGCTGCCCATGGCCCCCCATCTGCCAGTATTACAGTGACTCAGAAGACAGTGCCAGGCAAGCTGGGAATGGACACATTGCGAAAGTGTTAACACGTTGTGGCAAAACTACGATGATCCAGTGATGATGAAACTAGATGCGATGACATGATTCCTTGTGCCACTGATGATCTTGCCTCCAATGATTGACAACAGTGTTATCTACTTTTATATGAACCCACACACTAACTCTAATACAATCTTTATCCACATGTCTATGATCAATACTTTTCACAAAAACTGAATCTCAGATGAAGGTTAAGGAAATTACAGTACACAAAAATGTCTTCTATAGTCGATGATACAAAGTTAGATTTGTTCCAAATCCAAGATGCATGATTAGCACAGAGATGAAAGCCAAATAAGTGTGTCACACACACTGGATATGTATTAAAATCTAAGTGGTATGACATTCTATAAATGATGATTACAAAGAAAAGTTGAGGCAGAGTGTTGATTTTTCCAAAAGAAATGGACACATGAATTTTTGTTGTTGTTATTGAATTCAAAGGCAAACCTGTGTGCCTAGTTTGTGGCAATATGGTTGTGGTAGTGAAAATAGCCAGCCTTCAGTGTCATTACAGCTCAAAATATGCTAAACTCAATGAAGTGGGAAGCCAAATTCTTTTGGCTAAAATTAGTGCGTTCCAGAAGATTTTGAAGTTACAACAAGCTATTTTCACTAGGTCTTATTGTGACAGAGACAATGTTATTCAGACAATTTATGTAGTGAGTGTGCTAATTGCAAAGAAGCTGAGGCTTCATGTAGAGTGAGAGTTTGTGAAAGAGTGTTCTGTTAGAACCAGACAAAATAAAATTGTTTCAGAGTGTTAGTTTGTTTCAGAGAAAGGTCTCAGATCACATTACTGAGTTAGCACAAGGTGCTGAAAAAACACTGAAGGATTCTGCAAGAGATTTCTAATTTTTCTCTCTGGCTTGTGATGAGGCAATGGGCATAACAAATACTGCCCAACTGGCTGTTTTCATTCATGGCTCAACTATATAATATCAATAGTAGTGTCATGCATAAATTGTCAAATGCAGAAGGCTTAAAAGTTGCCAGTTTAAGGAGTTACTGGATGATTTTCACTTTGAATATGGTAAACTTGTTTATCATTATGAAGTACATTAGCTGAGTCATGGGAACCTGCTCATGATGTTTTACAAACTGCCTGATAAAATCATGCAGTTATACCTGTCAAGGAACTCAATGATAGCAAGTGGTTGTGTGATCGAGCGTTCATGGTGGACATTACCAAGTGTGTCTCAGAGCTGAACATCAAGCTTCCGGGTCCCAAGCAGCTGTTATAGCTCCCTGCTTTCAAACGTGAAATCATTTGAAGCTAAATTAAAGCTGTGGAAAGTGCAATTCCAAAGGAACAGAACGGTGCATTTCCCCGCTAGGGAAGGACAAAAGCCTTCTATGATACTTAAGTATACTGGTGAATGGGAAACTAACTGAGGCATTTAATGAAAGATCCAAGGACATGAAAAGTAAACAAATGGAATTGAACATCTTTGTGAAATCATTCAATGTGGAACCAACTGATAATGCCTGAAATCACGAAATCATTCAGCAGCAAAGCAATGGTGAGCTGAAAGCTAGATACAATAACCTCCCACTGTTTGAGTTCTATAAATGCTACAGAAGCAAGGATGAATTTCCAACCTTGAGAAGACATGCACTCAAGCATGCGTCTGTGTTAGGAACAACCCACTGCTACAAGCAATGCTTTTCAGAATTTACCATCGCAAGCAGTGTACTGTATTCCAGACTGACTGAGGGAAACCTGGAAATGCAGTTGTAAGTAACAGTGTTACCAATACCAGCTAACATCACATGCCTCACTAAAGTGAAGCTGTTCCAACTGCTGTTGAGTCAGTTCCAACCCATAGTCACCCTGTACAGGGTTTCCGAGGAGCAGCTTGTGAGCTTGAACCACTGACCTTCTGGCTCAAATAGACCTTGAAGTCCAGCACATTAACCTGCAGTGCCACACCAAGACTCCATCCATTACATTAGGGGTGAATTAATTAAATGCTTGAACAAATATTGCAGAATAATTGTTAAGTGTGTATGGCCCGCAAATGATGTTATAATATCCAAACGGTCCTTTGCTGAAGAAAAGGTTCCCCACCCCTGCTGCATAGGGTTTCCATAGAGCAGTTGGTGGATTTGAACAGCTGGCCTTTTGGGTTAAACCGACAGTTTAGTCCAGTGCTTATCCTACAGTGCTACACCAAGACTCATTTTTCACATAGTGCATCTTTATCTCCTTTGGTTTAGTGCTTAACTTGCAAATTGATTTGAAATATGACAAGAATATTTGGCTGAACCTTAGACATTGACTAGTCTGCTCGCAAACAAAATATGAAAATAGGAAGTGTGACAGTAAGAAGTATATCTTTGGAGAAAATAATAGAATAAAAACCATAATATATTATATAAAATACATAAAAATAGCAAACAAAAATAGGATGCAAGACATTATTCAAATTGAAAATCTAAGCATCTATGTAGCAACATCACAATGGAAATATCAGAATATATTGCCAGAAAATTTAAGATAGAGTCAATCTATAGTTCAACATCTCTTTATGAGAAAAGTTGACTTGAATATTTTGTTAAGTGGAAAAAAGGAATAAAAAGCAGTGCAGCAGAAACAATAGTGCTCATAAAACTAAAAATCGGATAGTTAGTACATTAGTGAGCTGTTGACAGTACACAAGGCTTAACTTAGTGAAGCTCCACACAGCTCCAAACTCTACTGTTTAGAGAAACACAGAAAGGGATAAATGATCAAAATAAATCTTGATAAACTTTAATTATAATCCATATCTTGAAAAGAGGCAGAATGGGAGATGTTTTACATATACTGGGGAGGGCAGTAGGAAACTAAAGAAGAGAAAGACCTTCTGTAGCTACTTTCTGGTCCAACAAAGACAAAATCAAATTAAATTAAATTAGAATCAACATTTTGTTTGCCATCTGTGAGAAAAATAGCAGAATAATGAAAGAAGGATCATAAAAGTTCCAAGTTATTGAAATTCTTTAATGATAAGCTTTTAGTCAAACTGAAAAAGAAAAAAAAGTATTAGATAAAAAAGGAAACGAGGAAACAGAACAAGAAACTAGCGAAATTCACCGCCAGTTTCAAATGTGATCTATTTCCCACAGAATGTACCCCTGAATGTGGAGGAGGAAGTGACATACACAGCCAAACAAACATATATTCACACACACACACACACACACACACACACACACACACACACCCCGAGTCATCTTTTCCTGACGTTGGGGAATTGAGGCCTACCTTGAGAAGAGATAAAAGATGGACATGCAGCGTAGTAGTTATGAATAGGGCTGCGAACTGCAAGGTGAACAGTTCGAAACTACCAGCTTTTCCGCAGGAGATAGATGAGGCTCTCTGCTCTCGTAAAGATTTACAGCCTTGGAAACCCTGTGCAGGGTCACTATGAGTTAGAATGGACTCCACGGCACATAACCGCCAACCACCATGGCATGCAGAGTTAGATGGAATATGAAGGACTGAGGAAAGAGCCTTCAATAATGGGAATAAACACCTGACAAATGAATATAGTCAGTAGTTGCAGTGTCAGCAGTGGGTGTGGAAATTGTTCACAACA
>NW_006408523.1:29976843-29989412 GCF_000296735.1 Chrysochloris asiatica | reverse complement strand
TATGGAGCCCTGGTGTGCACTAATGCACTGGACTGAAAAGTCATTTGAACTTCAAGTTCAGAGGTTTAAGCTCACCAGCTACTGTACAGGTTTGCTATGGACTAGAACCGACTCAACGGCACTTAATAATAATGTGTATATGTATATAAGTATATACATTATATATATGTTAATGACTTTGTTCCTTTATTAAGATATTGGTTTCAATAAAGAAATGAAAGGATTATTCACCAAATTTGAGTTTTTTCTGCTTCTGTTTTATTTATTCATTTTTCAATTGCTTTCCTGATGTACAGTTGATAATAAAGTACCTAGATAAAAAAGAAAATCTCTTTTAGTTGCTGTTGAGTCTGTTCCGACTCACAGTAATCCAATGTACAATAGAAAGAAACGCTGCCCAGGTCTGCACCATCTTCACAACTGAGAAAAGTTTGTTGATAATTACATATCAGCCAGGGACTAATCTCCAAAATGTACAGAAAAATGAAACACATCTACAAGAAAAAGTCAAACAAGCTAATTAAAAAATGAGCACAGGATATAAGGAGACCTTCACCAAAGAAGGCATGTAGGCAGTCACCAAGGATATGAAGAAATGTTTACTATCATTAGCCATTTTTGTTGGTGTTGTTAGATGCCTTCTTGTTGATTCCATCTTATAGCAACCCTGTGCAAACCAGAATGAAACTCTCAATCTTTTGGTTAAGCAGTTGAGTGCTTAATAGGTATAATACAAGGGTTCCTTATTAACATATACAAATTGTAAAATTGAAGGATCAATGTAATTGCAATGAATAAGTTGCTGTTGTTGCTAAGCGCCATTGAATCAGTTCGGACTCATAGTGACCCTGTATAGCTTTCCAAGGAGTGATTGGTGGGTTTGATCTCTCAGCCTTGTGGTTAGCAGTCGAGTGTTGATCCTGTATCACCACACTAGGAATTCTGAATAAGTTGTTAGTCTTGCAAAAATTTTTGTTATCCTGTCTCCCACATCTATTCTAACACCTTTGAAAGTAATTTGCAAATCCCTCCTCTCTATCCCTTGTTATTATTGTTGTTAGGTGTCATTGAGTAGTTACAACTCATAGCCTCCCTATGCACAACAGAATGAAGCAATATCCAGCTCTGCACCATCCTCACATTTGTTATGTATGAGCCTATTGTTGTTGGCACTTTGCCAATATATGCCATGGGTGTCTTCTTTTTTTTCACTGACACTCCACTTTCCCAAACATGATGTTCTTCGCCAGAGGCAGTTACCTCCTGACCACATGTCCAAGGTACCAAGTTGAAGTCTCACCATCCTTGCTTCCAAGGAACATTAAGGCTATAATTCTTCCAATACAGATTTAATGAATTTGACAACACCACAACATGCACGGAGATTGATAGTCTAAACACATATCTGTATCTGTAATTCAAATTGAGGGTGAAGATGAAAAAAATTTATTAAAACATAATAGTATTACATAAAAGTTTTTTTGATAGTGCAACTTTTCTGGCTCTTCTTTGGGTTTATCCAATAGACATAATGGCCACAGTATATGCTTCCACCAGGTCTTGGAGTCCTGGTGTGGCACTGGACCACAAGGACAGTTTGAACCACAAGGTTGATGGTTCAAATCCACCAGCTGCTCCTCATCAAACCTATACACAGTCACTATGGGTTGGAACCAACTCCATGGCACTAATCAACAACAACACCCAACAACAACTACATTATATTTTTATGGTTAGGATGTATGATTTTTTTACCTTGAAACCTTTTTTAAATTTGTTTTGGTTCCACAGAATGCCACTATTGGCAATTTTTTTCAAGTGCCACTTTCAACTGAATAAACAAACAAAATCAGTAACAAAAAGTGAATTACAGATGCAGATATGTGTTTTAGACTATCTATTTCCATGCATGTTGTGGTGGTGTAGAATTCATTAAATCTGTATTGGAAAATTATAGCCTTAATATCCCTTAGAAACAAGGATGGTGAGACTTCAGCTTGGTACTTTGGACAATTAAAAATAATATAGAATCAGAGTGGAAGGAAAAGAATGTTTTCAGTATATACCATTCTAATATTTCAATGACAACACATATAAAAGCATAATCACCTGAAATAATTGACTAAACACTGAAAATATATTGAATATGTGTCACCCATAAAATGTTTATACATATGCCAATATACAAAAATTGAATCTTTTTGAAATTTATATGGAAGCGTAACAATTACAAAACTACATAACAGTACATTTGTTAGTTGTACAAAGTTTCATTGAAGTTAGAAGAATTTGTCACTCAATCGTGTACAAGTTATTGAGCTAAGAGAAGAATATATTTTGCTTCACTTTTCACAAATGAGTTGTTTGATTTGATTACTTCAAACAATCCTCCAAAGGCATTAAGACAATCAAAATACCACATTTAGTAAGTGTATACATTTATTAATTTTCTATATGCAGATTTCCAAAAGTCCTGGTGGGGTGCTGTGGGTTAATGCGCTAGACTGCAAAGTCATCCTTTGAACCATAAGGTGGGTGGTTCAAACTCACCAGCCACTGCTCAGAAACTCTATACAGTGTCACTATAGATCAGAACTGACTCGATGGCACTTAACAACAACATATGCAGGTTTCCAGGATTATTTACCATATTTAGGAAACCAATCATTAAAATATAGGATTGACTTGCATATTTAGTTTGTGCTTTGCACTCTCTGTCATATGGGCTAGTACTTTAGCTCCCAGATTAATGAACTAATCAGCTGCATTTTCAAGCCTGTGTAATGTCTTCTGGTATATCATAGCACTGAATTGTTCTAGTTTAAGATTTATCTCGAGAACTGAGAGCCAAGGCTAGAACACACTGGACTGAGTGTTCTATTTTTGCTATGATAGATGTTGTTCTTTCCCAGAATGACAACACTTTGCACCGCTCCCAATCTGTAAACTGTTCCATTTGCCTGGCATAAGTATACTGATGTATTTAATTTTGTCTACCAGCCCATGTTGTTCAATTCCTCTCTTCTAGCCAAATACACTAGAAGCCATAAATTCATCATCAATAGAGAGACTAAATGTGAACTCTTTCATAAGTAAAAGCAGTATATTGCACTGCTGTTATTGGGTTACGGTATTTTTTAAAACCCAAGATTAGAGAAGGATTTGCCGCGATCTTTTCATTTTATAAATTACTTAGTCTTAGCACATATACTGACAAAGCAATTGTATACAATCAGAAGCACATTCTTCAGAAATTTATATTTATATAACTTCTATTTCTTTTCAGATGAATTTTTATTTCTTTTATTCTTTTTCAAATAAATAAAGCATGTTTGTTTTGCTTTTACATGTTATAAAAATATAATGTCTCAAATATTATGTTTGCTATAATATTACATATGATTTTGCTTTGTGTGTGACCATATTTTTTCACAAATGCTCATGGATTGCCTTTGCAGTTTTCGAAAATGAATCATTGCACAAAAGCTTTAATTTGCAAACAAGGTTTGGAGTGCTTACTCCCAAGTGTTATTAGTTTCTGTTATAATTTTTTATGAACAGAATCATACTCAGTACTTTTCAAGTCAGGAAGTTATAAACTATTACTTGTGAGCCAGTCAACTTTTTGCCCTATTGTAAATTAAGTTTAATTAGACCTCAGACTAATTTATGGTTTATGGATGATTTAGAAGAACTTTGATGGTGTTGTAGGACACCAACTGGGATGTTAATGGCAAGGTTGGCAGTTCAAAACCACCTGCTACTTCAAGGGAGAAAGATAAAATCAACGCTTCCATAAAGATTTACAGCCTTACAAATTCTATCCAGGGTGTCTATGAATTGGAATCAACTTGATGGCAGTGGGTTATTTTAGTTTATGAATGCTTTAAGGAGATCTGATGGTGCTTAAAAATATGATAATGGGAAAGCAAAATCTAAAGGTCATTGCTTCAAACCCACCAGCTATTCCTCTAGAGAAAGTAAAGAAAGTCTGCACCTGTAAAGTTTTACAATGTCAGAAACCCTGTGGATCAGTTATGCACTTTCCTGGAGGGTTTCTATGAGTTGAAATTGGCTTTACAGCAATGTGTCTGTAGGTGCTTTGAGGTTCTGAAAGGTGCAAACATTTAAGCACTTGACTACTAGCTGAAAGATTGGTGGTTCAGCAATGCATACAGGCATTTTGGAAGACAGGTTTTGTAATCTGCCTCTGAAAGTTTGTGGCCCTGAACACTTTCTGAAGCAGTTCTACTCTGCACACATGGAGTTACCATAAATTGGAAGAGATGTGATGATAACAGAAAACAACACCATAGATGCTTAAGTGCTATAAAGGAGAGGGGCAATTAGCTGCAACAGAGATTATTTACACCATGAAGCCTATAATAATTGCTCATCTGAAACACTCAAAAAGTTTGATGAATGTCATGTAAGTCATAGAATTCAGAATTGTTACTAATGTTCTTTATGTCACAACTTATTTCTTGGAATCAATTGAATTATTTCTCCTTTTAGTACTAATAGACACCTATTAAGACTAGCAAGAAGGAATGAGAGGTCCAGTCACTTAGGGATTAACCACTGATAACCTTATCAGTAGTAGTGAAACACTGTCTGAAATAGGACTGAAAATTAGTTCCTCAGGTTGAAAGACACTCACAATGTGAATGAGGAAGAGTTACATCCTCAAACTAGAGTCAACATTAAGAACATAGATGGTGCAAAGATTTCAAGATCTTAATTTACGAATGTAGCACAATTCAAAATGAGAAAGAAAAACCAACAACAGTTGAAAACATCCCTTTAAATCAGAAAATGAAATGTATGAGTGTGAATCTAGAAAAATTAGAAGCCGTCATAAATGAAATGGAAAGCATAAGAGATCGACATATGAGCTTAAATGGGCAAGTATTGGTCATTTCATCATATGGTTTTCTACACTGAAGAGGAATTGTGCTGCATTCATTGTCCAAAAGAACACTTCAAGATCTATCTTGAAGTATAATGCTCTCTGATGCAACTATTATTGAATTTACACACAAACCACTGAAACCAATAATGAAGAAATTATAGAATTCTACCTTTTTGTTGGTGGGGGTCTTGGTGTGGCACTGTAGTATAAGCATTGGACTGCTAACCAAAAGACCAGTGGTTCAAAGCCAACAGCTACTCTTTGGAAACCCTATACAGGGTTGCTATGATTTGATAAAACTCAATAACAACAAACCAACTTCTTCAGTCTGAAATTGATCAAATAATTACTGGTGATTGAAATGCAAAGCTGGAAACAAAGAGGAGGAATCATTGGTTTAAAAATATGTCACCATCATAGAAATGACATCAGTGATCACACAAGAGAATCCTTTAAGACCAATGACTTCCTCATTGCAAATAATTGTTTTCAATAACATAAAAGGTATCTATACACAAAGGCATCACCAGATGTAATACACAGGACTCCAACTGAATACATCTGTGGAAAGAAGTGATGAAGAGACTAAATATCATCAGCTAAAATAAAATCAGGGTTTGACTGGGAAACATACCATCAATTGCTTATATACAAATTAAGGATGAAGCTTGGGGGGAATAATGAATGAAAACAGGTCCATGAGAGCCAAAATATGATCTTGAGAATATCTCACCAGAATTTATACACCATCTCAAGAACAGATGTGATGAATTAGACACTAATGACAAAAAACTAGAAGAGTTGTGAGATGACATCAACAATATGAAGAAAGCAAAAGGTCACTAAAAAAAAAAAAAAAAAAAAAAAAACCACAATAAGAGTGAAAATACCAAAGTGATGTCAGAAGAGACTCTGAAACTTGGTCTTGAACATATAGTAGGTAAAATGAATAGAAGAAACTATCAAGTAAAAGATCTGATTGATAAATTTGAAGGGAAACTAGTATTATAGTAAAATGCCCAAAGACCTGGAATTACAAAATCTAAAGGGAAGAACATACTCAGTATTTCTCAAGTTGAAAGAACTGAAGACAAAATATTCATGCCTCAAATTGCAATATTGAAGGATTTTATGCGGAAATTATTGAACAATGCAGAATGAATTTAAAAATATTTAGAAGGAAGGCACAGAGTCAATGTACCAAAAACAACTGGTTGACATTCATCCATTTCAGAAGGCAGTATATGATCAAGAAATGATAGTTATAAGGAAGAAGTTCAAGCTTTACTGAAGGCATTAGCAGAAAAAGACTCCAGAAATTGGTAGAATAACAACTGAAATGTTTCATCAAACTAATATTGTATTGGAAACACTATGCTAACAAATTTGGAAGATAGCTATCTGACCAACCAGATGAAAAAGAACCATATATATCTATCTTCCAACATAATGCAGAGTTTACCAAACAATATCACACAAATAAATATTTGCTGAAGTTAATTCAAACATGCTTTCAGCAGTACATCGACAGGAAGCTGCCAGAAAATCAAGCCAGATTCAGAGGAGGACATGAACCAAGGACTATACTTGCTGTCTTCAAATGAATCTTGGGTAAAAAGAGAGAATAAGAGAAAGATGTTTATTTGTGTTTTATATACTATGCAAAGGCATTTGACTGTGAATTTTAGCATACTACGGATAACATTTAAAAGAATGAGAAAACAGAACATGCAATTGTGCTCATGCAGAATCTATACATAGACCAGGAAACAGTAATTTGGAAGATCAAGGAAATACTGACTTGATGTAAAATCAGGAGAGGTATGCACCAGGATTGTATCATTTGCCATATCTTTGCAATCAACATGATGAGCATATAATCCAAAAAGCTGAATTACACAAAGAACAACATGGTATTAAGTTTGGAACAAGGTTCATTAACAATCTGTGATATGTACATGACACAATCTAGCTTGTTGAAAGTGAAAAGGACTTGAGGCACTTGATGTCGCAGATCAAAGAATACAGTCTTTATTATGAATTATGATTCAGTGTAAAGAAAACAAGAATCCTCACAACTGTACCAAAATACCATATCAAAATAAATGGAGAAAAGATTGAAGTTGTCAAGAATTTCATTTAACTTGATAAATTTTCATGGAAGCAGCAATTAATAAATCGAAAGTTGTATTGCAGCAGGCAAACCTACTAGATAGATGGAATAAGTATGGTAGAAGTATACAAGCCTGTCACACAGCTTTCCTGATTTTAAACCAATCAGTATCCTTACGTGTCGAGGTCCTATGTCAGGGTCCCGCCTTGACAAGGAAGTGTGGGTGTCACGAAGAAAGGAGATCTGGCGGCAAAAGTGATAGAGAAAGAGAGAGACGAAATATATACAAAAAAGACAGACACACAGATATGATGCAAGCCGGCAGGTAGACAGATCTGCAAACATATTGCCTAGCATTGTCCAGCATTGCATGCAGAACTCACTCTAACTCAGCCTTTTATTCTCTTTTTTAGGGAGGGATTTGTTACAAAGGAAAGATGTAATTCACAAAGGGAGGATGTGATTAAGACAGGATACAGAACTGAAATGTGATTAATCATTCAGAACAGGACATAATGATTCACAGGAACAACTTTTAAGATATTTTCATAGTTTTTCCTTAACAATCTAACATTTTTATTTTTACAGAAAAAAAGGTTCAATCAAGCTGTTATATATTAACTTTTAGGCTTAAATGATCTAGAGTAGCAACGTGTAGTTTCTTAAGGATACATAACATAAAGCAAGGTTCCTGAAAGGAGCCAAGCTGTCTCTGTACACTTTGCAAACTTTTGTTTGTGAGCAAGATCTCAGGCACCTGGCTTCATTTATCTATACCTAAAATGCTACATTGTTCTTAATATTCCTATATACTTTCAGGAGGAAGGACAGCATCTGGGTTAAACTGATTATATTTAGAGGTGGTTTAATGGGGCTGCCACTGATCAACCCAGGGTCTGCGTATGCTGTCCCCAGCACTTATGTTCTTGAGAAACTGCATCTTGGTCTGTGTGCAGGTTTTTCATGAGCACAATTAATATTCTGGAGTACTTGTTCTTCATATTGTTATCCATAGTTTGTCATGACCCACACAGTCAAAAGCATTTGCATAGTTGATAAAGCACAAATAAATATCTTTCTGGTTTTCCATGCTTTCAGTCAACGTATATCTGACATCAGCATTGGTAGCTCTAGATCCATGTCCTCTTTGGAATCTGACTTGAATTTCTGGAAGTTCTCTGTTGATGCACTGCTGAAACTGTGTGAGGTTTTTTTGTTTGTTTGTTTTTTGTTTTAATTATCTGCAGCAAAAATTTACTTGCTTGTGATATTAATGATATTATTTGATATATTTCACATTCTGTTTGGTCACCTCTCTTTGGAATGGGCACAAATATGGATCTCTTTCAATCAGTTAATCACATTACTGTCTTCCAAATTTCTTAATATAAAATAGTGAGTGCCTCCAGTTTGTTGAAAGTGAATCAGTTTGTTGAAAGATTTCAGTTTATAGTCTATGAATTCCGGGAGAATTGTTTTTTGATCAGTGCCTGTGGGAGAAAGATGAGGCTTTCTGCTCCCGTAAAGATTTACAGCCTCAGAAACACTGTACAAGGTCCCTATGGGTAGGAACCAACTCGACAGCACTTAACAACAACAACACAAGAGATAATATAGAACCTTGAATATGTTGTTGTTAGGTGCCATCAAGTCAGCACTGACTCATAGCAAACTTATGCACAAGAGAAAGAAACACTGCCCGGTCCCACACCAACCTCACAATTGTTGCTAAACCCTTCCTCTTTTTCTCCAACACTCCATTTTACCAAACAATACATCCTTCTCCAAGGACTTGTCTCTCCTGATAATAGCTCCAAAGTTTGAAAGTCTGATCATTCTGACTTCCAATGAGCATTCTGCTGTATTTCTTCCAACACATATCTGTTTGTTCTTTGGCAGTTCATGGTCCTTTTCATATTATCCACCAACCTCATAGCTCAAAAGCATCAATTGCTCTATGATCTTTCTTATTCATTGTCCAACTTTCACATGCCTATTTTTGTTGTTATGTGCCATGGAGTCTATTCTGATTCATAGCGACCCTGTACAGGGTTTCCGAGTCTGTAAATCTTTACAGGAGCAGAAAGCTTCATCTTTCTCCCGTGAAACAGCTGGTAGTTTCGAACTGCTGACCTTGTGGTTTGCAGCCCAATTCGTATTGGAAATACTATGGCTGGATCAGGCAAGCCTTAGTCTTCACACTAACATCTTTGCTCTTCAACACTTTAAAGAGGTCTTATACAACAAATTTGCCTAATCATTTGCTTTCTTGACTCCAGCTTCACTAAGTGTTGATGTTTGATCCCAGCAAAATTGCCTTTGACAAATTCAATCTTTTTGTCCATTTATATAGGTTCTATTTATTGGGCCACTGGTCAAGATTTTTCTTTTCTTTAGATTAAGATGCAACCCAAAATGAAGGCTGTGACCTTTTTGTTGTTGTTAAGTACCGTGGAGTCAGTTCTGACTCATAGTGATCCTGCACAGGGCTTCCAAGGCTGCAAATCTTTACAGGAGCAAAAAGCCTCATCTTTCTCCCGTGGAACAGTGGGTAGTTTCAAACTGCCAACCCTGAGGTTATCCGCCCTATTCGTAACCATTAGCCTACCAGAGATCCTTGGCTGTGACCTTAGATCTTCATTATTATTTTAAGTCCTCTTCACTTTCAGCAAGTAAGGCTGTATCATCTGCATATCAAAGGTTGTTAATAAGTGTTCCTCTTTTCCTGATGTCACATTTTTCTTCATATATTCCAGCTTCTCACATTATTTGTTCAGCATAGAGATTGAATAAATTTGGTGAAGAATACAACCCTGGCATATATCTTTTCTAATTTTAAACCATTATATTCCCTTCTTCTGTTTGAACAACTACCTCTTGATCTATGTACAGGCTCCTCATGAGCACAATTTAGTGTTCCAGAACATCCATGCTCTGCAATGTTGTCCATAGCTTGTCATGATCCACACAATTAAAAGCCTTTCCATAGTCAATAAAGAATAGGTAAATATCTTTATGGTATTCTATGCTTTTGGCCAAGATCCATCCAACATCAACAATGACTGTCATCTTCCAGACCCTCTTCTGAATCCAGCTTGAACCTCTGGAAGTTTTCTGTCAATGTATGGTTGCTATCATTTTTGTATTCTCAATAATAAGATTCTACTTGCTTGTGATATTAATGATATTGACCAATGATTTCTGCATTCCTTTGGGTCACCTCTCTTTGCTCTGTGCACAGATTTAGATCTCTTCCAATCAGTTGGCCAGGTAGTTGTCTTACAAATTTCATGACGTAGATAAGTGAGTCCCTTCACCACATCAGTTTGTTGAATGATTTCAGTTTGTATTCCATCAATTCCCAGTGTCTTGTTCTTTGCAAATTCCTTCAATGCACTGTGGACTTCTTCCTTCAGGATCATTGGCTGTTGACAATATGATACCTCTTGAAATTGTTGAACACTGACCATTTCTCTTTGGTACAGTGACTCAGTATATTGCTTCCATCTTCTTTTGATGCAATCTGGTTAATTCAATATTTTCCCCATAGAATCCTCCAATATTGCAAGCCAAGGCTTGTTTTTTTTTTCTTCAGTTTCCTAAACTTGAGAATTGCTGAACATATTCCTCTCTTTTGTTTTCTCACTCCATGTCTTTGCAAATTTTGTTATAATATTTGACTTTGTCTTCTCTAGCTGACCTTTGAAATATTGTGTTCAACTCTTTTACCTCTTCATTTTTTTCTATTTCTTATAGCATCTCTACTCTAGACAGCAAGTTTCAGAGTCTCTTCTGACATTCGTTATGGTCTTTAGCTTCTTAGTGACCTTTTGCTTTCTTCTTGAATAAAGTACTTGATGTCATCCCTCAAGTCCTCTGCTCTTCGGTCATTAGTGTCAATGCATCAAATCTGTTTTTCAGATGTTCTTTAAATTCAGGTGGGATATGTTCAAGGTTTGTAAGCAACATAAGAGACAACCATACAAATGGACCACACTAGATGGAATACACAGAAATCAAATTGACTACATCTGTGGAAAGATATGGGGAAAAGCTCCATATCACCAGCTCAAACAAGGCCAGTGGCAGACTGTGGACCAGACCATCAATTGTTCATATGCAAATTCAGGCTAAAGTTGAATAAAATGGATACAAATCCATAAGAGCCAAAATATTACCTTGAATATATCCCACCTGAATTTAGAGATCATCTGAAGAACAGATTTGATGCATTAGACAGTAAAAACTGAATACCAGAAGATTTGTGGGATGATATCAAAACATCATACAGAAAGAAATCAAAGGTCATTAATAAGCCAAGAAAGAAGGAAAAGAAAAAAATGGATTTCAGAAGAGACTCTGAAACTTTCTCTCCAGCAAAGAAATGCTAAAGCAAATGGAAGAAGTGAGGAGGTACAACTGAACAGAAAATTTCTAAGGTCAGCTTAAGAAGACTAAATTGAGTATTACAACAAAATGTGCAAAGAGTTGGAGTTAGAAAGCTAGAAGGCAAGAAAACATTGAGCATTTCTCAAGCTAAGGGAACTGAAGAAAAAAATCAAACAACTTTTGTTATTGAAGGATTAGCTGGGCATATTATTGAATTATACATAGAGACACTGGACCAAAAAGAAATGATCACTGTTTAACCATTTCAAGTGGTAGCATATGATCAAGAACTAATGATCCTGAAGGAATAAGTCCAAGATGCACTGAAGGCATTGGCAAAGAATAAGGTACCGGGAATTGATGGGATACAGATTGAAATATTTCAGCAAAATGATGTGGCACTGGAGGCACTCACTCATCTACGCCAAGAAATTTGGAAGACAACTATGTGGCCATTGACAGGAAGAGATCTGTATTTTACCACTCCAAAGAGAGGTGACCTAACAGAATGCAACAGGAAATCATTGGACAGTATTATTGATATCCCATGCGAGTGAAGTTTTACTAAAGATAATACAAAAATGGCTGCAAACATACATTGACATTGAATTTCCAGGTGTTCAAGCCAGTTCCCAAAGAGTATGTGGAATGAGGGATATCATTGCTGACGTCAGATGTATCTTGACTGACAGAAGAGAATACCAGAATGATGTTTACCAGTGCTTTACTGACTATGCAAAGACTTTCAATTGTGTGGATCGTGACAAACTATGGACAAAATTGCAAAGTATGAGTATTCTGGAACATTAATTTATGCTCATGAGGAACCTATACAGACCAAGAGGCAGTTTTTCAAACAGAGCAAGGGAACACCAAATGGTTTAAAATCAGGAAAGGTGTGTACCAGGTTTATATTCTTTCTTCGTAATTATTCACACTGTATGCTGAGCATATAATCCAAGAAGCTGAATTATATGAAGAAAAATGTGACATCAGGATTGGAGGAAGACTCATTAACAACCTGTGATAGGCAGATAATACAACCTTGCTTGCTGAAAGGGAAGAGTACATAAAATACTTCCTGAAGAAGATCAAACACCACAGCCTTCTTTATGGGTTGCTGCTCAAAGCAACGAAACAAAAATAGTCACCACT
>NW_006408523.1:29973299-29976573 GCF_000296735.1 Chrysochloris asiatica | reverse complement strand
ATATATATATGCTTAAGCCCATCGCTACTGTCACTGTGCCAATTCATCTCATTGGGGGTCTTCCTCTTTCTCGCTGACTCTCCAATTTACCAATTATGATGTCCTTGTCCAGGGAATAGTCCCTCCTAGTAATATGCCCAAAGTATGAGAGACAAAGTCTGAACACCCTGGCTTATAAGGAACATCCTGGTTACACTTATTCCAACACTGGATTAATTTGTTTACTGGCAAGATGTGGGTGGTACTTTTAATACTGAATCTCTTCAATCCAAGAAAAGATTGGTTCCAATTGAAATCTCCAAGGAATACTGGGCCTACAGATACTGAAAATAGAGAAGGACCTTTCCCAGAGCCAACACAGAGAAAGCCTTCCCTTATGCACTCTGAATTCTCTTAAACTATGAGAAAATAAGTTTGTTTGTGATACTCTGTTTTAGCAGCAATAAGTAACTGAGACACTTTCTTTCATCTTCCGTCTATCAGTGGGTTAGCAGTAGCAGAAGTGGAAGTAGATGACAAAAACCAATTACACATGTATATTGTAGGTGTCAGATGACATCACATACACTAATGATTTATGGACCACTGTGTGTTACGTGGCTGAGACTAAAATACAGAGTTGAGGAAACAGACTCCATCCAGCATATAGCGATTGCTAGTTCCATCGCCAAATTAAAAATGAATGTGATCCAACTCATAACCCATGTACATATGCATAAATGTGGGTTAGCAAAGTGGGTTAAGAGTTGAGTTGCTAACCACAACTTCTGACCAGCAATTCAGATCTACCAGCTGCTCCACGGAAAAGACTTACAGCCTTGGAAACCAGTGCATACACATCACCCACACAAGATTTAAAATAGATATAAAATTAAGTAAGCTTTAAAACTAAATCTTATTTAATTCCTCCATGCCCCATTTACACTATCTGTAGTCCTTTCCACTGAATAGTCTCTTTCTCATTTTCTACCCCTTGATTAAATTCCACATATTTTCATCAACATGTAAGTTCTGCTTCTTATATGTTAAGTGTCGAGTTGGTTCCTACTCATAGAGAATCTGTGTAAGATTTCTAAGCTGTAGGTGGTGGATTTGAACTGCAGCCAGGTGTTTATCCTACAGCATCACACCAGAATTTCATTTCATATACATGTACATATAAAATACACTCCATTTCTTATGGCTAAGACTTCTGTTATTCTTAATTATTATTTCATAATGGTATCACCTGCCTGTTCTGTTTCATATTGTATATATTTTTGAAATGGGAAGAATGTATCCTCTTCCGTTTGTGTCATGACTTTCTGATTGCTGTTCAGTGATATGTTTACAGTTGATTTTTTTTTCAATTCCCTCTCAGAATCTCCCTTGTACTGCATTTTATAAAACTGGAAGCTGAGAGAAAAAAAAAGTATATCTGTAATCATATAACTATTAAAACAAATTTTATTTAAGATATTCTTCTGTAAAAATGAACTCTTTCTGAGATAGAATTATTTGTGTATGTGTGTGCTTTAAATTTACTCAGTAGACAGAAATAAAAGACAAATTGATTAAGGAGAGGAGAAGAACAATACAATCATACATTACTTAGTTGTCTACAGGTAAGTGTATCTGATGGCTTCATCTGGAGGTGCCAAGCCTCATGAAGTCACATAAATTGCTCACCTGGGCAATCCCTGCAAGCCTGCCCCCTGGATGCCACACACACCCCTCTCTCTCGATGAGTCTAGAGTCCCCAGCCACTCCATCTCTCCAAGTCACCATCTCTGCCTCCATCTCTGCCATCGCTGTTTCTCTGAATAGGGTCTCACACTCCGCTCCTGCTCTTCTTCCTGATAACAATTACTCACCATTGAACCACAAGTGTCTTTTCCCCATCTCCTTTCACCAGCCTCTCCACTCTGTGGAGATTCTATCTTTCCCTGCACCCTCTTGAAAACTTATAAGCATGTCACTTTGTGCCTTTATAGCTCCCCCTCTTTCCCCATTTTATGTAGCCATTGTCTAAGTTACCCATCCCTAACAACCCTGTATACAAGGAGGTGGGAATGATCCTTGCTGTGAAGATTCCCTCCCTCTTTTAAGCTACTACATCTATAAGTATAGGTCAAGTTCATCAAATTGTAGAAGATTACACTTCTTCTTTTCTTTTCTTTCTTCTTCTAGTCAAGTTCTGATCATCCAACCATTGAAGCTAGGTCATGTGAGTACTGTCTGCAAGTATGGGTGTTCTTGTACATCTCCTCTCACTTCATATCAACTGGACACTTCACTCTCCACTCTATCCCTCTGTGGCTATGTCCCTGTCCATAGGCTTAGAAGTCCCCAGGTCTCACCACATCGCTGGCCAACCAGGTCTTACTCCAGGTTGATTAGAGTCTATTGAATGTGTTCAGACTCAGCCCACATCTTCATTACTGCTTTTCCCCTACTTCTGCTCCCCTGGTTCCCCTCATTGGTAGACCAACATGGTCACCAGCAAGATTACATGTCTGCTCATTTATTCCCTTTGAGCTTCAGTCTTGGAAGGGAGTTTGTCCTTAAGTGACTTGATTGCTTGCCTTGAAGACTCCCTGGTGAATAACTTGCTTGTTCTTGTGGTAGTCAATCAAACTGCTGTTTGTTTTTTTATTTTTTCTGCTGGTCTTTCTTTCAAGAAATATCTTCTGTTCCTCTAGCTGCTCCAAGCTTGTCTGCCTTGTCTTTTAAAGTGGAAATTTTCCATCTCAAAAGATTCTGGATGGAGATCAGGATTCCACCTAAGGTTTATACACTGCAAAGGATCCGCAGGAAGCCTCTTTCACTAGACAAATTCTAGCACCCCTTTTAGGTATCCCAATCAGTTATAGGCTGAAGACAGGCTTACAAGATTTCTATACTTGTGTTTCTGGCTATTTCTTTCTCTCCTCCTTAAGTATCTATTTCACAATAGTAGGCAAGGGAAACCAAGATTCATAAGACAGTCAAGCATCTTAACATCATTTCCCCTCTTTTACCCATTCAGACTATGCCTTAATCCCTGTATCACAGAGCCCTGTTGTTCCAAGGTTGAGCATACATCACTATTTACCTCTGTCCCATTTAGCCCATGCAAACCTGCGTAAACGTTCTCTTATCTGCCTTGTTCTTCCATGCCCCTCACACTTCTTATGCATCACCCCACAACACCCTAACTATCATGTGTCTACTCCTTACCCTGTGCTCTACCTTTCCTTCCCTCCTCTTATGCCACCCTTCACACCCCTGGTAACCAACAAAGATTTTTTCCCCT
>NW_006408523.1:29964947-29968145 GCF_000296735.1 Chrysochloris asiatica | reverse complement strand
TGTGGCATTGTGGGTTTTTGTGCCAGACTGCAAAGCCATTTGAACTGCAAGGATTGGCAGTTCAAATTCACCAGCTGCTCCTCGGAAACCCTACAGGGTCGCTATGGGTCGGAACTGATTCAACAGCACTTAACAATTCTCTCTCTCTCTCTCTCTCTGATTCCTAGTTCCATTCCACCAACTTTCCCATCCCTTCTCAACTTTATCCTTACCTAAATGCTTCCCTTTTTGTTTTTAATGATTGCCGTTTCCATGATGAGCATACATTACCAGTTGCTTTTGTATCGCCATATTGCTACTCACTATCGGGCCATGAGAGTAGGTTCATTTCCAGACCTGAAGAGTGGTCAAGGGCAATAGTATCAAGTTCCTTCAATCTTTTTCTGGTCATAAAACATTATCATATTATCATTATTATTATTATTAATTTTGAGTCTTGTTCCAGAGTTTCTCCTACTATACTCTCTCTAATGTGATCCCTTTCAAAGCCTGTAACAGAGACTGATGTTCACATAGATTGATGTTCAAATAGTCCATTGGACTAATTGATTCCAAGGATCCTCCATTCCCATTACTCTTCTTTTTCCACAAATGGGGAGCATAATAGCTGCACCTTACTGCTTTTAATTTTTATGCAAGGCTAAATTGTTGCTGTTGTTCATTACTAAGTGCCGTCAAGTTGGTTCTGACTTATAGGAACCCTGTATAGGGTTTCTAAGGAGCAGCAGGTGGGCTTGAACCATTGACTTTGTGGTTAGGAATCCAGTGCTTGTACTACAATACCACACCAGGACTCCAAGGCTTACTAGGACAGAGTTTTAATATGTTCATCACATTATTTATTTATTATAATAAAATTTGAAGATCTAATTAGATGATTAAAATTTTCAAATAACCTTTATGGTATCCTGTTCAATAGTGACACCATATGGAAGTATGCTAAAAGCATGAACACACTTTAAGGTCTATGAATATGAACCAAGTGATACTTTAACTATATCATAAGAGTAAGAATTTGACTTTAGAAACACTTTTCTCATTCATGTAAAGCTGTCAATTCTGTGGAGACCTGGTGTGGTGCTATAGGATAAGCACTAGACCACCAGGTCATTTGAACTGCAAGGTCAGTAGTTCCAACTAACTAGCTGCTCCTAAGAAACCCTATACAGGATCATTATGAGTTGGCACTGACTCAAAGACACTTAACAATAACATCTTTAAATCTGAGGGGAGAAATATTTTGACAAGTTAACAAAAAAAAAAACAACCTTTGCCCTTTATTTACCATTTTGAATATTTGAAGGTACGTGAATCTTCTAATTAATAAATGGAAGCCCCCTTTTTAAAATCTAGATTTTTAAAACAGATATTTAAGATAGCAAATATGTTAGCATAATGTCCTATGATCAGATGTATAAAGAATAATAAAGTACAAATAATATGATGCTGAAAATACTGTACCTGGCATCATTAAGATTGTTTTAATGATGGGAATAAACATTGTAAACAGGCAATTCTATTTCTAGAAAGTTATATTGTCAGGTCAATTTGTTTTCAAAGGGAAGCATTTATTATTCGTTAGATACCATCTTTACCTTTTTTAAAATTTAAACAATTGAGACATGACTGAATAAATACGCTTTCAAGTATGAACAAATTTTAAATAAAGTCTAAAGATTAACATCTAGAAATATTTGTTGATATTTATTAACTATGAATTTATAAATACATATAATACTTTATTTTCTTACTAAATTATGGTTAAAATTGTGTTCATGCCTAAATTCAGGAAGATTGATGATTTTTTCCCATTTATGAATAGAAATTGGTAATTTGTTAACTTCAATAATAATTTCTTTTTTGATCAAGCATTGCTATAAGTGTCTCAGATATTAACACCAAATCAAACTACTATGGTGAAAGTTAGTAATTCTTGACAAACAAGAAAACTGTTAATAATGAAGGGGAATTTAATTGAAACATTAACATTAACATAAATATAAATGATAGTGGTGGTGGTGGTGGTGGCGGTGGTTATGTACCGTGGAGTCGGAACTGACTCATATAGACCCTGTACAGGGTTTCCGAGGCTGTAAGTCTTTACAAGAGCAGAAAGCATCATTTTTCTCCTGCAGAACAGCTGGTAGTATAAATAAACTAAGATATTTAAAACATGTACTAATGATTTTAACATCCTAAGATAAATTACTTAGCCTCTAAAGAGTTTTTTTTTTTTTTAATTTGTTCATTTGGACATTGGATGAAAGCAAAGAATACCAGAAAGGTGTTTACCTGTGCTTTATTGACTATGCAAAGATTTTTGACTTTGTAGATTATGACAAGCTATGGACAACCCTGCAAAGAATGGATATTCCAGAACAATTAACTGTGCTCCTGAGAAAATTCTATATAGACCAAGAGGTTCAAACAGAATGAGGAAACATTGAATGATTTACAATCAGGAAGAGTATGTGCCAGGGATGTATTCTTTCACCATGCTTATTCAGTCTGTATACCAAGAAAATAAGCTTAGAAACTGGATTATAAGAAGGAAAACATGGCATCAGGATTGGAGGAAAACTCATGAACAACATTGCTTGCTGAAAGCAAAGAGGACCTAAAATATTTACTCATGAAGATCAAAGATTACAGTCTTATGTATGGGCTGTATCTCCAAGTAAAGAAAACAAATATCCACACCACTAGACCAATAAAAATATCATGATAAATGGAAAAAAGATTTAAGTCATTTAAAGAGTTCATTTTGCTTGGATCCACCATCAACATTCATGGAAGCAGAAGTTAAGAAATCAAATGATATGTTGCATTGAGAAAATGTGCTGTACAAAAATTCTTAAAAGTTTACAAAAGCAAAAATGACAGTTCAAGAACTAAGGAGGGGAGAGGCGGGGCTTGATGATGGCTAAGGTGGAGATGCAGTGAAGTTTGCTGTTAGCCATACCACAGAATACCAGGCAAAGCAGATCCAAGGCAGAGCTCGAAAACTTGGAACCATAGAGATAGGAATATTTTAAGTTTGAAGGCTTATAGGTAGTGGCACTTGAAGGAGAAGTAAGATATTGTGTCCTTTTGAATCTGCTGGGCTCGGAGCCCTGGAGCCAACATCTTGGCAAGACCAAGTGGGGGAGCAGAAACACCATGGAAAAATGCCATGGGAACCTTGGAGGAAAGGTGGGC
>NW_006408523.1:29958221-29964132 GCF_000296735.1 Chrysochloris asiatica | reverse complement strand
AATAACAAAAACACATACTCAATTAAGTATTAAGGCCACAGATAAACACTAAACATGTCCAAGAAGCAAAAGCAGATGACCATATCAGTGAGGGTTGGACATGTAACAGTGGACATTTTGTAGCAAAAGCAGGGGAGTGGTTGACTTTGCAGTCCAGGAGCGGAGGTCCCTGGGACCATCAAAGGAGAAGAGAGGAGTGCAGGAACCTACCCAGAAAAACAGTGATGACAGAGATGGAGGCAGAGACGATTACATGGAGAGATGGAGCAGCTGGGAACTCTAGACCCAGAGAGGAAGAGGGACTGTGTGCTGACAACCAGGGGGCAGGCTTGCAGGGTGTACCCTCTGATTGGTTCATGATGCATGGAGGGTATTGTAACCATGGCAATGAAACAATATAGGATTGGAAGAATGTAAAGCTAATGTTCTCCCATGTAAACGATCACATAATTCACAATAAAACATTAAAAAAGAAAGAAAGAAAAGTAAATTAAAAAAATTAGAAGCATTTTACTTATAACATAACTGACTTATCACAGAGTTGCTTGAATGAAACCTTGTCATAAGTCGGAAACTACCTATATTCATTAGAATACAACTGAGTTGAATAATTTTTAAGCATAATGATTATCTCAAGAGTGCATTCTCTATGTGTTGCTTTTCACAATATTCAAATCATTATATTCTTAAATGATTAATACTTTTTTTGGTATCATGTAAAATAAATGAAACACATTTTAGTATTGATCAATATGGATATGTTAAAAGTACAAATATGATTATTTTGCTTCCTCAAAATATAAAGGATACATTTTTGTTCCTGTAAGTCCAAACCAAAGAGAAAATAAAAGCCAGATATTTCTGTACTGTGGTTTCAGATGGCTATTGAACAGCAACTATCACTTAATTTATTCTCATTGCTTCTGGCCCAGTTCTGTCATTGACTTGAAAGTCTTGTCATATAAATGTCACTAATACTCTTACACATTGAATTCTGACAGCTCACATAGGAATATTGTTTAGAAAGTTTTTTTTGTTTTTTTATCAACTTTTGATTTGTTTTATATGACAATTGAAAGTGAGGTTCACTACAAATTACGTTTAAAGTATGAGAAAACTAAATCAATAATTGTTAGAACAAAATTTGAAAAGAAATAGAAATTTGTTTTGAATTCTACATATTTTTCCTCATTTTCTACTTTATGTTATTCAGTATAAAAACTAGGAAATGAACAATTTTCATATAACGTAATCAAAATTTATATTGTGCTTTTGATTAAATGAAACACACATACAGATATTTAAAAAAAAATACATGCCTCTAGTTATAAATAAATAAATAAAGCAGTAAAAAAATATGATGTTGTTGTTGTTAGGTACTGTTGAGTAGATTACAACTCAAATTGTCCCCTGTACAGCATTTCTGAGGAATGCCTGCTGAGTTTGAACTGCTGATATTTCTCTTCAAACTGACCTTTCACATCCACACCAGTGCTTATCTTATAGTGCCACACCTGGACTCCACAAAATAGTATACAATGACATGAAAATGTCTTCAGATGCCTGATCCATGGAGTCTTTCACCTAAATCAATAATTATGGCATTTCTGTTTCATTATTTTGGAGACAATAGAATAAGCAAACCCTAGAATTAATTATGTTTATCGCCTTATGATTAATGGAGCAGATAGTATTATTTTGTTGTTGCTGCTACTTGCCATAGACTGGGTTGCGATTCATAGAAACTGTTCAATAGAATTATATATGTACAATAGAACTAAACACATTTCAGCCTTGTATTATTAGACACAAACTTTATACTTTATTACTTTTATCTGAAAATATGTTATTAATTTTAATCAATATATTGAAATGTCAACTGTTATGATATATCATATAACCCTTATAAAGATGCCCCACAAAGTTTTAGGGAGCTACCCACTGTGATTTAATGATTGGGGTGCTGCTTTCCACTAATATTTAATCACTTTTTTTTCCTTCCTCTACCTGCTGTTCCATGGGAGAAAGAAGAGGCTTTCTGCTCCAGTAAAGATTTACAGCCTCAGAAACCCTCTACAGGGTTGCTATGAGTTGGAAATGACTCCACAGCACATAACTTCCACAACCACCACAGAATTAATAAAATTACATGTAAGATGCAGTGTTTCTGGAAAATCTTTGAAAAATATCCAATATAGCTTTAGTTAACTCCCAAATATGAATTCTGTTACAGAGCACTGTTCTCAAGAAGTTGAGTTCAAAGTAGATTCTTTTAAACCCTAAGACTCATTGTTAAATAAATTTTACCTTAATGGACAACAATCTTTTTAACTACCCTATACAGAGAGAAAAAAACACATTTAAGATCATAGCTGGAGGACTGGTTTACACTACTGTGGTGCCTTGAATTTACTTGATATGGCTTTTCCATCCAAAGTCTTCTTAAATTCCACTAGATGATTGGATGGGGCTATACAAATAAGGTATATAGGACTGTAAAGCTGGGATTGGTTAGTTTTGCCCTCTAGCTAGGTGTAAAATGAGCCATCTTAAAAGCAGACACAGAAGATCGCAGGACCATCAAGAAGGAAGCATATGAGTGACACATGAGATCCCTACCTAGAGAAACAGCAACTGCAGAGGCTATGGCAAGAGGCCATGGCAGAGGCAACAGCAGAGTTGGTGGCTTGGAGAGACAGAGAAGCTACAGCCTATAGACCCATGGGCTGTGTAAAGCTGAGTGTTAATGGACAAGGGTCTGGTTTGAGATATATGCCCATTGGGAATTCACAGACTGGTTAAAAGAATGTTGTAACACATTATCAAGCAGGGAAGAGGCCAAGGGATCACATGGCTGAGAGGCTGAAATCAAGTGTGAGGTGTGCCTGAAATATGGCAAACAAGCAGTGTTCCTCACTGGAGAACTGCTGTGTCCTTTGTTACCTGTTCACTTCTCTAATAAACTCAATAATTGTGAGTATGGTTATGAGTTCTGTGTGACCATTGCAATGGATTATTGAACTCAGATGTGAAGCAGATTGTGCTGTGGGAGGAACAGCTGGTGTCAGAATAGGGTAAAGAAGGTTGTAGGGTAGAAGTACATCTGAACCACGCTCCATAGGAATCAGCCTTGGGCTGATTTTCAATTTGATTCTCTATCCCTTTGTAAAGCCAGGGGAAGTCAAACATGGCTCCCATATGGTATTTGAAACTACAAGCTCAATGAATTACATCATGAAATTTATTCAGGTTTTATTTTACCTTCTGTAGAAGGTCAAAACACCCTTGTCATTCATAATCATTTCACTTTGTGAAATTCCCTTAAAAAGTAGTCATCTCCATTGTACTATTAATCATATAAATTAATGGTTCTTTTGCTTGTTACCCTCGTATCTACTGAGTGTTGCTTATCACTTGAACGGTTGTGTTCTGGGAACACTATAAACCTTGTCATCAAATACATCAAATTATCTTTAACATCATACCTTGAACTATCTCACAGTTTGCACATTGTTGTTGTTGTTAAGTGCCATTGAGTTGTTTCCAATGCATAGCAACCCTGTTTAGGGTTTCTGAGGAGTGGCTGGTAGATTTGAACCGCTGAGCTTGTAGTTCAAACTGATCTTATGGTCCAGCACATTATCCTACAGCACCATGTCCTATTTATTCAGATAACTTTAAGAAATTTTACCATTATAGCTCATAATCACCCTAATTCTTTATTCTGATATTTTCTCACTACCATCAGCATCATCCTGGTTTTTCTCCATTTGTAGATTAAATTCCATGATTTACAGCAATAGTTATGCTGCTACACATTATTCAACTCTTATGTTTAGGGAAACATATCCCTCCCTTTTCAAAAAAAGACCCAAAAGAACTTCCAATAGATAAAGTCAATAGGCTTACAATCTACTCTAGCGGCTGCTTATTGAAAAAATACAATACACACACAAAAATTAAACTTGTTATAATTTATTTTAATAATTTCATCCTTCAATCTTGGCCTAGGTATTTTCTTAAAACTCCTTGTTGTTGTTGTTGTTGTTTCATTAAGAAGGCTGCTGGGAGACAATTCTTAATAGATACACTTGAATTTGTTTGTGTTCTGAGCTTTCTGAGCAGACAGACTTCACAGTACTGGTTAAAGATGGATTACATAGCAAACTACCCTGGAAGTAAGGAATTTTGTATTGCTCAGTAGAGATTTATAGACTTGTCTCCACAAGAACCAATTACCTATTATCTAGTGTAAGTAAACTAGATTTATTCTTGTTCCCTGCTAGGAGATTTACTTACATTCCAAAGTAAAGGTGCTAATTTTAGTAACATCTTGTCCTATTGAATACTATAGATAACTGAATTCTAGTGAATCCAGGTAGAAAACTAAAGCTAAAAACAAAAATCTTCACATGTAACATGTTAGATTATCAATAGAGATTTCTATCTTTTGAGTTCGTTTAGTAGTACCAAATACTATTACTAAATATAGTGTAATAAGAAATTGATCAAACATGTAATCAAGATGTATTGATAATTCCTGATGATTAGAATGCAAACAGTAAAGGAAACTTAGAGGAAACATCAGTAGTTGGAAAATATGGCCAAGATGAGAGAAATGATGCTGGGAATTACGTGAAAGAATTCTGTAAGACCAATGATTTCTTCAGTACAAATACCTTTTTAAAACAACTTAGAAGATGATCATACAAATAGACTTTATCAGAAGGAATTCACAGAAATAAAATTGACTACATCTGTGGATAGTGAAGGTGGAATTGTCCCATATCATCAGCTGAAAAAAGACCAGGGTCAGACATTGGATCAGACCATCAATTCCTCACATGCAAATTCAGACTGAAGCTGAAGAAGTCTACGAGAGTCAATTATAACGTTGAACAAACCCCACCTGAATTTAGAAATCATCTCAAAAACAGATCTGATGCACTAGACAATAATAACTGAAAACCAGAAGAGTTGTGTAATGACTTCAAGAATATTAAGAAAGCAAAAGGTCATTAAGAAGACAAGGAAGACAAGATAAAAAATGGATGTCAGAAGAAACTCAAAAGCTTGCTCTCCTTGTAGAGCTGCTAAAACAAATTAAGAAATTATAAAGTTAAAGAGCAAAATAAATTTTTCAAAGAGCAGATCAAGAAGACAAAATCAAATATTAAAATGAAGTATGTAAAAATCTGGAATTAGAAAACCAAAGGGGAATAACATACTTAGCATTCTTCATGCTGAAAGAACTGAGGAAAACTTCAAGTCTTGATTATTTGGGCAAAATATTGAAAGATGCAGAAAGCATCCAAAGAAGATGGAAGGAGTAGACAGAGCCACAGTACCAAGTTGCCAAAGTTACTGAAGGAATAATAAGAGGATGTAGCACTGGAGGCACACACTCATCTATATCAAGAAATTCGGAAGGCATCTACCTGGTCAACTGATTGAAAGAACTTTGGATTTGTGCCCGTTCCAAAGAGAGGTGACCCAACAGGATGCGGAAACCATCAGACAATATCATTAATATCACATGCAAGTAAAATTTTGCTAAAGATAATTTAAAGACTATGTAAAGACTTTTTCACAAGCTATGGATAACATTGCAAAATATGAGTATTCTAAAACACTTAATTATGCTCATGAGGAACCTCTATATAGACCAAGAAGCAGTCATTCGAACAGCACAAGGAGAAACTAAATAGTTTAAAAGGTGTGGGCCAGGTTATATGCTTTCACCAAATTTATTCCATCTGTATGCTGAACAAAAAATCTGAGAAGCTGGATTATATGAATAAGAAGGTGGCATCAGTATTGGAGGAATACTCATTAACAACCTGAATATGCAGATGATAAAACCTTGTTTGTTGAAAGCCAAGAGGACTTAAGATGTTTACTGATGATAACC
>NW_006408523.1:29956868-29957860 GCF_000296735.1 Chrysochloris asiatica | reverse complement strand
GATAGAGTCCCCCAATGTGATGTATTATTATAAAGGCAGCAGCAATGGGCTCAAACTTAGCAACAACTGGGAGGCTGCCACAAGACAGAGCAGTGTTTTGTTCTCTTGTACATAGGGTTGCAATGGGTAAGAACTGACAGAATGGTACCTAACCAAAGCACACAAGAAGGCTAGTTATTACACTATTATTCGAATTTACACACCAACCACTAAAGCCAAAGATAATGAAATTGAAGAATGCTACCATCGCCTTCAGGAGACCTGGTAGCATAGCGGTTTATGAGTTGGGCTGCTAATCTCAAGGTCAGCAGTTTTAAATTACCAGTGGTTCCATGGGAGAAAGATGAGGCTTTCTGTTCCCGTAAATATTTACAGCCTCAGAGACCCTATACAAGGTCACTATGAGTTGAAACCAGCCTCATGGTACATAACCACATATTCTTCAGTCTGAATTGAGCACGTCTGTAGTAAAAATGCATTGGTGATTACTGGTGAATGGAATGTGTAAGTTAGGAAGAAAGGGGAAGATTCTGTAAGTGGAATATATAGCTTTGGTGATAGAAATGATGCTTCAGGTCACAGGATAGAATTTTGTAAGATCAATGATTTATTCAATGTAAATACATTTTTATAAACAACATAAGTGGTGACTACACATGAGGGATTCATCATATATTGCATAGGAATAAGATCGATTAAAGTTGTATGAAAACACAATGGAGAACCCATATCATCAGTGAAAATGTGGCTAGGTGGAACAATCAGTTGCTAATAAATTCATGCTGAAGCTAAAGAAATGTAGAGCAAATATGTCATTGGATAAATCCCACCTGAATTTAGGAAGCATCTCAAGAACACATTTGATGCATTAGACACTAATAACAGAAGACCAGAAGACTTGTGTATTGTCAAAAGCATCATACATGAAAAAAGTGAGAAGTCATTAAAAAGACAGGAAAGAAAGAAAGTACCAAAATGCATGTCAGAAGAGA
>NW_006408523.1:29952554-29956488 GCF_000296735.1 Chrysochloris asiatica | reverse complement strand
AAACCCACCAACCACTTTTCAGAAACTCTTTACAGGGTCAATATGAGTCATAACTGACTCAAAGGCACTTAATAAAAACAACCACAATGGGTTAAATATTGGGTGATGCAGGAAGCATCAAAAGAAGATGGAAGGAATATCCAGAGTCCCTGCACAAACAATTGGTTGATGCTCAACCATTTTAAGAGGTAGCATGTAATCAAGAATCCGTAGTATTGAAGGAAGAAGTTCAAGCTTCAATGACAACACTGGTGAAAAACAAGACTTCAGTATTTCACAGAATACAAATTTAAATGTTATAACAAACTGATACAGTATTGGAGTTGTTCACTCATCTAGGTCAAGAAAATTTGAACACAGCTACCTGGCTAATCAATTATTACAAATCCATATTCATGCCCATATCAAGGAAAGGTGACCCAATGGAATGTTGAAATCACTGAACAATATCATTAATATCACATACAAGTAAAATTTGGAAGAAGATAATTCAAAAATGATGGCTGCATTAAATCAACAGGGAACTGCAAGAAATTCAAACTGGGTTTAGAAAAGGATGTGGCACAAGGAATATCACTGCTGACATCAGATGAATCTTAGTTAAAAGCAGAGAATACCAGACATATGTTTCCTAATTCTTTGTTGGCTATGCAAAGGCATTTGCCTATGTGTATCATAACAAACTGTCCGTAACACTGAGAAGAATGAAATTTCTAGAATTCTGCATTGTGTTCATGAAGAACCTGTGCATAGACCAAGAGGCAGTCATTACAAGAGAACAAGGGGATAATGAATGGTTTAAAATCAGGCAAGCTGTACATCAAGGTTGCATCCTTTCACCATACTTTTTCAAGACTACAGCCTTCAGTATGGATTTCTGTAAAGAAAGTGAAACCCTTCACAACTAAACAAATAAATAGAATCATGATAAACAGAGAAAAGATTAAAGTTGTCAAAGACTTCATTTAGCTTGAATCCATAATTAATGTCCATGGAAGTAGCAATCAAGAAATTAAAAGACATATTGCATTAGGAAAATCTGCTACAAAGGGCCTCTTTTAAGTTTTAAAAGTGAACGATGTCACTTTGAGGACTAAGGTGTGCTTGATCCATTTCATGATATTCAATTTTCTCATATACGTGTGACAATTTAAAAATGAATAAGCAAGACTGTAGAAACATTGATGCATTTGAATTATAGTTTTGGAGAAGAGTATTGAAATCACCATAGATTGCCAGAATAACAGATACATGTCTTGGAAGTACAGTCAGATTGTTCTTTGAAACGAAGATAGCAATACTTCATCTCTAACACTTTGGAAATGTTGTTAGGAAGGAACCGTCCCTAAAGAAGGATATCATTCTAGGTAAAGTGGAGGATGTCTGAAGAAGAGGAAGACCCTCAATGAAATGTACAGACACCATGGCAGCAACAATGTTCTCAAATCTGACAACAGTTGTGAGGATGATGCAAGACTGGGAAGTGTTTTATAATGTTGTGCTATTACTTAGAACTAATTGGATGGTAACTAATCACACTGTCACCATCATTAGAAGGGTTAGATGAATACAAAGTTTAAATATAGAATTCAAGAAAATACAGAAATTGATGGTAAGCAACAATTAATATCTAAACTATCTTCAACAAGAATATAAATAATACACATGAATCCATTCAGAAATTTTTAGAAATTGCTGTAGTTGTTGAGCATATTCAGAGATTACTAAACTGTGACCTACTGGGCAGATGACTGAAAACTGTTTTCCATCACAGACAGGCAGTTGTTTTAGAATGCACTATTCTAAAACATGCAATTCAGAAACTCTAGTGCTCATCATCCAACATTCTATTCAATTCATTGGTAATACTTCTGCTAGTGTGTCTGAAAATAATTGAAAATATATTTATATCAGTATGAATGTATTATTTTTTTCCAGAGAAAAAATTTGTTTGTTTCTCCAGATGTATATTTTTAATGAGCCTCATAATTAAGAGTGTTATTCTTTGGCTTTGATAGGATCAGTAAAGATACTATTTGAAAAGCCTGCCTTGAAATTGACACCTACTTATGAGCACTTTTCAATTGAGTATAATATTCCTTTTAAAAATTTATTATATGCTTTTATTACAGGATAGCAGGGTAGTTTTCTTCATGTTTCTTGTGATCAGGGTTCTATGAACATCTTTGAAATGTGGACTTATAAAGTTTCTTAAATATGGAAAGTATTCTGGCATTATTGTTTCTTCTTCCTCCTCTTCTCCATCTCATACTACCTCTTCTTCCCCACCTACTACTTCTTCATCCCTTTCTTCTTCCTCAACATCCTCCTTAAAAACTCATCCTCATTTTATTTATCATCCTTGTTGCCTTTCTTCTTCCTCTTCTTTTTCCTCCTCTCCTTCCCTCTCTGTTTCTAACTCTTCTCTCCAAAAAGAACTTGAGTTACCCATATATTTCTCAGCATCTTACTGATGTTTTGTTCATTTTGTCTCAGTGTCTTTTTCTCTGAGCATTTTCATTTTGATAGTTTGTATTGCTTTGTTTTCAAGTTCATTTTTCCCCCTGCCATTAGTCTCATTCAATACTTAGATTTTTTTTTTTTCATTTAGAGACATTGTCAACATGATAAGATCAATGTGCTTTTAAAAAATACCTTTAATGTTCCTATTTAACATGCGCAATTAGTCCTCTAGTTTATTAAACATGTAAAATGCAATTAGAATAACTATTTTAATGTTCTTTTCTACAAAATCTGACATCTGTGTCAGTTCTAATTCAGTTTTAATTAACTGTATTTTTTCCTTATAATGAGTTTCATTTTTCAACATTTTAAAAGCAGTGCACCCCATTAGGTATTTTGTTTTGTTTTATTTGATGCCATACATTGTGAATTTTAACTTATCGTGTACTTGATATGTTTGTGTTATCACAAGTATTCTTTAAAAAATTTTTTTTTAGTTTGAGTTAAAGTTTACAAAGCAAGTTATTATTCCATTAAAAAATTATACGCATTTTTTTATTTTAAACTTTGGCTGCAATCCTCTCACTCTTCCCATTTCCTTCCATAGTTTCCTGTTTCCATTCATTCTGCTTTCCTGCCTCTTCTTGCTTATGAGCTTTGCTTCTTGGTAAATTCTGCCCTTTTGGTTTATATGTTTGATTGCACTGAGTTTTAATATTCACTTCATAGGCCTTTCTATTGTTTAATTGGAAGTTAATTTCTAGGGGTGGGTTCAGTTCCAAGCTTCAGTGGTGTTTAAAGGTCACATTTGGTGGTTCAATCAGTCTCTGTCAGACCAGTAAGTTTGTTGTTGATTATACTTTAAAGATCTGTTCTACATTTCCCCCCTTTCTATTCAGAACTTTTTATTGTGGTCCTGATCCAAGTGAGCTATAGTGGTAGCCAGGCATCATCTAGCTCTAGTTTCTGTGTAGCAGAGGCTGTGCTTCACTTGGTCAATTCCTAATTGTTTAATTGAGTCTATGATTTTCTTAATCTTCTTTGCTTCAGATATGCAAAGACTAATAATTACATCTTAGATAGCTGCTAACAATCTCTTAAGACCTTATTCATTACTCACCAAAGATGAAGAACATTGTTATGCCAAAACAGTGATCCTCAAATTTTGAGAACCTTGTGAAGCTCTCCAGACACAATTTACTCTCTGTGAAAATATCTCTTCCTCAACACTATTATCTGTGACTTGTGGCCACATTGGTATCTCCAGATCTCTTCCTCTTAGTTCTGAGAATCTCTTCTTTGTTCTCAGAATCTTCTGGACTACAATTGGTTTGCACCTAAGTGCCAGAGAGCTTTCTGAAGGAAGTTGTTGTTGTTGTTGTTGTTAGGTGCCATCGAGTCGGTACCAACTCATAGGGACCTTATGCACAGCAGAATGAAACACTGCCCAATCCTGGGCCAACCTCACTAC
>NW_006408523.1:29946901-29949812 GCF_000296735.1 Chrysochloris asiatica | reverse complement strand
CAACCTGAGGGGATCATTTTCCAGCACTTTATATGACAGTGTTTGTCTGCTATTCATAAGGTTTTCAGTGACTAAATATTCAGAAGTAGTTTGTCACTCCTTCTTCCTTGTCTCTCTTAGTCTGAAAGCTCATCTGAAACCTGTCTACCATGGGTGATCCTGTTGGTATTTTAAAACACCAGTGGCATAGCTTCTAGAATCACAGCAATTCACAAACCACCACAGTACAACAAACTAACAGACAGGTGGTGGAAATTTTTTTAGTAAAATTTTTAAGTGAGATTATAAAATATGTAAACAAAAGAATGAGTTGTGTAAGGAAGACATTTGAAAGAACATTTAAAACATTTATTTTGAAAGTATTTCTTTCCATTATTATAAATTTGGGTTGTTTGAATCATTCAAAATAAAAATTAAATTGAAAATGAGTTAATATCAGGGACTGTCTTTGACAGTAATATTTATTTTATATGTGCTACTTATATTTTCAAAAACTAAATGGAGTCCTGGTGTGGTGCTGTGAGTTCATGCAAACTGACAAGTCATTTGAACGGCAAGGATGGTGGGTCAAGCTCATCTTGCTCTCTTCAGAAATCCTCTACAGAGTTGTTATGGCTCAGAACCAACTCGACAGCACACAACAACAATCCAAAGTACTAAGATTTATTCAACAATACTTATTCCAATTTTTCATGCTTATATTCTTCATTTTAATTATTTTTACCCAATGAGAGGAGAACTCATGCATAAAAGAACTCATACATAAAAATCAGACAAATTACCTGTACAGGAGTAGTTTAGCAACTTGGCCAAAAATTGAAATATTTAGAAAACAATTAGTTTAATAAAAGTCAGTGAAGGAAGTAAATGTGTTAAGTATATAGAATATCTAATTTATATCCAGCTATATATAAAAGAAAAGCAACGATGAACCTGGACAATACTATTGAGGTAACTTTCCCTTCCCAAGTTAATTCACATTCTGAAACAACCCTTCCATAATTCCTATTTACTACCTTGCTATGTATGCAAACCCAGGAGCTGTGAACTGTCTGTGAAAGTCATTCCCTCATTACTGTTCTTTCACTCAGTTCATGAGAGTAATCACACTTTCACCTGTAGCAATCACATGACACAGCTGGAGGTCTCTCTGTGACATGCATAAATGGAGAACAAATAGTCTGTTGTTTATATGTCATGTAGGATCGATTTTGTTTTTCCAATTTAAAAGGAAATGAGTGAGAGATGAAATAGAAAGGGAGAGAAACAAACAACAAAATAAAATAAAAGCAAAGAACAAAGCGAGAATATAAAACCCAGCATATTTCAACTACGCTCAAAAGTATTCTAAGCCTCTATACCTTTTATTTATTTAATTTTAGATTTGTTTAATTAAATCTGTGCAAGGAAACCTGGTAACACAAGAGTTAAGCACTCGTTTGCTAGCTGAAAATGTCCACAGTCCCAATTCACTAGTTGTTCTACAGAAGAGATCTGTGGCAGTCTACATCCATAAAGACTCAACTAACTGTCATCCAGTCAACTGTGACTCATAGTAACCACACAGGAAAGAATGGAACTGCTCCTTGTTGTTAGGTGCCATCGAGTTGGTACCGACTCATAGTGATCCTATGCACAACAGAACAAAACACTGCCCGGTACTGGGCCAACCACACAATTGTTGCCACACTTGAGCCCACTGATACTGCCATATTGCCAATCCATCTTGCTGGGGGTCTTCTTCTTTTTCTCTGACCCTCCACCTTACCAAACATGATATCCCTTTCCATTGGCTGGTCCTTCCTGACAATAAGTCTGGAGTATAAAAGATGAAGTTTGGCCATCCTGGTCTCCAAGGAACACTCTGGCTGTACTTCTTCCAACACAGATCTGTTGGTTCTTTTGGCAACCCATATTCTCCTCCAACACCATAACTTAAAAGCATCCATTCTTTTACAGTCTTCCTTATTCACTGTCCAGCTTACACATGCATATGAGGTTATTGAAAATACCATGGCTTGGGTCGGGCGTACCTTAGTCCTCAAGCTGACATGTTTGCTCTTCAACACTTTAAAAAGGGCATGTGCAGCAGATTTGCCTAATGCTCCTTAGGGTTCTGTAAAGATTGTTTCACTCTGTGCTGTTGAGTCATGGAGTCAGAATTGATTTGACAGCTGTTAATGATTTTGTTTCATTATATATGTATTTAATTACAAAAAAAACTATGGTCTACGTAGCTCTCTAATGTAAATGAATTTAGATTTCTTATATTATGGAAATTGTTACTAAGAACTTACCTTTATAATAGAAAAGTACTCTGTAAGTATTCACTGACTGGTGCCTTAGGAAAAAACCTAAGGAGCAACTAAATTTTAAATTTTTCATACTATCAAATAACAAATTAAAGATAAAAAAATGCTAAATATGTAGCCAAACAAGAAAATTAATACATAAATGCAAAGAAAGAATTTGACCCAGTTCTATTGAATTCAATTTGAAGAATTGTTTTCTAACCAGTCATGTTATAATAATATAATGGTAAATTATATATGGAAACACCTAAGGAATACTTGAGACATATGGCTAAATAGAAAGATTTAAGTCTGTATCTAAAATTTTTCCTTAGAATGTTGAAACAGTGTTATAAAATAATATATTCTAAAAGCAAATAAGCATAAACTTCAGAATCATTAAAAATTACTTTGAATAGCTATTGGATTCATAAATATATAGATCCAGATACAACACACATATGCACATATACATGTATATACACACACAAAGGTAAATCAAAATGTATTGCTACAAAGTCATAGAAATTTTATTAAACAAAAGTCTAGACAGTGAAACTATTGTTTCTCGACATCTATTTCATAATGGTCTATTCAACATTGACAGAGGACTTAGAGAG
>NW_006408523.1:29944661-29945747 GCF_000296735.1 Chrysochloris asiatica | reverse complement strand
CTATGAGTCCATCGGTAGCAACTCAATGGCACCTAACAACAACAATACAGTTTTTAAGGTGATGTTTCTGTCTCTAACCCTTTTTCAAAGAATTCTGCCCTCTTTAATTTTTGTTGTTGTTGTTGTTAAGTGCTGTCTAGTCAGTTCTGAATCATAGCAACCCTGTACAGGGTTTTCAAGCAGTGGTTGGTGTGTTTAAACCTTCGACCTCACAGCTCAAACCAACCTTGAGTTACAGTGCTTATCCTACAGAGCCACACCAATACCTTTCAATTTACATCACATCAAAATGGCAGTCTAGACATCTTTGAGGGCTGCAAATAATGTTACTTTACATATTCTTTGAGTATGGGTAACTAAAAGAATTCTGAAGGGGCAATATCAGGGTTGTAGGGTGAATGGGGGTAAGGTTTTACAACAAAATACTTATAGGACAACCCTTGCTACACTAGAAGAATGAACCATGCTGTGATGAAAACAACAACAACAACAAAATTCCAAGACTCAACTTGGCTTTTTTTTTTTCTTACCAATGCTATTTTTTTTTTAAATTTCATAATAAGCTTTTCGATTATCCTAGGTCTGTCAAGAAGATCTAACAAGATGACACTCTGGAATTCTCCAAATAGTTGGTATATTAGACACTGTTTTGATTGTTGTTCTTGTTATTAGTTGCCATCAAGTAGTTCCACCTCATAGGGACCATTCACACAACAAAATGAAACACTTCCCAGTCCTGTGCTAACCTCATAATTAGTTCTACAATTCAGCCAATTGCTACTCTCACTGTACCAATTAATCTCTTTGAGGGGCTCCCTCTTTTTTGCTTACCCTCCACTTAACCACGCAGATGTCCTACTCCGTAGATTAGTCCTTTGTGATAATATGTCCAAAGTATGATACATGAAGTCTGGCCATATCGGCTTCTAAGCAGCATTCTGGTTGTCCTTTCAACACAGATAAGTGTGCTTTCATAGTACTTTTAATAATCTTCTCCAACACCATAATTCAAATGCATCAGCTATTCCAGTCTTCTTTATTCATTGTTCAAATTTCGCATGCATATGAGGTTATTGAAAATATCAT
>NW_006408523.1:29918171-29942421 GCF_000296735.1 Chrysochloris asiatica | reverse complement strand
AACAATTAGGCAGGTATGAATGGGCTAAGTGGGACAGAGGTAAAGAATGATGTATGCACAACCTTGGAACAACAGGGCTCTGGGATACAAATCTGTTCTTGAGATGATCTCTAAATTCAGCTGGGATATGTTCAATATTTTATTTTGGCTCTCAAAACCTTTTTAAAACTTTCTTCAGATTTGGCTTGAACTTGTATATTAGCAATAGATGGTCTGCTCCACAGTTTGTCCCTCATTTTGTTTTGATTGTGATATTGACCTTTATCAGCATCTCTTTCCATAGATGTAGTCAGTTTGATTTTTGTTTATGCCATCTTGTAAGGTCCATGTGCATAGCCATCTTTTATGTTGTTTAAAAAAAGAATTTGGCATGAAGTCATTGATCTTGCAAAATTCTATCATGGGATCTTCAGCATCTTTTCTATCACCAGTTTTCAAGTACTGATCCTTCCTCTTTGTATCCAACCTTTGTATTCCAATTATCAGTAATTGTCAGTATATCTTGATTGCATATTTGATCAATTTCAAACTGAAGAAATTGTAGAGTTATTCAATTTCATCATCACTGGGTTTAGTGGTTGGTGCATAAATTTGAATAATAGTGGTATTAAGTGATCTTCCTTATAGCTGTATGGATATTTTCCTATCACAAATTGTGTTACACTTCATGATAAGTCTTGAGTTGTTCTGTTTGTTGATCAATGTGATGCCATTCCTCTTCAATTTGTCATGCTAAGTATAGCAAACCATGTTGTTTTTGGATTTAAATGGTCTATTTCAGAGGACTAAATCCTAGTATATAAATGTTTATGCGTTCCATTTCATTTTTGACCATTTCCAATTTTCCTAGATTCATACTTCATATATTTCGTGTTCCAATTATTAATGAATGTTTGTCACTGTTTCTCCTCATTTTGAGTTGTACCCCATCAACAAATGAAGGTTCTGAAAGCGTTATACCATTCGTGTTATCCCGGTCACCTCTTCTTTAAGGAGGCAGCACTTCTTCAGTTGTATTTTGATTGTCTTCCAACCTGAGGTGCTCACATTCTAGTACTGTATCTGACAATATTCTGGTGTAGTGCTGCAAGTTAATGCACTGGACCACAAAGTTGATTTGTATCCCAAAGTCAATGTTTCAAATTCACCAGCTGGGTCGCTATGACTCGTAACTGACTTGATGGCAGTTAAGAACAATATTAAGAGACTAAGACAAGGGTATTTCTAAGAAAACTTGTCTATAACCATCTACTGTAGATAAGATATGTTTAGACACTTCTTTGTTTTGAATAAGTGTCCCCACATGCTTTAAGAGGGATGATTACCTAGTAACTAACTTACTATGTCTTTCTAAATAGCAACACTGACTAGTAAATTGCAGTGTATGCTATATCCACTCTTCCCCAAAACTGAAATGTTCAAGGAATAAAAGTCAGATTTATTACCAATTGATAGAAAACTAAATACAATTAACAAATTTTAGAATGATTGCCCACAAACCAGGACTAATTACACAATTCACTTTTAGACAATCGATTCTTAAAATTTACAAGTCAATTTATAAGAATATATTTTTTCTAAAATTTGTGATAACATGAATTTCTAATTTTGTGAATTCAACAACTCTGGAATTATTTAAGTAAATTCTTAAAAACCTGATATCTCTTTCTAATCAAAAAAAGGGGGGCGCTAAACCTTATTTACAAAATATTGTTTTTCCTAAAATAGAAAACACACACATATTAAATCTTTTCCAATATGTTCATTATTGTGAAAATTTGAAGTGACTCATGCAAAAAACATCTTACTACACTAAGCAATGTTCATTGGATTGCAAGTGACCTTTACAAAGAAATCATTTAACTGTTTCTCACTTAATATTAAATCTAGATAAAGAGAGGATTTGCATTTACTTTAAGTGTAAGGCATTCTTTCATATATTAACAACAAAACAATTGAACTTAGTAGAAGCTATATCATCAGCTGTGGCTTTATAGCTAAATTAACTATATATTTCAGGTGGAAATCTCACAAACTGCCTCTTTTTCAAGCTTTGATTTAAATTATATTTCCAACTTATCAATTAGGAAACTATATATAAGTTTTGTTTTTATAATTACGAAAGTAGTAATGATTTAAATTGGGTTCCCAGAAACCATTCACTCATTTGGTAACTTTTGAGTAGTTTATTCCTTTATACATCAAAATTTTTGTATAATACAATGAAAATCAAGGGAAGTATAATATTTGGCAAAAAGTACCTTAGATGAAATAGAAAGGAATAATGGTTCGCTATGGGTCAGTACCAACTCAATGGCACCTAACAACAACAACAATAAATTGAGCTATTCAATTAATTAAAATTAGCTATAGCACAGCTTTACTTGTGAGAAAAAATTGAGAGTATATAAGTGAAAATTGCATTATAAACTCTACACCTATATGTCATTGTTGTTACATGCCGTGGAGTCGGTTCTCACTCTTACCGACCCTGCATAGGGTTTCCGAGACTGTAAATCTTTATGGGAGCAGAAAGCCTCATCTTTCTCTCGTGACACCTATGTGTAGATAGTGCTTAATTTTATAATCATTTAATCTGTGCTAAACCCACTAACCATTCTGCTGGAGAAAGATCAAGCTCTTTGTTCTTGTAAGATTTTACAGTCTCACAAACCATCTCTATCCTATAGGCCTACTTGAGTCAGAATCAACGCAATAGTCTTGGGTTTATTTTTTTCATTTATAGTTTGATGATCAGAAATCTGATAGAGTTTCACTGGTTTAAAATGAGGCCATGTCCAAAATTGTTCTGGAAGTATTCTTGCTAATATCACAAATTATCTACATATTACTAAGTCTTTACTTTCAAACCTTCATTGCTTGCAATTTCATTACCTTTAAAGACAACTAGCAATATCCATACCTACAAAGAATCTCTTCCTTTGATTTCAGTAAACGTCCACTGCTTCATAGTTTGTTCTAATATCTATCTTCTTAGTTTTATTTGAGAGTATTTCTATTCCACATGAATTTTGTATTTGAAGTATTTGAAGCTTTCTCATTCACATAATTCTCTTCAATTCTATAACAAAAATACTTGACATATGTATTTAATATTCTTAAATAAGATGGGAGTTTAATAGGAAAACACTAGAGATTTTCTGAAATATTTGCAATATTCACAATATATGTCACTCAGATTATGCATTTTTAAATGGTCATACTGTTGAAATAGTGAATCTTGAACTAGGTATATATGTTTTTGTTTTTAAGTGTCGTTGAGTCAGTTCTGACCCATAGCGATCCTTTATACGGTTTCCTTGGAGTGACTGGTGAGCTTAAACCTCTTACTTTGTGGTTCAAACCATCTTTGCACTGCAGCACATTAAACCACAGTGCCACACCAGCACCACACACTAGGCATATATATAGTTTGCCATATTCATGTTTTTAGATAAAAAGTGCAATTAGAATGAAAGCATTCTCTTAAAAACACTTTAGCACTTTTTTTCCCTTCATTTAAAATAACTACTATTTTGCAGCTATGATCATATCAATGCATATATTACATTTTTACCAAAAAAGCATTTATAAGAATACATGGTATTCTTGTATGTATTTTAAGGAATCTATAAGTTCTATCAAGGAGCTCTCATCTGCAAACTGCAAGGTCAGCAGTTCGAAACTACCAGCTGTTCCACGGAAGAAAGATGAGGCTTTCTGTTCCCTTAAAGATTTACAGCCTCAGAAACCCTGTACAGGGTCACTATGAGTCGGAACCGACTCCATAGCACATAACCATCAACCACATAAGTATTATCAGACGACCTGGTATGATGCTGTGGGTTAATGCACTGAAATGCAAGGTCGGTTTGAACCGCAAGGTCTGTGTTTCAAACTTGCCAGCTTCGGAAACACTATGGGGTCACTGTGGGTCAGAACTGACTAAACGACACTTAACAACAACAAGAACACTGTACTATCAAACCCTGTAAATATTAAAATAAATTGCTTTTCATCCTGAAAAAGTTTATATAGTTACTGTGATATAATTGCTTTACTTTTAAGTGCCCTTTCCTGTAAAGGCTTTTTTTTTTTTTTTTTCATATTTTAAAAGCTTATTAAGTCTTGAATTGTGACTTTTTAAATTGATTATGTGATTTTCATAAATTTTTTTATACTGTTGTTGTCACTAAGTGCCATGGAATGGTTCTAACTCATAGCAACCTTGTGTAGGGTTTCTGAAAAGCAGCTGAAGGATTTGAACAGCCAGTCTTTTAGTTAGTAGTCCTGTGCTTATCCTACAGTGCAACACCATATCTGCTATTATATACTAGGCATATTAAAACTTTGTTAATTATGCATGTTACAGATGTCTCCATTCAATGTGACCCCCTTCCAATTATTAATATATTTATTATAGAGGTTTCCCCAAATATATTACTTATGGTTTGTAATTTTTTATAACTTTAAGAAATATGAATGAGTCCTAGTTACACTGTGGATTAGGCATTGGGCAGCTAACAACAAATTGCTACCAAGGAAAAGATGAAGCTATCTGCTCGCATAAAGATTTACAATCTCAGAAATCCTATATAGTGTTGTTATGAATAGGAATCAGCAGCATGGCAGTGGGTTTTTGTTATTGTTGCTCTTTTTAATAAATATTTTATTTTAATATGGCAGGAATCACCTACTTTTTTTTTCTAAATAGTTTATATATCTGCATATTAAAATTGGGTACAATATTTATATTTATGAGAAATTGTTTTTGCCTGTAGTGTGCATTCATAGTATTTCATTCTTTACTCCTTGCTTCATATATGTGTGTACATAGTACACACTTGTATTTACTATGTATACAGATTTCAAGTTGGCAAGTGGTGGAATGTGATGTTTAAAATTATGTGTCAAGTTGGCTTGGCTATGATTCTTTGTAGTCTGGAAGACGTTGGACTGATTGGTCTTCCACAGGGTAAAAAATATAATCAGACTGCATTTTGTGATCCAATGTAGGCAGCCAACAAGCATCTAAGTTGAAAGCCACTTATTTCCCTTGAGGGTGTGGCCTACATCTAATGTATATGAACATTCTAGTGAAGATATTTCTCTCTAATTTCTGCATCTGAATCATTATCCTTTGAACTTTGGTTCTTGGGATGTGAACCAATAGCCTGCCATCTGACCATCTGTATTTGTGTTCATAAACCTCTATGATCACATGAATTAGGAAATCCTCCAACCTGATGGAAAACCCATGTGTTTGGGATTTGCCAGACTCCATACCCATGTGAGCCATATTCTAGAAATAATTGTTTGCTTTTATATACTTATATAGGAGCTCTTGTATTGTAGTGGCTACGAGTCGGGCTGCTAACTTCAAGGTCAGCAGTTTGAAACTACCATGCATTCTATGGGACAAAAATGAGGCTTTCTACACTCAAAAAGATTTACAGCCTTGGAAACCCTTCACAGGATCACAATGAGTCGGAACTGGCTCCACAGTACACCACCACAGCTACCATATGCATATAAATAAAATATTTCAATGATTTTTCTCCCCTAATGAATCCACATAAGACCGTAAGGAACAAAAATCATATATGATTTCAAAACTTCCAGAAAACATTTGACAATAATCTTTGAAGAGAAAAAAAAATTCCTCAAGACACAATGACTACAGGGAATATCCTTTTTATACTATAGGTAAGTGAAAAAGTAATGAATGAATGAATTCTGCAAATGAATGAATGGAAACCTTTATTAAACAAAAAATATCAAAATGTGAAGCTATCATTTCTTGAAAAATCTGCCTTCTATATCTACCCACCAACAGTTGTCTGTCAGTGTGTCATACTGTGGTGGCTTGTGAGTTGCTGTGATTCTGAAAGCTATGCCACCCGTATTTTAAATACCAGCAGGGTCACCCATCGTGGACAGGTTTCAGATGAGCTTTGAGACTAAGATAGACTAGGAAAAAGGAGTGACAAACTAATTCTGAATATTTAGTGACTGAAAACCTTATGAATAGCAGAGAAACACTGTCAGATACAGTGCTTGAAAATGATCCCCTCAGGTTGAAAGGCACTCAAAATGAGACTAGGGAAGATCTGCCTCCTCAAAGTAGTGTTGACTGTGATGACACGAATGGAGTAAAACCCACGGGAGTAATGCCTGTGGGACTTTCATTTGCTGATGGGGCACAACTCAAAATGAAGAGGAACAGCTGTAAACATCCATTAGCAATTGGAACATAGAATGTACGAAGTATGAATCTAGGAAAATTGGAAATTGTCAAAAATAAAATGGAAAGCATAAACATCAATTATCTTAGGCATTATTAAGCTGAAATGGACTGGTATTGACCATTTTGAATCTGACATGGTTTACTCTGTTGGGAATGACAAATTTAAGAGGAGTGGTGTTGCATTCATTGTCAAAAGAACATACCCAAATCATTTATGAGGTACAATGCTGTCTGTGATAGGATAATATCCATGTGCCTACAAGGAAAACCAGTTAATACCACTATTATTAAAATGTATGCATCAACCACTAAAGCCAGTGAAGATGAAATAGAAGAATTCCACCAACTTCTTCAATCTGAAATTGATCAAACATGCAATCAAGATATATTGATCATTACTGGTGATTAGAATGTAAATATTTGGAATAATGAGGTAAATCAGTAGTTGGAAAATATGGCCTTGGTGATAGAAATGGTCCTGGAGATCACATGACAGAATTTTGCAAAATCAATGATTTGTTCATTTCAAATACCTTGTTTAGACAGCATAAAGGACAATTATACACATGGACTCCATGAGATAGAATACACAGAAATCAAATTGAGTACATATGAGAAAACAGATTATGGAAAAACTCCATATCATCAGTCAAAACAAGGCCAGGGCAGATTGTGGAACAGAACACCAATTGCTCATATGCAAATTCAAACTAAAGCTGAAGAAAATGAAAACAAGTCCATGACAGCCAAATATGACATTGAATATATCCCACCTGAATATAGAGCTCATCTGAAGAACAGATATGAAGCATTAAACACTAAAGACTGAAGACCAGAAGAGTTGTGGGATGACATCAAGAACATCATATATGAAGAAAGCAAAAATTCATTAAGAAGACAAGAAAGAACGAAAAGATCAAAATGGATTTCAGAAGAGATACTGAAACTTGCTCTCTAGCATGTTGTTGTTGTTGTTAAGTGCCGTCGAGTCGGTTCCGACCCATAGCGACCCTGTACAGGGTTTCCGAGGGTGTAAATCCTTACGGGAGTAGAAAGCCTCATCTTTCTCCCGCGGAGCGGCTGGTAGTTTCAAACCGCTTACCTTAAGGTTCGCAGCCCGATTCGTAACCACTACGCTACCAGAGCATAGAGAGGCTAAAGCAAATCGAAGAAATGAGGAGGTCCAAGAGGTGAACAGAAAATTTCTTTGACTTGAGAAGACAAAGTCAAATATTGCAACGAAATGTGCAAAGACCAGGAGTCAGAAAACCAAAAGGGAAGAACACACTCAGTATTTCTCAAGCTGGGGGAACTGAAGAAACAATTCAAACCTCAACTTTCATTATTGAAGGATTCTCTGGTCAAATTATTGAATGATGCAGAAAGCCTCAAAAGAAGATGGAAGGAATATACAGAGTCACTGTACCAAAAGGAAATGGTTGATAATCAACCATTTCAAGAGGTAGCATATGATCAAGGGCCAATGATACTGAAGGAAGAAGTCCAAGGTGCATGGAAGGAATTTGTAAAGAACAAGGCACCAGGAATTTATGGAATAAAAATTGAAATCTTTCAAGAAAGTGAGGTGGCACTGGAGGCACTCACTCATCTCTGCCAAGAAATTTGGAAGACAACTATTAGCCCAACTGATTTGAAGAGATCCGTATTTGTGCCCATTCCCAAGAAAGGTGACCCAACAGAATTTGGATATCATCAGACAATATCTTTGATATCCCATGAGAGAAAAATTTTACAGAAATGGTTGCAAGCATACACTGACAGAGAACTTCCAGAGTTCCAGAGGTTCAAGCTGGATTCAGAAGAGGACGTAGAATGAGAGATATCATTGCTAATGTCCAGTGGATCTTGGCAGAAAGCAGAGAATACCAGAAAGATGTTTACATGTACTTTATTGACTATGCAAAGGCTTTTGATTGTGTGGATCATGACAAGCTATGGACAACATTGCAAATTATGAGTATTCCTGAACACTCAATTGTGCTCATAAGGACTCTCTACATGGACCAAAAGGCAATTGTTTGAACAGAACGTGGGAACACTGAATGGATTAAAATTAAGAAAGGTGTGCAACAGGGTTGTATTCTTTCACTATACTTATTCAACCTGTATGCTGAGCAAATACTCTGAGAAGCTGGGTTGTATGAAGAAAAATGTGGCAACAGGATTGGAGATAGAACCTGTGATATGCAGATGATACTACCTTGCTTGCTGAAAGTGAAGAGGAGTTAAAATATTTATTGACGAAGATCAAAGACCACTTTATGGATTGCATGTCAATGTAAAGAAATAAAAAATCCTCACCACTGGACCAATAAACAACATTCTTATCAATGGAGAAAAGATTGAAGTTGTCAAGGACATCATTCTTCTTGGATCAACAATCAACTCTCTTGGAAGCAGCAGTCAATAAATCAAACAACATATTGTATTAGGAAATCTGCTGCACAAGACCTTTTTAAAGTGTTGAAGAGCAAAGATATCAGCTTGAGGACTAAGGGGTGCCTGACCCAAGCCATGGTAATTTCAATAACCTCATATGCATGTGAAAACTGTACAGTGAATAAGGAAGACCATAGAAAAATTGATGCTTTTGTGTTATGGTGTTGGAGAAAAATATTGAAAGTGCTATGGGTTGCCAAATGAACCAACACATCTGTGTTGGAAGAAGTGCATCCACAGTGTTTCTTGGAGACCAGGATGGCCAAAGTTTGTCTCTCATACTTTGGACATATTGTCAGGAAGGACCAGTCACTGGAGAAATATATCATGTTTGGTAAGGTGGAGGGTCAGAGAGAAAGAGGAAGTTCCCCAGCTAGATGGATTGGCAATATGGCAGCATCAATGGGCTCAAGCGTGGTAACAATTGTGAAGTTGGCCTAGGACAGGGCAGTATTTCACACAGGGTCTCTATGATTTGGTACTGACGTGATGGAACCTCACAACAAGAAGCTCAATATCTTCTTGTTGATTTAAAATGATAATAATTTTACTTCAGTGAAAGTTTTTTTGTGTGTGTGTTTTTTTTTTTTTTTTTTTTTAGGTTTATATCACCATGGAGTTAAGTATACTGTCCAGTCACCTATAACACATTCTGTAACTTGTGGTTCTAATTTTGATGCGCTAATTTTAATTTCTACAACATTTCCATTTGTCTAAGATTGAATTTGTCAAATACTTCATTTAGTTTTGAGCCACAATTAATACTCATGGGAAGTAAAATGACATATTGCATTAAGCTAATCTGATGTTTGCTTGCTGAAAGTGAAGAGGACAGAGACATTTACTTATGAAGATCAAAGAGCACAGCCATCGATATGAATTACATCTCAATGTCAAGAAAACTAAAAATCCTCACCACTGGACCAATACACAACATTCTTATCAATGGAGAAAAGATTGAAGTTGTCAAGGACTTCATTCTTCTTGGATCAACTATAAACACTCGCGGAAGCAGCAGTCAAGAGATCAGACGACATATTGCATTGGGCAAATCTGATGCACAGGAACTTTTTAAAGTATTGAAGAGCAGAGATGTCAGCTTGAGGACTAAGGTGCGCCTGACACAGGCCATTGTGTTTTCAATAGCCTCATATGGATGCGAAAGCTGGACAGTGAATAAGGAAGATCGTAGAAGAATTGATGCCTTTGAGTTGTGGTGTTGGAGACGAATACTGAAAGTGCCATGGACTGCCAAAAGAACCAATAGATCTGTTTTGGAAGAAGTGCAGCCAGAGTGCTCCTTGGAGGCCAGGATGGCTAAGCTTCATTTCTCTTTGGACATATTGTCGGGAGGAAACAGTCACTGGAGAAGGATGTCATGCTGGGTAAGGTGGAGGGTCAGACCCCCAACGAGATGGATCAGCCAGGTGGCATCATTGATGGACTCAAGTGTGGTAGCGGTAGTGAGGTTGGCCCAGGATCGAACATTGTTTCGTTCTGCTGTGCATGGGGTCACTATGAGTCGGTTCCGACTCGATGGCACCTGACAACAACAACAACAATCTGCTGTTAAAGACCTCTTAAAAGTGTTCAAAAGCAAAGACGTCATTTTGAGGACTAAGGTAGGCCTCACCTACTCCATGATATTTTTCATCTCCTCATATTCGTGTGAAAGTTGGACAATGAATAAAGAAGGCCATAGAAGAATTGATGCAGTTGAGTTGTGGTGTTAGAGAAGAATATTAAAAGTACTATGAACTGCCAGAAGAGCAAATAAATCTGTGTTGAAAGAAGCACAGTTCGAATGCTCTGTAGAAGCCAAGATGGTGAGACTTCTCTCATACCTAGGACATGGTATCAGGAAGGACCAGTCACTGGAGAAGGACATCATGCTTAGTAAAGTGGAAGGTCAAAGAAAAATATGTAGACCCCCGATAAGATGGAGTTATATCAGCAATGAACTCAAGCATAGCAATGATCATGAAGATGTCACAAGACCAGGAAGTGTTTCATCCATTGTGTGTAGGGCTGCTTTAAGTAGGAGCAGACTCAAGGCATCTAACAACATAAACAAGATTTTAAAGCAATGTACTTGATAGTTAAATAAGCTTTATTTCAATAGTATTTTAGTAAGAATGACAAATATATTAGTAATGTCATTTAATTACTTAGGCTTTTTTTTTTTTTTTCATTGCATACTTACTACTGTAAAAAAGACTTTTTTCATGCTGAATTTGATATTTCATTATATATTTTGCTAATAATATTTAGATGATAAATAGCCACATGACAATGCATTAAAACTGGTGAAAAAAAAATAAAACCATTTCATTTTTAGTAGATCATAATTATATATCTTTTTATCTATTTCTCTAACAATCCATTTACCTATCATTCAAATTTATATGTTATCTATTAACATTGCTAAAGTCATCACAATGAAAAACAGAATGTTTGGTATTCATAAAGCTTGTTTTCTAATTGTAATTACAATTATTGTTTTTTTTATTGTTTGGTGCTGAGTTATGTAATGCTATCCATAGCTTGTCATGATCCACTCAAAATCTTTGCATAGTCAATGTAGCACAGGGAAACATCTTTTTGGTATACTCTGCTTTCAGCCAAGATACATCTGTTATCAACAATGATATCCGTAGTTCCACGTCCTCTTCTGAATCCAGCTTGAGTTTCTGGAAGTTCTCTGTTGATGTATTATTGTTGTTGTTAAGTGCCGTCGAGTCAGTTCTGACCCATAGCGATCCTGTACAGGGTTTTCAAGGGTGTAAATCTTTATGGGAGTAGAAAGCCTCATCTTTCTCCCATGGAGCGGCTGGTAGTTTCGAACCGCTGACCTTAAGTTTCGCAGCCCGATTTGTAACCACTACGCTACCAGAGATGTATTATTACAGCCATTTTTATTTTCAGAAAAATTTTCCTTGCTTGTGATAATAATGATATTTTTCAATTATGTCCACATTCCATTAGGTCAAGTATCTTAGGAATGGGCACAGATAGGATTATTTTCCAATTCAGATAGTTGTCTTCCAAATTTCTTGGTATGGATTAGTGAGTACCTCTAGGTCTTTATTAGTTTGTTGAAATATTTAAATTTGTTTTCAGTAAATTCCTGAAGACTTGCTTGTCATCAATGCCTTCAGTGCAGCTTGGAATTCTTTGTACAGTACAGCGTTCCTTGGTCACATGATGCCTCTTTAAATACTTGAACATTTATCATTTCTTTTTGGTCAGTGACTCTGTATATACCTTCCATCTTTTTTTTTTTTTTGACATTTTCTGCATCACTCAATATTTTCCCCAAAAACTCCTTAAATATGGTGAGTCGGGCCTAGGATTTTTCTTCAGTTCTTTCAATTTGAGAAATGCTGAGTATTTTTGCCCTTTTGTTTTTCTAACTCCAGGTTTGTACATTTCATAATATTTGACTTTGTCTTCTTGAGCTGCCCTTTGAAATTTTCTGTTCAGTTCTTTTACTTTATTTCTTATGTTTGATTTAGCATCTCTACACTGGAGAGCAAATTTCAGAGTCCTTTTGACATCAGTTTTGGTCTTTCCTTTCTTTTTAATGATCTTTTGCTTTCTTCCTGTATGACGTTCTTGATGTTATACCACAGCTTTTCTGGTCTTCAGTCTTTAGTGTTAATGCATCATTCCTGCTCTTGAGATGGTCTCTAAATTCAGATGGGATATGTTCAAGGTCATGTTTTGGGGTTTTTTTAAACTGGTTCTAATTTTCTTCAGCTTCAGCCTGAATTTACAGATGAGCATTTTACAGTCTATTCCATAGCTGGCCCTGGCCTTGTTTCGACTAATGATACTGAGTTTCTTCACCAACTCTTTACACAGATTTAGTCAATGTGATTTCTGTTTATTCTATCTGGTGAAGTCCAGGTGTATAGTCACTTTTTAGGGTCTTTAAAAAAGGTATTTGCACTGATTAAGTCGTTGGTATTAAATTATTAAACAACCTATATATATATTGCATTATGGGCCATTATTTCCATAGAGTATGAATTCTAAGTTAAGATATAAGCAAAAGATGGAATCTAAATTACATTGCCTAAAAACTTTAATGTTTATCATGTGATGTATGTATAGCTGAAAGTAAGACAATTGTGTTAAGATTTTTTCTTTCCTATCCTACCATTTCCTTTCTTTCCTTTTTATACGCTGCCAGAGAGGGACAAGGCCTAGAATAATGTTTTTAACATCTGTTCAGTTATGTAAAAATGACATGAATTAAATTATCGCACCATTGACTTCAATCTTTGACTGCAATATGTAAGACAATATAACAGAAAATTATTTTGTATCTAATCTGTGTTAACTAGTTTTCCTTTGGCATTAGCATTATGCTGTTGCTGTTAAGTACCATGAAGTCAGTTCTGACTCATAGCGACCCTGCACAGGGTTTCCGAGGCTGCAAATCTTTATGGGAGCAGAAAGCCTCATCTTTCTCCCGCGGAACAGCTGGTAGTTCAGGTAGTACTATTCATTACAGAAAAAAAAACCCAAAACTTTAAAATAAGTAGATCAGCTTGATTGCGTAGACAGTCACTGGGTGAATGGTTTCTCATAACTAATATACAGCACTGACTGCATCAGGTGTCAATAAATGCAGTGTTTTAGAGTCAACTAGGAATAATTTATATTCCAAGACAATATCTTGGAGACAATATCAGTCTCACAAGATTGGAACTGTTACATTTTACCATGCATTTTTGATTCACATTGAATGTATTAAAGGACATTAGGGAAAAATAAAAATAATAGCTTGGTTTTGCTCTTTGCTTTGCTTTTGTGTATATTTCATCCTTGAAAAACATTATTAGGTTCCTCTTTAGTGTGCATAAATAATTTCAGAACTAATAACGCATTCATTGGGTATCATTACATTTTATATCATTTTATGTTCAAATAAAATAAATATTGGAGACTTACATATATTTGTATGGAGAATAATATCCTTCCATAAGCATAATTCTCACAGATTTGACATAATTACTGGATAAATCCCCTGGGGGGAAAAAAAAAAAAAAACACTGCTAAGTTAGGAGAAGAAAATGCATGTTCAGAATTGTTTTTCTCCTATGTTTTGATAGACTTCACTTGTATATAATGTCTTGCTCTAGAAATATGTTATATCTCGAACAACCACAAAAATAATTGTATGAAGGGGAATAAGAAAGGAGGTTAGACTTTCTTTTTTAAATTTTTACTTATTAGAACAAGGATTTAAATTTTATCTTGCCTATTGCTATGATACCCAAATGCAATATGACATAACATAGTCATGTTTCTAAAGCCAAAACATGTTCCTTCCTTCATTTCCAAGGGATCTGGAAAACACTTACTTAGAGAGTGAATATGGACATGCTAGCAGATTCCAGTGGCATGTGTTGATTCCAAATTGATGCTATTATTTTTTAGATTAATTGAGGAATACAAGTTATTATAAAATTACATGTTAAGTTTCCTTAGGTATCTCTGTTTTTTTCTTCAATTGTCTAGAAAAAAATTATCTTTGGTTATTTAATATAAGGAATCATTGTTTATACCTCTTAAGTTGTCAATAAAGTCCCACTGCAGATGGACACTTCTTTTAATTGTTTTTGAGAATCAGTAATTAATGCTTTAAAATGAGTGAATGCTGTTTGTAGTTTGAGCTTAATATCTGAATTCCTTTTACATTGGAAGAAATTTTTGGGATACACATATCACTCTTTGGGATATATATATATATATATATATATATATATATGTTGTTATTGTTTGGTATCTTTGAGGCTACACAGATTCATAGTGACTCGATGTAAAACAGAAGGAAACAATGCTCTGTCCTACACCATCCTCCCAATTGCTGCTATGTTTGAGACCACTACTGCTGCCACTGTGTCTCTATCTCCTTTGGCATTTTCTTGTTTGTTGACCCTTCACTTGATCAAACAGGATGTCCTTTTCCAGGAACTGCTCCATTCTGACAAAATGCCCAAAGTACCAGAGACAAGTGTTGCTATCTTACTTCTCAGGAGCATTTAGGCCAAATATCTTCCAAAACAGGTTTGTACAATCTATTGATAGTCCATGTACTTTCAGTTTTCCTCCCAAACACTATTATTAAATTGCCTCAATTTTTCTCCAGTCTTCCTTAGACTTTGTCCAACTTTCACATGTATATAATGCAATTGAAAATCCCATAGCTTGGGTCAGATATACCTTAGCTCTCAAAGTCACAACTTTGTTCCTTAACATTTTAAATAGCTATCCAGCAGCAGATTTGTCTAATACAATACATCTTTTGATTTATTGGTAGTTGCTTCCAATGGCATTAATTGTTGATCTAAGTATAATAAAATCTATAAACCTTGAATCTGTTTTCCATTTATCTAAATGCTTTTTATTGGTACAATTTTGAGGACTCTTAAGGTGCAATGAATATGAAAATCTCTAGTGTTTGATTTTTATCAATAAGTCCTTCAAGCATACTTTCCTTCAAACAAACTAGGTTATGTTATCTGAGTATCACAGGTTGTTCATGAATTTCATTTATGAATATATATCTAAAAGACTTTGTCTATAACATCTACATTATATGGGCTGTTACTGATTATGCAAACCTAGCCCATTAATGTATCTCATGTAATTATAAGGTTTAACATTAACATGAATATAAATTTGATGGAGTTCTTAAACGTTTTTCTTTCAAGTTGTTATTTACCAAATTTCCACTTTAACAAAATGAAACCATGCTAATGTAAATACATTTAAACTGTGCATATGACATTTTAATTTAAAGATGTAATTTAATTATTCTAGTTATTTATGTCATTACTATTACCATTCTATTCAGTGATATATTGAAATTATGATTTGTGACAAACATTATTACAAAAAAAAAAACCTTATTGAGGATTCTGTATGGTCTGGTACCAGAGTGGTGACACCATTGGTCACTGAACTGGATGACAACAAACTGAGTGATGTCAGTTTGTTAAGAAATTATTGTATGACATATTTATTTTCTGTTAACTTATATTTTGTTTTTTGGCCAGTTGAGAATTGTTACATGCCAAATTTATATTCTTGTTTACATATTTCAAGGCCAAGTTAATTAATTTAAGATTATAGGAATTTTTTACTGATGTATTTATGTTTTGTTAATGTATAGATATTTGATTAATGTTGCATTCTATTATCATGGAATGTAGATGCACAGCTCAATTTAATTATTTATAAGCTAATTCACATACTCTTATTACCTTATTTTCAAGGCTAGAACAATTATTTGATGACTTATAGTTAATAGCTAATGGCTGTTGTTAGGTGCCATCGAGTCGGTACCGACTCATAGCAACCTTATACACAGCAGAATGAAACGCTGTCTGACCCTGGACCAACCTAACTACTGTTGCCATGAGTTCAATGATGCTGCCACTTGGCCAGTTCATCTCGTTAGGGCTCGTCCTCTTGTTCTCTGTTCCTCCACCTTACCAAACATGATATCCGTCTCCAGCAACTGGTCCCTTCTGACAATATGTCCAAATTATGAGAGACGAAGTTTGGCCACCTTGGCCTCCAAGGAGCAATCTGGGTGCACTTCTTCCAAAACAGATCTATTGGTTCTTTTGGTAGCCCATTACACTTTCAACATTCTCCTCCAACACCATAACTCAAAAGCATCAATTCTTCTATGGTCTTCCTTATTCACTGTACAGCTTTCGCATGCATATGAGGTTATGAGTGACTCAACCTAGTTATTGTGGTGTAGGAATTATCAAATGCCTCTTCTAGCCATCGCCTCCAACTCCCACCAAACATTTCTGCCCTGCTGAGTTGAGAATCAGAAGGCTGGAGTCGATACACATAAGATGACTAATTCAGTTGTGGATGCTAGTAGTTAATTGTAACTATAAAAACTTGGAACTCTAGCTTAGGTTTAAAATGGGTGGGGAGATTTTTTTTCTGCCAATATTCACAGCACCATTTATGGACCATACAGAATTATCAATTTAAAAATTAGCCTGCTATATTTGGTCAAACATTCAATTAACTCACCTCTAATGTGATGACTGGAACTACAGTTGCTTTGGCAGTTCCAGACCAAATGATTTCTTGGGCCTTCCATGACCCACAGACTGGATGCTTCTCATAATTGGTTTAAAATGAGTTATCCAAGAAGCAGGAGGTGCAATCTCACTACCGTCAAAGAAGTACCAGGAGTAAAGCATGTCCTTTGCACCCTAAGATTCTGTGCATCGAGCTTCCTCTACCCAGAGGCAGAAAGCTGTAACAACAGAGGAGTGGCAGAGGAGCAGCAGCAGAGCCTTGAACCAGAGGACAAGAATCTCCGGCCTATAGAGCAAGTAATGTTGAGTGACTTTGGGTAGGAAATGTGCTTGTAGAATGTGGCACCTCCAAGTACTTAAGTGGGAGAGCTTGGCTTGCTGACATGTGGAGCTAGAGCCAAGGGCCTTCAGGCTGAGACTTATAGTGCAGTGGAGTATCCTATTGGCATTTATCAGCAGCTGACTAGAACAACTGTGCCATGAGCATTTTTGACCCCAATTGTAACCTGTTGACTTCCCTACTAAACCCCACAACTCTGAGTATGATGTCTTAGTGTTGTATGACCATTGCATTATAGAATGCAAATGAGGAGTAGAGAAGATTTTGGGAAGAATGATTGGTGCCACATATGGGATGAAGCACTGAACTGCAAGGTTGGTGTGAACCACAAGGTCGGTGGTTCACACTCACCGGTCACTACTTAGAAACCCTACACAGGATCACTATGGGTTGATACTGACTCAAAAATACTTAACAACAACAACAACTGTGCTGCTATGGTGTCCTAGTGTGATGCTGTAGGATAAGAACTGGGCCTGAAGGTTGGTTTAAACCACAAGATCAGTGGTTCAAATTCAACAGCTGTTCCTCAGAGAACCTATACAGGGTCATTATGAGTTTAAATGACTCAATGTCACTTAACAACAACAGTTCTGCTATAAGTTAGTTAAAATTCCCATGTTGTGAAATTCTGCATTTTCACTATTATGAAATTTATAATTCAGTAGTTTTTATTACTTCCCAGTTTTGTGCAACTATCATTACTGTCTAATCTCAGAACATTTTTTTTTATTAAAACTCCCAAAAGAAATTACAACCCAAGACTATGTCTTCTTATTCATCCGTCAATCCTGGAACTGAATTTATCTAAAGGTTCAATTTTCAGCCAAACAATATACAAATCTATAAGGAAACAAACACATTAAGGAATGCAGTCCATAAAAAGTGAAATATTTGAGATCAAAAAGGTAACATTTGTCCAAGGACAAAGTTCAGAAAGGCAGGGAAAGACGGAGCATGGGAAATGGGAAGCACAGGGAGAGTTAGGATCGGTGGTGTTGCATTGTGGGGATGGCTAAAAAAAAATCCCATATCATTTAAATAGTGAATTTCCATTCCCCTTTGCCCCATTATTTGGCAAACAATCATCTGCTTTCTGTATTTATAGGTGTGTTTGTAACTACTGTAGACCTAGTTTATGAATATAATCAGGTAATATATGGTTTCTTCCAATTAGAATATATGAATATAATCAAATAATATCTGGCTTGTTCCAGTTACCATTTTGAGGCATGAATTAGTATTCCATTCCTTTTTGGTTGCTGAATACTATAACATTGTTGTTGTTGTTAAGTGCCATTGAGTCGGTTCCGACCCATAGAGACCCAGTACAGGGTTTCCGAGGGTGTAAATCTTTACAGGAGTAGAAAGCCTCATCTTTCTCCCGCGGAGCGGCTGGTAGTTTCGAACCGCTGACCTTAAGGTTCGCAGCCCGATTCGTAACCACTACGCTACTAGAGCTCCTTCATACTATGTTGATATACTGTCAATACAGTCAAGAAATCAAATAACACATTTTCATTAGGCAAATTTGCTGAATGAGACCTCTTCAAAGTGTTCAATCAGTTTGTGGACTAAGATGTGTTTGACTGAAGCCATAGTATTTTCAGTAGCCTCATATACATGTGAAAGTTAGACAATGAATAAAGACGACAGTAGAAAAATTGATGCATTTGATTCATGGTGTTGTAAAAGAATATTAAAAGTACCATAAACTGCAAGAAGAAAAACATATTTGTGTTGAAAGAAATATAGCCAGCATGCTGACCTTAGAAGTCAGCATGGTGATACTTTCTCATATTTCAGACATATTATCAAGAGGGACTTATCCCTGGAGAATTTTAGTGAAATATAGGAACACTCCAAAAGAGATGGATTGGCACAGTGGCAACAGCAATGAGCTCAAATGTAACAATGATTATAAGGATGGAGCATCTTTTGTGCATAAGATCACTATGAGTCTAACTGAATTGGTTAGCAAAAGAACATAATTTGAAATCAGAAAAAGGAAAAGGCATCTGGAGTGAAATTCTGAGTATCTTTGGTGTAATTACAAATATATGCCTTGGAGACAAGGGTTTTTAATTGGGATTATTCATGTGAACCTGGGGCATCTCAACAACTCATCAGAACTACTCATATAATTTCATTAGCCCACCATTGTTGTTGTTAAATGACATCCATTGTTACAACTCATAGCAACTTTCCTAGAAGTCGATGGTGAGGGTCCCATTCATGGGGCCATCCCACCCCATGGAAGGAGGTGGCCAAACACCTATATTGAAAGTGCCATGGCTGCCAAAGGAACAAACTGGTCTGTGTTGGAGGAAGTGCAGCCAGAGTGCTTCTTGGAGGTCAAGATGGCCAAAGTTCGTCTCTCATACTTTGGACATATTATCAAGAGGGACCAGCCTCTGGAGAAGGCTATCATGTTTGGTAAGGTGGAGGGTCAGAGAAAAAAAGGAATACCCCCAGCAAGATGGATTCGCAAAGTGGCAGCATCAATGGGCTGAAGCATGGCAACAATTGTGAGCTTGGCCCAGGATTGGGCAGTGTTTCGTTTTGTTGTGCATAGGGTCATTATGAGTCGGTACCAACTCAATGGCACCTAACAACAACAACAAATAAGAGTTGAAGTTTGGCCATCCTGGCTTCCAAGGAGCACTCTGGCTTCATTACTTCCAATACAAATCTGTTTGTTCTTTTAGCAGCCCAAGGAAATTTCAATATTTTCCTCCAACACCATAACTCAAATGTATCAATTCTTCTACAGTCTTCCTTCTTCACTGTCCAGCTTTCACAGTGGAGGGTGGGGGAAATATGGGGGCCAGAAGACTTAGGGTTAGAGCTCTCCTCAGAGCAGCAAGGCCTTGTACTCTCCAACAGGACGGGCACTGTTTTTATGTGTTGTGCACAGGTTGCTTTGAGTGGGAACCAACTAAATGGCACTTAACAACAACAACATCCTCTGGTTTCATATTGTTAAAGTTCATTATTTTACAAGTGATGGTTTGAATTATTTTTGAACGAATAATTAGTTCTAAGAATGTTCTTTCTTTGTTTGAAAATAAATTATTCATTTTTCAAAATTCCATTTAGAAGCTAATTCTTAGTAACAAAATTGATAACTTATTTTTAAGGAGCCATGGTGCTGTACTTCAAACCTCCCAGTGACTCCATAGAAGAAAAACCCAATGATCTGCTTTTGTAAATATTACAGCCCCAAATTCCCTATGAACTGTTCTACTCTGTCACATGGAGTCTCTGTGAATTGAAAATCGACTCAGTGATATTTTAAACACAACCCCAACTATTTTTTTTCAACTTTTAAAAAATCATTTACTGAAATTGTACCATAAATTCCAATTTTCTTTCAAATAATTTTGTTAAAATACATTTTTAGTTAGTAGAGAAGACAACACTGATAAAAATTTGACAATTATTCTACTAATTCCTGTTGTTAACAATGAGATACTTAAATGAAAATTGAGGGTCTTACATTGATAACATTCTATATTATATAAAGAAAATTTCTGCAAACAAAACCAAAATCTGTAGTATTAGCATAAAGGATTGTACACTAAACACTTAACAAATAATATGTACCACGTAGTTATACAGATTTCGGTATAAGAATTAAATATATACCTATAAATGAGAAATATATAGTAGTATTAAGACTAAAATTATATGCTAAATTTGAGTTTACATCTTGATATTTAAATATGTATATAAATTCCTCATGAGTTTTGGTATTTATCTAACTGCTGATATGGAAAATAAAATAAACTGATATTTAATATCTAAGGTATTTTTTTAATATAATTTTTGTAATAGAGATATTAGTAGTCTTTTTGTATCAAACATTTAATTATAATGATGAATATGATCACAACTTTTATTAAGAGATCAGAAACTATAGAATATCTAATATGGAAACTCACTCACTCATCCACTCACTGCCATCAGATTGATTCTGATCATAGCAATGCTGGGTACAGTTTCTGAGCTTCTAAACCTTTATAGGAGTAGAAAGACTGATCTTTTTCTCCCGAAGTGGCTGGGGGGTTTGTACTGCCGACCTTGTGGTTAGCAGTCCAGTTGCTTATCTGCCAACATCATCAGAGCTCCTTATTACTGAAACTACTTATTGTCTTATTGTTAAGTGTTGTCAAGGAGTGGATGGGAGGCTGAACCATTGATCTTTCAGTTAGCAGTGCAGTGTTTATCCTACAGCATCACACCAAGACTCCAATATTGAAGCTAGGTATAGTTAATTATGTATTTTACAGTAAGAAGCAACATAAAAATATAAGAAATATTTTTTAAAGCTCAGATGGATAAAAGGTAACTGTAAAAGGAGATATGGTTTTGGAATGAATATCAAATAGCGATTATTAACTGGGAAAATTAATAAATACAAAAGTGTTTGGAACTATAATGAAGGAAATAGAAAACTCATGTGTTTATAATATGTGCCTACTGGTATAAGTTTTACTCAGATAGGAATCACAATAGTATATTAACAGCAGGAATTAGTGAATACAGGGGAAAGTGGCCATTAGAAATGTATATAAATATACTTATCCCCCAAGGAATAAATTCAATATGATATTTGAAGAAAATTGCAGTGTGTTAATACTTGTCTCAAACATTTTAAACGATAGCTTGAAAAAATTTTTTTGACTCAATATATCATTTTGTTTTTATTTGCAAACATATTTTGCAAAATCATAAAAAGAAAACCATTATAAAGAGTGAGAGATCTAGTCTTGAAATACGTTCTCTACAAAAGCTGACAATTGGTTTTATTACAATATAACTGAATACAGCCTTCTATAAATCTTGAATTCCAAGAAGACATTTAAATTCCTCTAAGTTACTTTTCTGCATTGACACTTTCTAATATAAAAATTTAACTGACAACTATGTATATTTTGATTTGATATCTAATTTCTTGAAGTTGAAAATATCTTTATGATGTCATTAAAAACAATTTCATACACCATAGAAAGTAAATTGTATATAAAATGGCATGAACTACTAGCCTTATCAAAAATATGGTATCTTAGTTTGACATTAGTTGTTGTTGTTTTCATGTGCCGTGGAGTCCGTTCTGAATCATAGCAACCCTGTACAGGGTCTCTTTCCAAGGCTGTAAATCTTTATGGGAGCAGAAAGCCTCATCTTTCTCCCACAACACAGCTGGTAGTTTCAAATTGCTGACTGTGAGGTTAGCAGCCCGATTCATAACCACTATGCTGCCAGAGCTCCTTTTGACATTAGTGGCAGTCACTATTTAAGTAAGTCAGTTTCTAAGAGACAAAGTGTAAACTAAAAAAAAAAATATTCAGTTTTGCATGTCACTTGAAATAGAGAGTTTGATTGACAGAAGAATCATATTCAAATCAGTTCAATAAGTGCAAATGCAAAGTACCCAGAATGTATGAAGTTGGAATCTAGAAAAATTGGAAATAGTCTAAATTAAATGGGATGTGTTATTGACATCCATGGCATTAGTGAGCTACAATGGACTGGCATCGGCCATTGTGAATCTGACACTCACATGGCTTACTCTGGTGGGAATGAAAAAGTTAGGATAAATGGCATTGTATTCATCATCCAAAAAAAAAAAAAAAAATCAAGCTCTTACTAAAGTACAACACTGTCTTTGATAGGACAATATTGACAATATCCATACACCTACAAGGAAGACCAGTTAATATAATTATCAAGTTTATGTACCAACCTCTAAAGCCAGTGATGATAAAATTTTAGGATTCTACCAGCTTCTTCATAAGAGTTTTTTAAAGTGTTGAAGAACAAAGATGTCAGCTTGAAGACTAAGGTGCGCCTTACCCAAGCTATGGTATTTTCAGTAACCTCATATGCATGTGAAAACTGGACAGTGAATAAGGAATACTGTAGAAGAATTGACACATTTGATTTATGGTGTTGGAGGAGAATGCTGAAAGTTCCATGGGCTGCCAAAAGAACAAACATCTGTGTTCGAAGTAATGAATCCAGGATGGCCAAACTTCGTCTCTCATTTGTTGTTGTTGTTGTTAGGTGCCATAGACTCATTATCAACTCATAGTGACCCTATGCACAACAAAACGAAACACTGCCCAATCCTGGGCCAAGCTCACAATTGTTGCCACGCTTGAGCCCATTAATGCTGCCACTTTGCCAATCCATCTTGCTGGGGGTCTTCCTCTTTTTCTCTGACCCTCCACCTTACCAAACATGATATCCTTCTCCAGAGGCTGGTCCCTCCTTACAATATGTCCAAAGTAGGAGAGACAAAATTTGGCCAGCCTGGCCTCCAAGGAGCACTCTGGCTGCCTTTTTCCAGATCTGTTGGTTCTTTTGGCAGCCATGGTACTTTCAATAGTCTCCTCCAACACTTCGGACATATTGAGGGATCAGTTGCTGAAGAAGGAGATCATGTTTGATAAGGTGGAGAGTCAGAGAAAAAGAAGATCCCCAGCAAGATGGATTGGCAACCCGGCAGCATCAATGGGCTCAAGCATGACAACAATTGTGAAGTTTGCCCAGGACTGGGCAGTGTTTCATTCTGTTGTGCATAGGGTCCCTATAAGTCAGAAATGACTCAATGGACCAAACAAAGGCAACCAACTTCTTCAGCCTAAAACTGATCAAACATGAAATCAAATGTATTGATAAACAGCATAAGAGAAAACTATACACACAGACCTCACCAGATGGAACACACAGAAATCAAATTGATGACATCCTGTAAAGAGACGGAGGGGAAATTCTGTATTATGAGCCCACACAAGGCCAGGGGCAGACTATGGAACAGATAATCATTTGCTCGTATGCAAATTCAGGCTGAAGCTAAAGAAAATTAGAATGAAACAATGTCCTATCCTGGGCCAACCTAACTACTGTTGCCACACTTGAGACAATCGATGCTGCCAGTTGCCCAAATCCATCTCGTTGGGGGTCTTCCTCTTTTTCTCTGACCCTCCACCTTACCAAACATGGTATCCTTCTCCAACGACTGGTCCCTCCTGACAATAAGTCCAAAGTATGAGAGACAAAATTTGGCCACCTTGGCCTCCAAGAAGCACACTGGCTGCACTTCTTCCAAAA
>NW_006408523.1:29915624-29916341 GCF_000296735.1 Chrysochloris asiatica | reverse complement strand
AGCACAATTAAGTGTTCTGGAATACTCATACTTTGCAATGTTGTCCATAGGTTGTCATGATCCACACAATCGAAAGCCTTTGCATAGTCTATAAAGCACAAGTAAACATCTTTCTGGTATTCTCTGCTTTCAGCCAACATCTATCAGACATCAGCAATGATATCCCTCATTCCACAGCCTCTTCTAAATCCAGCTTGAATGTCAGGAAGTTCCCCGTCAATGTATGTTTACAGATATTTCTGTATGACCTTTAATAAAACTTTACTCGAATGGGATGTCAAAGAGATTGTCTGAAGATGTCCGAATTCCATTGGGTCACTTCTCTTTGGAATGGGCATATATATGGATCTCTTCCATTCAGTAAACCAGATAGCTGTCTTCCAAATTTCTTGTCAGAGATTAGTGAGTGCCTCCTGTGCTGCCTCACTTTCTTGAAAGATTTCAATTTTTATTCCATCAATTACTGGTGCTTTGTTTTTTGCCAATCAATGAATCTTAGACTTCCTCCTTCTGTATCAGAGGCTGTTGATCATATGCTACCCCTTGAAATGGTTGAACATTAACCATTTCCTTTTGGTACAGTAACATTGTGTATTCCTTATATCTTCTCTTGATGCTTTCTACATCATTCAATAATTTGCCCAGAGAATCTTTCTATACCAAAAGTTGAGGCTTGAAATTGTTCTTCAGTTCTCTCAGTTCAAGAAATGCTGAGGA
>NW_006408523.1:29908872-29910204 GCF_000296735.1 Chrysochloris asiatica | reverse complement strand
TCCAACTACTGATCCTTCCTCTTTCTTCCTAACCTTTGCATTCCAATCACTAGTAATGATCAATACATCTTTTTTGCATGTTTGATCAATTTCAGATTGAAGAATTTGGTAGAATTCTTCTATTTCATTCTCACTGGCTTTAGTGGTTGGTGCATAAATTAGAATAATACTGTTATTAACTAGGCTTCCCTGTAGGCACATGATATTATCCTATCACAGACAGCATTGTACCTCATGCCTGATCAAGATATATTCTTTTTGACACTGAATGCAACACCATTCCTCTTCAATTTGTCATTCCCGGCATAGTAAACCATGTGGTTGTTAGGTTCACAATGGCCAATACCAGTCCATTTCAGCTAACTAATGCCTCAGATATTAATGTTTATGCATTCCACTTCATTTTTGACAACTTCCAATTTTCCCAGATACATACTCGGTACATTCCATTTTTAGATTTTCAATGGATGTCTCTCTTCATTTTGAGTTGTGCCCCATCAGCAAATGAAGATCCTGAGGTCTTTTCTTCCACTGGCTTTACTCCAGTCACGTCCTCACAGTCAACTCTACTTTGAGGAGGGAGTTCTTCCCAGTCACATTTTGAGTGCCTTCCAAAGTGAGGGGCTCATTTTCTGGCACTATATCTGACAGTGTTTCTCTGCTATTCATAAGGTTTTCAGTGAATAAATATTGTGAAGTGGCTCATCACTCCTTCTTCCTAGTCTGTCTTCATCTGGAAGCTCATCTGAAAACTGTCCACCATGAGTGACCCTGCTGGTATTTAAAATACTGGTGGCATATCTTTCAGAATTACAGGAACTCACAAGCCACCACAAACTGACAGACGAGTGGTGGGCCTTGTGGTTTAGAGTCCAGTATTTATCCCACAGAGCCACCACACTCCCTTAAAATACATGTTGTTGTTGTTGTTAAGTGCCATCGAGTTGATTCTGACCCATATTGACCCTGTATATGATTTCCAAGGAGCAGCTAGTAAGCTTGAACTGCTGACCTTGCTATTCAAAGTGACTTTGCAGTCTGGCATATTAACCCACAGCATCATACCAGGACTCCATATTACATGTTGTTGTTGCTGTTAGGTGCCATTTAGTCGGTACGGACCCATAGCGACCTTATGCACAGCAGAATGAAACACTGCCCTATCCTGGGCCAACCTCACTATTGTTGCCATGCTTGGGTCCACCGCTGCTGCCACTTGGCCAATCTATCTCATTGAGGGTCTTCCTCTTTTTCTCTGATCCTACACCTTAACAAACATAATATCCTTCTCCAGTGACTGGTCCCTCCTGAAAATATATCCAAAGTATGAGA
>NW_006408523.1:29905846-29908407 GCF_000296735.1 Chrysochloris asiatica | reverse complement strand
AATCCATACTAAAGGCTGTGTTCTTTGATCTTCATCAGTAAATGTTTTAAGTCCTCTTCACTTTCGGCAAGCAAGGTTGTATCATCTGCATACCGTAGGTTGTTAATGAGTCGTCCTCCAATCCTGATGTCACGTTCTTCTTCATATAACCCAGTTTCTCAGATTATTTGCTTGTAGTCATAATATGTTTAGAATTATCCCAACTCAATAGTTTAAAAAATAGTTTTTAAAAAATGTACAGCATATTTCAGTGGACACTTAAGCAAACATGAAATATGTATATTAAATATGCACATCAGAACCAAACTGCTCAACATTATCAGTCGCTGACTGAAATTCTTAGGATTTTGTTTTGTTTTTGTTTTTAAATAGTTATACCTTGCTTGGCCAAAATTCAATGCAAAGGGAATTCTAGCAGTATTGCTAGTGAGAAAGTAAAATAATTACTTTATATACAGATTTACATGGTACTTAACAACAATAACAATACAGATTTACATGTAATCAAATGTTTGCCATACAATTATATAGTTACTATTTAAAACTGTGTTTATTCAAAATAGGAGGTTAAGTCAAAAAGTATTGCTACTATATTTCCTGTTGATACTTACATGAGTTTATTCCAAACAAAGTGAATGTAAACCAATGTGTTTGATCAGTGAATCGCTACAGATAAATTCTCTCATGTAATGCATTTGTGTTAGTCTTTTTAGGGTGCCATCAAAAAAGTAAAGATCCAATAAAAATAGTGGATTCTAAGGGGATTTGTTGGGTCAGTTAAATTCAAGACATAACGGTTAGCTCAAAAGGCTAAAGTAACTGTTTTGGGGATCCTGAACTTTAAATCTTGATAGATTTTCTGGAAGAACACACTGTGATCACAAAGGTTTGCTATGAAAAAATTTGAAGAAAATAGAAAACTACATTGGTGAGAAAAGGGCCAAGAAATTTGCACCCCCAATTTTTTTCCACCACACCAACACATCTGCTCATTCTTTGAGGTTAGTAAGGTCAGTCGTACAAGGATTTCCTTGGGAAACTTACCATATTCACTCTACAAGCCTTATCTTGCACATTCAGACTTCTTTTTGTCCTAAACTATAAGAACATTTAAAAGGAATATGATTTGAGTACCTCAAGGATGCCTAAACTCTGTTTTGATGGAATATGGATTGAAGAGTGAATAATTTTTTAAGGAATGTTTTGGAAAGATAAAAACACTGACATCAGAAGTTTATAGACCTAGATGGAGGATATGTGGAGAAACAATAGGTTCACATTTTGATGTTTTAGTTTTAGAAAGTTTCCTGTTTTAATAGGAGTAATTTTTTAAATAGGATTAATTTTTAATTTACCTTCATACTTACCAAATAACCCATCAATCTCACTTTAATCACATATCCTAATAAACCAAATGAAATCTTCTATTCTACCTGAATGTTTATAGCAATTAGATTATTATCACCAAAAATTGGAAATGACCAAAATGTCAATCATCATTGATATTTTTGTGTGCATGCATTAAAAAAACTATTATTCATTAATAAAAATGAACACAAGGGTCATACATACAAAAACATGAATGAATCTTGAAAGCAGTATGTTATGTGTAGCAATATTGACATAAAAAACTCTTTCCAATTTCCATGAGGCATAATTATGTTGTTGTTGTTAAGTGCCGTCGAGTCGGTTCCGACCCATAGCGACCCTGTACAGGGTTTCCGAGGGTGTAAATCCTTACGGGAGTAGAAAGCCTCATCTTTCTCCCGCAGAGCGGCTGGTAGTTTCGAACCGCTGACCTTAAGGTTCGCAGCCCGATTCGTAACCACTACGCTAACAGAGCTCCTTGAGGCATAATTATAGGTACAGAAATATAATCACAGTTCTCCATGAGCTTGTTTGGGAAAGAAACAAAATTTAGAATGGTGAAGAAAATATCTTATATTTTTATGACTTTGTGGCTTATATAACTGTGTATGTTTACAAAACTCATAAAAATATATAGCTAATTGTTATTTTGTAACATGGAATCCATTCTGAATCATAGCAATGCTATACAGCAGGTAGAAATGACTCACAGGGCTTTCTAGCCTATAGTCTCTATGGAGGGAGATTGCCAGACCTTTTCTTCTTGGTACCCACTGGGTGATTTTGAACAACTGACCTTTCAGTCAGCAGCAGAACCCTTAGTTACTGAGCCACCTAGTCTCCTTATACAACTAATAAGGGTGAATTTTACTAAATGTAAATTATACTTAAGTAAAGTTAATTTAAATAAAAATGCAGAATCACCCAATTTCACATATCAAACTATTCACTGAAGTCCTTTATAGAAGTGGTTTTTCTAACACAAGTGATGAAATCTACAGTAACAATCCACTGTCTGATTGACAAGAGACTGCTCATGTAACTGAATGGTTTATTGAAGCAAAACAGGTACATGCAAGGTTACCAAAATGAACTTTCTTAAGAACACTCTGGAGCTAACAGTGTAAAGTCCTCACACAGGGAAAGGTCAACTCAGATTTTCTCAAGACAAGATGACAAAAAAAAAAAAAAAA
>NW_006408523.1:29900248-29905341 GCF_000296735.1 Chrysochloris asiatica | reverse complement strand
TCTTTTTCATTTACACAATTTGCCTTCCTGATTCCCAACTTCATTAGTATAATAAACACAAAGTCCTGCTTCTCTAAAATTGTCCAATGTTAGCAATTCTCCTAAAATTTATGGTCCTATATAATAACATGTGTCTGACTCATGTGTACATGATCTTTTGTATGTTTTTAAAATATGGTGTCGGAATAATCATGATTTTTCCTGATTTGTTGTCAGATTCTACTGCTTTCAGGAAGCCCTGATGGTTTAAGTGTTAAAGATTTGGCTGCCTAATCAGAAAGCTTGGTATTTTGAATCCATCTAGCTGCTTCGTGGAAGGAAAACTAGATGATCTGCTCCCATTAAAATTCCAGCCTAAAAAACCCTATGGAGTAGTTCTGTTTGCTATATTGGGTCCCTATGAGTCAAAAATTGACTCAACAGTGCTTAACACATGTAACAATAACCTTGCTTTTAGCACCATATCCATATATCTCTAACCCATTGCTGTTTCATATATTCTGACTTAAAGTGACCCAAATGGAGAAAAAGAACTGCCTGCCTGTAGAGTTACAAGATTTTCCATAAATCTTTAAGGTTAAATGCCAGCAGTCAAGCATTTAACCACTTTGCCACCAGTGCTCCCACATCTAGTCTAGTTAATTCAGATGATGTTTAAAGTATTCCATGTGGGTTTTTAAACACTGATAAGTTTTTAAAAGGAGGTATAAATAAATATCTCCAAAGTCCTGTCAGTGTATCATACTGCAGTTGCTTGGGTGTTTAGTGATGCTGAAAGCTATACCACTGGTTTTTCAAACACCATTAGAGTCACCAGTGGTAGACAGGTTTCAGTTGAGCTTCCAGACAAAGAACAAACTAGAAGGGAAAGGAGTTGTTGGTGATGGTAATTATTGTCAATTCAGTTCTGATTCATAGTGACCCTATATATTCTGAGGAACAGCTGGTTGGTTTGAAGTGCTGACCTTGTGGTTGGCAGTTAATCACTGAAAATCTTATTAATAGCAGTGAAGCATTGTTTGATACAGCGTTGAAAGACAAGCCCACTCAAAATATAGACTGATACGTTGACTGCAACAACGGGCTCAAACAGAACAACAGTTGTGAGTATGGGACAGGACTGAGCAGTATTTATTGCTGTTGTGCACTATGAGTCAGAACCTAACAACAACAAAAACAAGAATAATATTTAAATATAAATATATATATGCAAATATAAATATACAAATATAAATACATATAGCAATAAATTGCTTTAGGAACAGAAATTGAAAAATCAAGAGTGAAATGAAAATATTAGTGTTGTATTGGCAGTACCTATGTGGCATAAAGGACTATACACTGGAATGTTAGCTGAAAGGCTGGTAGTTCAAACCCACCTAGAGCTGTCTCTGAGCACTGGCCTAGTGGTATGCTTCTGAAAGGTCACAGCCTTGAAACCCTGTAAAGCACTGGTCTTAGCACAAGTTGGATTGCTATGAGTCAAAATTGACTTGATTGAGTGCAAACAACAACAATCACAATTACAATGACTAGTAATATTGTGTGATATATCAAAGAGCTAACTTTCAATATCCTTTATACACATTGGGCACAGAAATCCTTCCAGTTTTAGTTATTTAATAAACTAAAGATACTGAATCTTCTAGAGTCTTGGTATGTACTTGGTAGGATAAGCATTTGACTACTAACCACACATAAAGGGTAAAAACCCATCAACCATTCCTCAGAAACACTATATAGAGAACTGACTCTATACCACAATACATAACAACAACAACAATAAATTATCTAGTGTTCTGCTATTGTACTGTAGGATAAGCTATGGTCTGCTAACTGCAAGGTTGGTGGTTCAAACCACCACCAGCTGCTTGGAAAATCTATACAGGGTTGCTATGAGTTGGAGTTGACTCAATGGCACTTAACAACAACAATGAACTTTCTAATCACTCATCTGTTAATTTGTCATAAAGGGGTGGCTTGTATGTTGCTGCAATATCAGAAGCTATGCCATGAGCATTTCAAACATTAGTAGGGTCACTTATGGTGGACAGGTCCAAGAAGAGCTTCCAGATTAAGAACAGTATGAAAAATGAGAGTAAGACTACTTCGGAATGGTTAACTACTGAAAACTTAATGAATAGTAAGGGGACGTTTTCAGGTATAGTGTTGGAACATAAAAACACTGTAAATAATAGCAGAACATTGCCAGAACAGTGCCAGAAGATGAGCCCCTCAAGTGGGCAGGCATTCAGACTACAACTGAGTAGGAGCTGCCTCCTCAAAATTGAATTGACTGTAATGATGTGAATGAAGCAAAATTTTTGAGACCTTTGTTTCTTGATATGGCAAAATTCAAAATTAAGGGGAAAAAAGGCCCCAAAACATTAATAATCAGAACATGTAATGTTTGAAGTATGAATCTAGGAAACTTGGAAGTTGGAAAATGAAATGGAACATATAAAGATTGATATCCTGGGCATTAATGAGATGAAAGTGACTGATACCGGCCATTTTGAGTTTGACAATCACATGGTTTACTATGCCAAAATGACAAATTGAAGAGGAAAGACACCATATTCATCATTAAATACAATATTTCAAGATCTGTTTTGAAGTACAATGCTGTCCATGATAGAATATTATCAATATGCCAGCAAGGATGACCAGTTAATAAAAGTATTGTTCAATTTTACACTCTACACACTAAAGCCAGTGATGATTAAACTGAAGAAGTCTACCAACGTCTTCAGTCTGAAAATGATCAAACAAGCAATCAGGTGTACTGATAATTACTGGTTATTGGAAATGAAAGTAGGAAACAAAGAAGAAGGATCACTCGTTGGAAATGTGATCTTGGTGATAGAAGTGATGCTGGAGATCATATGGCAGAATTTTGCAAAATCAATGACTTATTCAGTGCAAACACCTTTTGTAAACAAGATAAAAGGTGACCATACACCTAACCCTCATCAGCTGAAATACACAGGAATCAAATTGACTATAACTTTGGAAAAGACAGTGCAGAAGCTCAAAATCATCAGCCAAAATACAGACTGGGTAGACTGTGGAACTGACCATCAATTGCTCATATGCAAGTTCAGGCTGAACAAGTTAAAACAATTTCACAAATGCCAAAATTTGAGCCTCATGAGAATTTAAAGCCATCTCAGAAATAGAACTGATGCACTGACAATCGATCAGAAGAAATGTGGGAGGACACCAACAACACCATATCAGAAGAAAACAAAAGGTAATTAAAAAGAGAGAAAAAAGACAAAAATGGACGTCAAAAAAGACTCTAAAACTTACCCTTGATGTTAAGTTTAAAAGGAAAAGAAGAAATTATGAAGTAAAAAATCTGAACAAACAGTTTCAAAGGGCAACTCCAGAAGGCAGGATCAAGTATTATAATGTTTCGAGTTAGAAAACCAAAAAGTAAAAAACATGCTCAAAATTCCTCAACCTGAAAGATGTACAGAAATAATCAAGACTAAATTTGAAATATTAAAGAATTCTATGAACGTGGTAGTATAGGATAAGTACTGGACTACATACTAAGATGGAGGGTCAAAGAAAAAGAGGAAGACTCCATGCAAGATGGACCCTAGTATCAATGGGGTTAAGTGTGGCAACAATTGTGAGGTTAACCCAGGATTGGGCAGTGTTTCATTCTGTTGTGCATAGGGTCACTATGAGTCAATATCGACTCGATGGCACCTAACAACAACAACAACTAACTTCAAGGTTAGCAGTTCAAACACATCAGCTGCTCCTCAGAAACCCTGTATAGGGTCCCTGTGAGTTGAAACTTACTAGAGGTATTTAACAACATCAACATCAGACAGAATATTGAATGATACAGAAAATATCCAAATTTTATATAAGGAATACACAGTCACTGTACCACAAAAAAAAAGATGGTTGATGTTTAAACATTTCAAGATGTCGCATATGATCAAGAGCAAATAGGACTGAAGGAAGAAGTCCAAGGTGCACTGGAGTAATTAGAGAAAAACAAGCCTCTAGAAATTGGCAGAATATAAATTGAAATATTTCAACAAATTGGTACAGCACTGAAGGTGCTCACTCATCTAAGCAAAAATATTAGGAAGACAGCTACCTGACCAGCACATTGGAAGACACTCATATTTGAGACCATTCCATACAGAGATGACTTGATGGAATGTGGAAATTATTAAACAATATCATATGCATTTAAAATGTTGCTGAAGGTATTTCACAAATACTTTCAGTAGTACATTGATATGGAATTGTTAGAAATTCCAAGTCTGATGCAGAGGAGGATGTGGAATGTTGGATATCATTGCTGACATTAGATGTATATTGGCTTAAAACAGACAGTACCATAATATATATCCTGGTGATTTATTGATTAAGACTTTCAACTGTGTGAATCATTACAAACTATGGAGAGCACTGAGTACAATGGATGTTCCAGAACATTTCAATGTGCTCATGATGAACCTGTACAGAGACAAAGAGGAAGATGTTATAACAGAACAAGGGGATTCTGAATGGTTTACAATCAGGAAAGATGTGAGCCAGGATCCTATAAATTTCTCCATACTTATGCAATCTCTTTGCTGAGCAAATAATCCAAGGAGCTGGATTATATGAAGAAGAACTTGAAATCAGGAAAAAACACTCATTAACAATCTGTGACATGTAGATGATATTGCCTTCCTTGCTGGAAGCAAAGATGCTTAGTGACAAAGATAAAAACAAACAAACAGTGCAGTCTTCAATATGGATTAGACCTCAATGTAAAGAAAACAAATAGTTTCACATATGGAGAAATAAATTATATCATAATAAATGGAGAAAAGATTGAAGTTGTCAAAGACTTCATTTTGCTTGGATCCAATATCAGCACTCATGGGAGTAGCAATCAAGAAATCAAATGACATATTTTAGGTAGATAAAGATTCTTCCTCTAAACTTAATGTTACATTCTTCTTCACAGTGGTCAAGAAATCAGACAGCATACTGCATTGGGCAAATCTGCTGCACAGGAACTTTTTAAAGTACTGAAGAGCAGAGATATCAGCTTGAGGACTAAGGTGCGCCTG
>NW_006408523.1:29898867-29899938 GCF_000296735.1 Chrysochloris asiatica | reverse complement strand
AGCGGTAGTGAGGTTGGCCCAGGATTGGACATTGTTTCGTTCTGCTGTGCATGGGGTTGCTATGAGTCGGTTCCAGCTCGATGGCACCTGACAGCAACAACATGGGAAATTTTGCTTAGCATGAAGATTGAATAAGTGTGGTGAAAGAATGAACCCTGGCATCTAATTTCAAATCAATAATTATTCTAGTGTTCTGTTTGAATGACTGTCTTTTGTTCTATGTTCAGGTTCCTCATGAGTACAATTAAGTGTTCTGGAATGCCCATTATTCACAATGTTTTCCATAGCCTGGCATGATTCACACTGTCAAAAACTTTTAAATAGTCAATAAAACACAGGTAAACATGTTTCTGATTTCAGCCAAGATCCATATGATGCCAACAATAATATCCCTACTTCCACATCCTCTTCTGAATCTGGCTTGAATTTCTGGCAGTTCTCTGTGGATATACTTTTGCAGCCAGTTTTTAAATTATCTTCATCAAAATTTTGCATGCAGATGCTATTAAGAAGATTGTTCTATGATTTCTCATATTCCATTTGATCATTTCTCTTTGCAATGATCACAAACATGGGTCTCTTCCAATTGGCTGGCCTAGTAGCTGACTTCCAAATTTCTTGGCATAAGTGAATGAGTGCCTCAGTTCATTCAAAGATTTCATTTTATATTCCATCAGTTCCTCGAACCATGCTTTTTGTTAATAACATCAGTGCAACTTGGACTTCTTTTTCAGTACCATCAGTTCTCAGTCATATGCTACCTCTTCAAATGGCTGAACAGCTACCATTTCTTTTTGGTACAGTGACTCTGTATATACCTTATCCTTTGATAATTTTTGCATCATTCAAAATTTTGCCCCTTCAGGATTATAAGTGTAGGCTTGAATTTTTTTTTTCTTCAGTCCTTTCACCTTTAGTAATGCTGAGTGTGTCCTTCCCCTTTTATTTTATAACTTCAGATCTTAGCAAATTTAATATAATGATTGATTTGTCTTATTGAGCTGCCCTTTAAAATTTTCTGTAAGTCTCTTTGACTTCATCATTTCTTCCATTTGCTTTAGCTTGTCTATG
>NW_006408523.1:29889186-29898207 GCF_000296735.1 Chrysochloris asiatica | reverse complement strand
ATATTTTCCAACTACTGATTGTTCCTCTTTGTTTCCAACCTTCTCATTCAAATCACTAGAAATTATAAATACATCTTGATTGCAAATTCAACCTAAAATAACTTGGTAGAATTACTTGATTTCATCATCACTGACTTTAGTGGTTGTTGGATAAATGTGGACAATAGTAGTATGAACTGGTCTGCCTTGTAGATGTAGGCATTTTATCTCATCACAGTCAGTATTGTACTTCGAGATAGATCTTGAAATGTTCTTCTTGATATTGAAAGTGATACCATTCCTCTCGAATTTGTCATTCCTGACATGTTCAATGATAGGATTGTCAGATTCAAAATGGTCAATACCAGCATTTCGGTTTTTTTTTATAACTTTTAATTTTACTACATTAATGGTTTGTACATTCCACATTCAAATTATTCATGCATGTTTGCAGTTTTTTCTTCTTATTTTGAGTCATACCTCATCAGGAAATGAAGGTCCTGAAATATTTGCTCTATCCATGCCATTAAGGACAACTCTCTTTTGAGGGGGTAGTTCTCTCCCAGTAGTAGCTTGAGTGCCTTCCAACAAAGATCTGCTCCTATTCATAAAGTGTTCAGGGCTAACTACTCAGAAGTGTTCTGCCTCTACTTCTTCATTGTTTTAGCTGTTAAGTGCTGTCAAATTAGTTCCAACTCATAGCTACACTGAACAGAATTTCTTACAACTGGTGAATTGGAACCACTGACCTTGTGGTTCAAACTGACCTTGTGGTCCAGTGCTTTATCCCACAGTACCACAGTATGTCTTATTCTGGAAGCTTTGTTGAAACCTGACTATACTGGGTGACCCTGTTGGTATTTGAAATACTGGTGACATAGCTTCTAGCATTACAGCAACCTGAAAGCCACCACAGTATGACAAACTGACAGACATGGGAATGATATATCTTCTTTGTTCTTATAGTTGTTAAGTGCCATCAAGTCTGTTCCAACTCACAGAGAACCCGTGTAGGTTTCTGAAGAGAGCCTAATGTGTTTCAACTAGCTACTTTGCAGTTCAAAGTGACCTTGTGATCTAGTGCTTATCCTAAAGCACCAAACCAGGACTCTGGATATGTCTTTAAGACCTCATGAATGTGCTAACAGCTACTGAAAATGTGTTATATTCAAAATGATCCATTTTGAAGAAAAGAAAAACTACATTAACCACTAAGGATAAGGATTTGTCACTTTAAGAGGAACTGATATGATTTCATATATATAGAAAATACACAGCCCACATTTAGATGGAATGACATCAACTTGGGAACTATACATGAAAGAGAACCTATGTAGCATTGAAGCTTTAATTTTAAATTGCAATTAAATTATACTGTGGTTATGCAAGAATAGAAAGGAAATGATATTTATTTAATTGAGTGTAAGATAATTAAACATGTTATTTAGCCTTCTGCTTTGCCATTTAGATTTGTTCAAAAGTAATTATTATTATTGTATATATATGATGGAATTAAATGATTAAATTTAAGCAGTATGATTTTTAAAATGTTATTTATCCACAAAAGTTAAAAAATATTCACTATTATTTACATTGTATGTTTTCCAAACTCAACATTGTGTTAATGTATAAATTTAAATAATTTAGTTACTGGCTTTGATGCCAAATATCTATATGGCTTTCTCCCAACAAAGCACTCAGTATAAATATATATATATATTTTTTTCTTTGCCTATTGAATTTGGATTTATTTATACAAAATATATGAAATATTTCCTGAGAAATTAAAAGAGACTATCTACGTCAATTAGGTCCTTGAATGACTGATGAGTCATATCAAATAGATATAGGACAAAAAAGATGAGTGATAAACAAAGGAATATTTTGAGTAAAATGGAACTTCATTAAACTACTGGAAGTAATTTACTATTTATCATAAAATAGTTTCATGAACACTTCCAAAATTAATAGTGGGAAAAATGTTATTGAAAGGTTTTCTAAGTGGTCTTTCCAATGACTAGGTAATTATAAAATGAAAATTACCCAACAGATTTACAACAATATAGCATAAAAGAGTGATTTAATTTGAATTTTAATGTAACTGTTATGTCTATGTGAATCATATTTAATTATCATTAAGTACTAATTTGGAAGAGCAATATTTCCTATGAGTCAGAAGTATATTAATTTTTGTGGTTTGTCATATTTCAGAAACAGGAAAAAAAAAGCAGATCTAATTTATTAAGTAACTGATCTATTAAAGACGATGGATAGTTCAACTTTAAATCTTCCTTATAAAGTCTGTCCTGTTATTTAAAAATGAAAGAAAATATGCAAGTAGTCCCCTAGTTATAAACGAGATCCTTTTCTGTGACTTTTAGAATGTGTATGTCTTTACTTTCTCATCATTTGTAAGATAAATAGTGATTCTGATACATAAAGTTAGAACAAATATATAAAGTTCTTATTTGTTGTTTTTAAGTGCTATTGAGTCAATTCCGACTCATAGCGACCCTGAACAGGGTTTCTGAGGCTGTAAATCTTTATGGGAGCAGAAAGCCTCATCTTTCTCCCAAGGAGCAACTGGTAGTTCCGAACTGCTGACCTTGCGGTTTGCAGTCCGATTCGTAACCACTACGCTACCAGACAGTGTTCCCTTAATACAGGACAAGGCTCAATCATTTTTAATGATTTAAAAGTTGCACGTACAGAAAGCAAAGATGATGGTGATAAGATTTTGTTGCTAGTAGGTTTTGTATCAGGCTTTGGTGTAGCACTGTGGGGTAATGCACTCGAAGGCAAGGTCAGTTTGAACCTCAAGGTAGTTGTTCAAATTCACCAGCTCTTCGGAAAACCTATACGGGGTCACTATGAGTCGGTACCAACTTGATAGCACTTAACAACAACAAGATTTGGTTTAATCATCTGATAATTAGTGAAATTTTACATAACACCAAATTCCAAGTAGAAATTACCCATTAATTAGACATTTATATCCCAAGGATTGCCTATATTTAAAATATTATTTAAGTAAATTTAAATGAATATGAATTTACTTCTGAACATAAACTAGTAGTCAAAACATGACTAACAATAATTGTAAATCACTAATATAAATATACAGAGAATTTGTTGTTGTTGTTAAGTGCCGTCGAGTCGGTTCTGACCCATAGCGACCCTGTACAGGGTTTCCGAGGGTGTAAATCCTTACGGGAGTAGAAAGCCTCATCTTTCTCCCGCGGAGCGGCTGGTAGTTTCGGACTGCTGACCTTAAGGTTCGCAGCCCGATTCGTAACCACTACGCTACCAGAGCTCCTTAACAGAGAATAGGGTACTCCAAAATCATCTAGAGGGATTATTCATTTATTCACACTATTTTGTTGTTGTTAGGTGCCATCGAGTCAGTACCAACTCATAGCGACACTATGAAAAAACAGAAGGAAACATTGTCCAGTCCTGGGTAAAACTCAATTGTTGCCATGCTTAAGTCCATTGATGCTGCCACCTTGCCAATCCATCTCACTGGGGGTCTTCCTCTTTTTCTCTGACCCTCCACCTTACCCAACATGATATCCTTCTCCAGTGACTGGTACCTCCTGACTTCATCCAAAATATGAGACATGGAGCTTGACCATTCTGACCTCCAAGGAGTATTCTGGCTGCACTTCTACCAACACAGATCTATTGGTTCTTTTGGCAGGCCATGGCACTTTCAATATTCTCCTCCAACACCATAACTCAAAAGCACCAATTCTACTATGATCTTCCTTATTCACTGTCCATCTTTCGCCTGCATATGAGGTTATTGAAAATACCATGGCTTGGGTCAGGCGCACCTTAGTCCTCAAGTTGACATCTTTGCTCTTCAACACTTAAAATTTTTTTTTAATTCTTTCAAAATTTGGGAACAGGATCATCATAGAAAATAATGAAATGCAATATCTTCCCAGGAATAAGATTAAAAACAATTTAAAAGCATATCATCTATTTAATGTTTCATAGTCATACATTCTTTCCCTCAACAATTGTATTTTGGGTCAGCAGACTATCTGGATTCAATTTATTGCTGTATTTTAGTGACAATATAAAACATGTGCTACTGCTAACCACATAACTATTTTTCTTTTCTTTGACCAGATTGTAGCAAACCAAATATACATGAAGCTATGGTAGTGTAGTGGATTAAGAGCTCGGCTACTAACTGCAGGGTTTGCAGGTAGAAGATACCAATCACTCCACAAGAGAAACAGGAGGCTTTTCTGCTCTTGTGAAGATTCATAGCCTCTGAAACCCTATACAGAGTCACTATGAATCAGGACCAACTCGGTGACACATAACTACCACCACCCCCATATGAAAATATCAGTGAGTTAATTGCAGGGGAATGCTAATGTTGTCTTTAATGATCTTGGCAAAAGGAAGAATGTTTTCTATTTAATATAATTTGCATTCTACTTGGAAATCACAATGCAAAGAACAGGGCAAGTAGCTCAGGTTTTCAACATTTCATTTTGATATATGAAATCTTTTTTTAAAAAACTTTTTAGGTCTTTTCAGAAATCTATGTGATTTCTTTATATATAAGAATGATAAGTTAAAGGCAGTGTATATACATTGTTAGGTTTTAATAAAAAGAAAAGGACACATATCATCAATTGAAATAGATTTTCTTTGTACCTTATGGAAGAATGATGATGTAAAAAAAAATTGTAAAAATAAACAAATCTTATAATAACATTGAAATATTTGAATGATATCAGAATATTGGGAAATAAAATTATATATATATATAAATCTAGTAGGTTAAACTTATTACTATATGTTTTGTTTTGTTTTCCTTTTTAGTATGATTGTCTTAGATATCTAGTATTGCTGTAGCAGAAATGCCATAAGTGGATGGCTTTAACAAACAGAAATCTATTCTTTCACCATTTAGGTGGCTACAATTTCTAATTCAGGAAATCTGCTCTAGGGAAAGACTTTCTGTTGACTTTGAGAAAAACTGCTTGCCTTCTTTCAACATCTGTGGACCCAACATCCCTTTGAGATATCCCTGAGTCTAGGAGAAGCTCAGTGAAGGGACTCTTTAGCAAAAGGATGAACACCACTACCAGCTCTTCTTTGTTAGTGGTTCTCAAGTCCCTCCTTCACTGATTGCTTGTTTCCTTTCTCATCATCTGTAGAATAAATAGTGATTCAGACCACTCCAAAGGAACCTACCTCTCAACAGGGCTATGACCTTAGTAATAATGGTGCATATCATCAGAATCACCTTATAAATTATTAGCAGATCACATCCAATTATTTCATGGTAGATAATTACATCATCACATAATTACCAATTGCATCATTAAATAACTACTGAACCAATGATAATCATGGTTCAGCAAAGTTGATGCATTTTGTGGGGGTTCAATTTAATCCTGGCATTGTTGTATCTTTCCACAATTTATTTAGTCTGTATGCTGAAAAAAAAAAAAAAAATCTAAGAAACTGGATTATACGAAGAAGAAAATGGTATCAGGATCAGATGAAGATTCATCAGCAATCTGTGACATGCAGATGATACAACTTTGCCTGCTGAAAGCAAAGAAGACTTAAAATATTTACTGATAAAGATCCAAGATTATGTACAGCCTTCAGTATGGATCACAACTCAAGGTAAAACAAACAAAAATCCTCACCACTAGACCAATAAATAACAACTTGATAAAGGCAGAAACTTTTAACATTTTCAAACACTTCATTTTTCTTGGATCCACAATCAATGTTCATGGAAACAACTGTTAAGAAATCAATCAACATTTTGGATTTGGGGAATCTGCCATGAAGGCCTCTTTAAAGTGTTGAAAGCAAGGATGTTACTTTCAAGACTACCTGACCCAAGACATGGTATTTACAGTTGCCTCATGTACATGTGAAAGTTGAAGAATGAATAAGAAAAAGTGGAGAAAAATCAATGTATTTGAATTATGATGTTGGAGGAGAGCATTGAGAGTACCATAGATGGTCAGAAGAACAAGCTCCTCTGTCTTGGAAGAAATACAAACAGAATGCTCCTTAGAGGCAAGAATACTAAACTGTGTCTCTTCTAAGTATATTGTCAGGAGAGGTTAATACCCTGGAGAAGGACATCATGCTGGGTAAAGTAGATGTTCATTGAAAAAGAGGAATACTCCTGCCTTAGGCTGGGTTTTCTAAAGAAGCAAAATCTGTTAAACATATATGTATATATAGAGAAAACTTATTATCAAGGAAATTACTTACAGTTGCTGAGTCCCAGGTCCCTAGTGGAAGAGAGGGAACATACCTCCCATGTGTCCATTATATTGGGAGCAGGTCACACCCCCAAGGGAGCACCCCTTCTATTATTTGTTTACTCATAGCCACTCATCATGAGTTAAATATACCTATAGTAGGTTTCATCACCATGGGAATAAGCACCTCTTAACTGCTAAACCTCCAGAAATCCTCGCCTAGAAAATTTGATCATTAGGGTCGACCCTTGTCAACTTGAAACGTATAATCTATATGTATAATCTCTAAACAAGAAAATTATAAAGTTGAACTTACAACTAACATGATACAACTAAAACATGTACAACCAAAAACGTGTTGGCCCCATTTACATCTTACATTACACCAATGAACAAAACAAAAACATTTGAAGCATATATGCAACACAAAACAAAAATATATATTCATTTAAATGTCCAAATGGCACATTCTGCAAGCCAGCACAAACCTTTCCCAATCCATGAGCCTAGAGCCTGCATCTGCTCTGTCTCTCCATATCACCACCTCTGATGCCGTCTCTGCTGTTGCCACTTTTCCAGGCAGGGATCCCATGCTCCACTCACAATATTTCTTAATGATGGTCCTGGGATCGTCTGCTCCTGAAGTGAAAGGTAACTACTCCTTCCTTTTAGTTACATATCTTTTACAATTGCAGTTTTGACAATCACAATGAATCCTACTAACAATTGTTGTTGTTGTGTTGTGAAGTGCCGTCGAGTCGGTTCCGACCCATAGCGACCGTGTACAGGGTTTCCGAGGGTGTAAATCTTTACGGGAGTAGAAAGCCTTATCCTCCCGCGGAGCGGCTGGTAGTTTCGAACCGCTGACTTTAAGGTTCGCAGCCCGATTCGTAACCACTACGCTTACTCCCAATGAAATCATAAAATCCTTCAGCAGCATCCCCCACCACCTTTCAGCAGACCCGTCTGGAAAAGGAGAAAACTATTCCCTTCTTTCTAAAACTAAGCACATTCAAGAAAGCTTGTACGCCAGCTATATCATGTCTTTCTAGCCACCACATTTTTGATAGTCAATGATTAAATTGCTTGTCCCAATCAATTGAATACACTGAGGAGATAAGCATGTTCCTTGATATGAAGAATCTTTTATTATGTTGTAATTTTGAGCAATTGCATTCATAAGCAAAAGTTCAGTTCACTGCATTGTAGCAATTGGCACTTGCTCACAGTATCAACATCTTATCTTCATCTGGTTAGGTTCTGGTTCCAACGCAGCCTAACCATCCAAGCTAGGTCAAATGGGTGCCAGCTGTAAGTTTAGGAGTTCACACACACCTCCATGCACTTCAAAACAGTTTGCTCCTTCACTCTCAGTCCTAGCCCCCAGGGGTAAGGTCAGTGCCCATAGTCTCAGGAGTTTGTACAACTTCCTAAACTTCAGACAAACTAGCATTCTTGCTCCTCTTATCTCAAGGTCATGTAAGTCAATAGGACATGTACAAACTCAGTATGTGTCTTCAATGCTGCAGTTCCCCAAATCGCACTCACAAGTTGCCCCAGGTGGTTACCAATAAACATGTGGCTCACAGGTTCCCTTTAACTTTCAGTCCTAGAACAATTTTTTTTTTTTTTTTTTTTGGATGGGCCAACTTTCCTTGCCTTGATGCCTCCAAAATTTTAAATACCAAACTATTCACTGTTTTCTCTGCCTTTTTTTTTTTTTTTTTTTTTTCAGTCATGAATCTTCTGTTCTCCCAGTAGTTCTGGCTTGGTCTGTATGTCTTTTCAAATGCAAATGGACCAACTCTGAAAGTTCTGGTTGGGGATCAGGATTCCACCTAAAGTCCTATTGCTGTTGTTGTTTTTAAGTGCCATATTTCAGTCCAGTCAATTATGACCCACAGCAACCCCATATAGGGTTTCCAAGGAGCAGCTTTATAAGGGCTTAATCCAAGAAGCTATTTTTTTTCCTAAAAATTTTTGACTACCCTTTTATCAAATCCAACCAAGTATGGACTGAAGGTGGATTTATAAACTCACAGTAATCATAATTCCCATTATTCCTTTCCACACATATATCTATTTTGAAGTAACAGGCAGGAGAAATCAATATTCAAAAGGTTGTCAAACACATAAACCATTTAAGAACACCCAAGATCAGTCTTTTCTTCTACCTTGGACAAACACCTTTTATTTGCATATGGCCTTGGGCCATTGGCAGGGTAGATTCCAATGCACATGGTCCCTTGATCATCTATCCTGTTTAACCAGCGTGACATCTGCTTTAAGAAGTTCCAGAAGATGCCACTCTCCCCTCCCAGGAAATACTTTATCCCACTCTCCTTCATTCGTTATCTTACAAAATCTCAACATTTTATAGGTTTGGAACAATTTCAGTGACTCCTGCTCACAGTGCCAACTGCTTTAACCAACTGGGGACAATGTAGGAGTTCCTCTGATTCCACAAGAGAGAAAGAGGATCAAACTCAAAATTAGTCCAAGACCAATTCCTATGACGTGCAGATCAGATATGCCACCACCCTTTATCAGTGCCTTTAAAATTAGTCAGACCCCAAAACCAATTTAGAAAATTCATCCTTGTGATTTTGTTTCTCTAGAACCCAACTAACTCTCAGTACCACATGTTTTAGGCTGGGTTTTATAGAGAAGTGCAACCAGTGAAACATATGTTGTTGTTTTTTAGCTGCTGTTGAACCTGTATAGGGTTTTTCCGAGAATCATCTGGTGAGCTTGAACTGCTGACCTTGCAGTTCAAATGACTGCA
>NW_006408523.1:29857382-29861287 GCF_000296735.1 Chrysochloris asiatica | reverse complement strand
ATAACATTCATTGACTGAAGAAAAACTATTTTCCTACAGACACTAAAGACAAAAGCAATATAAAACAGATGAAAATATATTGAGAGTTTGTATGAAAATTCTAACCCATATTGACAGTGTAAAACAACCTCAAAAGTATTAAAGATTTCAACAAAGTCCAGTAACCTCAAGGCATTTGACAGAAAGGATGAGGTGTCTTGTTCACAATGTTGGAAAAACTTCAGTCTGTTTCTGTCCTTTAGATGATTTCAGCTTTCATTTTAAATTTCCATAAAATTAGCAAATGCAAACATGCTTCTGTTTCTTTGTTGTTGTTGAGTACCATCTAGTGAATTCTGACCCATAGCTACCCTGTGTAGGGCCTGTTTCTTTAGGCTACTGCAATTTTATCTAAGATTTATTATTTGTAAGACAATCCAGGTGGCCTACATCTCCTGAACAATCAAAACCAGGAATATATTCAGTTAAGAGTTGTAAATATTATGTGATTATTGACGCAGATGGCTTCACCTGCTTGGGTCTCGTAAAGCATGCTGTGTGTTCCTGCCTAGGGCAAACTCCACTTCCCTTGTTGATCCACTAATTGTCATGGGTCACTTTCTCAGAAACAGAAAGAAAGCCTAAGATTAGTAAAGTAAATGGTCTCTATTTTTCTGGTGAGGTTAATCTCTGATATGCTAGTTTCTTCAAGATATTTATTTTTATATATAGCAGGTGTGTGTGTGTGACAGTTAACAAACATCAGACAGGCAATTCCTGTAATGTATTCTTGAAAAACAATGAAAATGATTACTGATTTACCCTAAACAGAGCTCCCAGGATGATCTTTGGAATGCGTTTTTCTAAGCACACCAGATTTCTCAAAGGAGTACAATGCTCAGAACAAAATGATCATATTAGTTTTTCTGGACAACTGTTTTACTCAAAAGTGACTTTAAGACACCAGGTTTTCCAAACCTCAAGAACATCTAAGGGCAATATTCTGTGCTTATTACCCTGACTTCTGTGAGTCTCAGAAATCTGAACAGTTAAAACATTTATGATATTAGGCCAATTGTCTTACATAACCCATAAAACCATGACCCCATGTGCCAAAGAAATCACTTCCATGAGGCATTTGTTAATACATAAGTAGTATCAGTAAATGCTTTATGTGCTTCAGCTGTAATGACATTTTATACAATTTCAGATTACATTTTAATATACATTAAGCATCATTCATCTCTTAAGGCACAAAATGATTCCTTCAGAAACTAAAAATAGATTGAAATCCAATGTCAGTCTATGTTGCTAAACCATATTTCGAACTTTTGACACTTCTCTAGTTACGGCATTTATTGCTTTGCTAAGCTTACCAAAAATACTTTTAATTTGAAAATGTTAATATCTAAACTCAGAGTCCTGGTGTGGCTCTGTAGGATATGCAGTAGACTGCTAAGCGAAACATCAGCAATTCAATTCTACCAGCTACTTCTTGGAAAGCCTACACAGTGTTGCTATGCATCAGAACCAACTCAATGGACATTATATCAACAAAAACAATATCTAAGCTAATTTAAAGTTTATGTTATTCATTTAAGAAACAGCTTTTTCATAATAGTACTATATTGAATATAAATAAATAGTATTATGTTGAATGTAAAATAGTCCATAGTAATAATTTATCTTTATAACTTTTTTCTTTTAAGATTTATTTTCTGGTCTCAACTTTACATTACTTTCATATTTAATATGCTAGAAAGAACCAGTCTAAATCTACAGGTAAAAATAACAAACTTATGTATTATATAATTTAACAGAAAGGCAAAAGAATAGTTTCTTATATTCAGAAAATATGACATTAAAACACCAGCAATATGCGCTTATAAAACCAACATCAGTGTTTTAAACTATTCAGTGTTGCTCATAATTTTGAACCATCCACCATCTATGAACAAGCAACAGAGTTCTGGAAATTTTTATCCAATTTAATAGGATTCATGTTCAAAATATCAATTTTTCCATAAGTCTAATATAAAGTACATTTTTTGTTGTGATATTTTGGTCAAGTATTTCAGCAAGTCAGCAAAGTAAAAACTTATCTATAGATGACAAATACAAATATTGCCAAGACTGACTTATAAAATTAGTATTTTAAAGTGCAAGATCCAATAGAAAATTAATAACAAAAGTAATATAAAACCAAATAAAGTCAGTTTAAAACTATAGAGAAAAATATTTCTAAATACATTAACTAGCCCTACTGTTGGGAGCAATTTGAACTGAAGGTCTCAGACTTTGGAGCAGTTTTACTGAAGGATTGCAACTAAACCATTGTGGTCCAGAGAATCGGGCTGCTCCCAGGTCACCTTGCCCCTCTGAAGAACTTCAGGGCTGCTTTGGGGGACAGGGAATTTGCAAGATTTTTTCCTTGTATGACCTTCAGTACAAGTCTGCAAAAACATCTTGCCTTATCTCTGTTTCTGTAGCAACTACATTCTTCTGATAAAGTCTCACTTACTGCTTGCATCTATACACCAAAAGTTTTTTGCACTCTTTTCCTGGCCCCAGCTCTCTCCTTTGATTTGTGTATATTATAAACTTCTGAATGTAGGCCAGAGCCACAGTATCTCCATCAGAGTGCTGTGTTCCACCTGGTCCCAACTTTACTTATTTTCATTGTGTCTTGGGTCTTCCTTTTTTTCTAGTCTCCCATTGCTCCATTGGGTTTAATCTCTCCATGTGGATCGTGGAATGTAGTCACTTGTTGGACATGGCACGCTACTTTTTAAAGCTTTACAAATAATACACATTAGTCTTGAGATGTAATATCCCGTACCAAGATTACCAAATGTCTAAATATCTGAATTAAGTTCTATAAACAAGCAAAATAGTTCTCCTAGATAAACCCATTGGCTGTTACACTGATAGATACAAAGGAAATAAAATTGTGACTATATTACCAATGGACATAATTTAAATTATGAGATTATATCATTTATTTGTTGTCTAATATTAAGCAAAATGTAAGAGGAAACATTAAAATATACATTTTAACCCAAAAGGAAATCAGGGACTTCTCTAGATTTGACAGTATGCTTCATGAAATTGGTTGTGTTGTTAAGTGCCATCTAGTCAGTTCCGACCTATAGTGACCTTCTGAGGAGTGGCTAATAGGCTTAAATTGCTGACCATTTGGTTAGCTACACAGTGCTTTTCCTATAGCACCACAGCAATACTTCATGTAACTTACAGTAAAAGTTATAATAAAAACTTTCATTATAATAAAACTTTTATTTTAACAAACTTTTTAGCACTTTCCTTTTGGGGAATATAAACAAATCTTTTCTGAATTTCTATGAAGTTTTAACTTATCAGAGGTTTATGCTAAGTTATTGAGAAATAATATTTAAGCTATATAATTTACATTTAAAAAAATTAAATACATCATTATTTTTTTCCCCAAAACTTTTTCAAAATCAAAGCTCAGTTTGATTCAAGAAAGTTATTCTAATGAGAACACAAATCCTTACCTTCAAGGCAGGTAATATAAATCATAAATTAAAGTTTTAAATGAGTAATCAAATAATGACTTGTTATTAAACAATATGAAAGTTAATTCTTTGTTTTATACTATTAAACATTAAACCTAATAAAAATGTCATAAATGGAATGATTAAACTATAGCCAGACAGATAAATCTTTATCATATAAAATAAAATGATCTTAATAAACCTTTTAAACATTGTCTCACTTGAAGACTGAAACAGAGGAAGCCTGATTTCTTTCTTGACCTCTCTCTCTTTTGACTCAATGGTCAAAGACAATAAACCCTACTAGTTCATTTACATATGTTCAATCAATGTACATATTTTGCAAAATAAACAATGACAACTCAACCACAATGTCAGTTTGAGTCACAAGGT
>NW_006408523.1:29852996-29854742 GCF_000296735.1 Chrysochloris asiatica | reverse complement strand
CATGGTACTTAACAACAACAATAAAATGATAATCACTGTGAAGTAAAACATCAGTTCAACATGAATGAAAAACAAGTTCAATGAACATATAATGGAAAGATTACAGACTTAGATGAATGTTGTTGTTAAATATCGTCAAGTCAGATCCTACTAATAGCAACCCTTTATAGGGTTTCCAAGGAGCAGCTACTGAGTTTGAGCCACTGACCTTGTGGTTCAAATTCCCCTTGAATTTATCCCACCATGCCACACCAGGACAATAGGTATGCTTTTTACTATTTTCAATCACAAAATTTAAAAATTGTTAATATTAAGTTAAAAAATTTAATCTACCTAGTGTAAATTTACACAAAAGTAATTTTAATTATTGTTTCATTAAGAAGTTGCATTGCTTGGAGCAATTCTCATAAATGAATTTTAAATGGTAAGTACTTGTATTAAATTCAGATACTTAGTATTCATCACAATGTTTTCAGTAATTAATTGATAAGTACTGTAGATACTAAAGACCAGGTGATAATCAGCATTGTTATTAGCTTACAGATAAGAAAATATATCAATCTGTGGGAACAAATTAGGTTGGTAGCATTTGTTAATATTCAGTGCCTAAACTGCGTTTCTTTTTTAAATCCTTTCTAATTACTTCTCAAGAATGAATTTCATGAAAACAAAAGATTTTTGCATTCATCAGACAAAATGCTAGGGTGATTAAAAACAAGTTATTAATTCATTATGGGTTATAATAACATTGAATTTAAGACATGTCTTTACAGATCTTGTCTCTGAAAGCCATCTAAACCAACAGTGAGGATAAGAAAGGAACCAAATTCAAAAATTGTCTGTAGTTCTGAGAAGTGCTGCAACAAGAATGAAGAGTAAATCAAATAAACAAAAAAAACAAATGAGTTGGAAATACTTGCACATAACAGAAACTCTAAGGTTCAAAATGGGCAATTGCAAAAATATGGCACCAAACCATCTGTCTCATAAGAACTCTCTACTCGGTGGACTCAATAATCTGTTGCAATGGCCGTCCAGAACTCACATACCATACTGGCCATTATGGTGTTTATTAGGGAAGTGAACAGGTTAGAATTCAGGGTCAAAATACTCAGAGCACAATTGTACCAGTTAGGACAACCTCTTCTAGGCCATGCCCATAGATAGGGCTCTTTCTGCCTTGGCAGTGTTATAAAGTTTTTTAGGACTTCTGATAAATGCCCACCGGTAATATCACTCTAACAAATCTAAATTCAAAGGCAATCAGTTATGTCTCTGGGAGTCAGCAAACCTAGTCCCCCACCTCCAACTAAGAGCCTGGAGGAACCATACTCTGCAAGCAAGACTCCTGTCTAAAGTCATTCAAACCATGTTCCATGGTCTGTGAAGCCCAGTGATCTGTCTGGTGCTCTGATTCTTGGCTCTGCTGCTGCTCCTCTGCCAATCCCCTTGTGCCACAACTTTCTGTCCCCAATTCAAGGAGGTTCAAGGCACAGGGTTCTCTGGGTCCATAGGATTCACTCCACTCCTGGCTCTTCTTTGATTGTAGTAAAATTCCCCCATCCCTGATTCTGAGATGGCTCGCTTTATATCCATGCTTTAATTTCAAGTTTTTACAATGACAATTAACTTGGTTAACATCCACAGTTGAATCATGTCATCCTATCAATAAATAGCAAGGCAAACATGCTTATTTAGTGGAAGTTACAGATTGTGACTAGATAAGACATTAGATAATTCACTACA
>NW_006408523.1:29850157-29851446 GCF_000296735.1 Chrysochloris asiatica | reverse complement strand
AGATCTTTGCACATTTCATTATTATAGTTGACTTTGTCTTCTCAAGCTGCCCTTTGGAATTTTCTGTTTAGATGAATCTTCATTTCATCCATTTGCTTTAGCATCTGTAAAATGCAGAACAAGTTTCAGGGTCTCTTCTGATATCCATTTTCATCCTTTCTTTACTGTATTTTTCATGATCTTTTACTTTCTTCCTATATGATGATCTTGTTGTCATCCCACAGCATTTCTGGTCTTCAATCATTAGTGTCTGCATCACCAAGTTTGCTCTTTCAGTGGTCTCTAAATTAAGGCGGGATATGTTCAATGTCATGTTTTCACTCTCATGGACTTGCTTTAATTTACTTCAGCTTCAGGCTGAATTTGCATATGAACAATTGATGGTCTGTTCCACAGTCTGCCCCTGACCTTGTTTTCACTTATGATACTGATCATCTCCAACATCTATTCCCACAGGTATAGTCAATATGATTCTTGTATACTCCACCTGATGAGGTTCATGTGTATAATTTGCCTTTTATGTTGTTTAGAAATGCTACGTACAATGAATAAGTCATTGGACATGCAAAATTCTGTCATGTGATCTCCAGCAAACTTTCTATCACCAAGGCTATATTTTCCAATTACTGTTTTCCTCCTCACTACCAACATTTTCTTTCCAGTCACCAGTAATTATTATTACATCTAGATTTTAAATTGTCTTCACCTTCAGCAAGTGAGATTGTATGCTCATTATATCATAGATTTCTTATGAGTCTTCCTTCAATTCTGATGCTGCATTTTTCTTTATATAATCCATTTCCTCCAATTATTTGCTCAACATAAATATTGAATGCATATGGTAAAAGAATATAACCTGGTGCACGTCTTACCTAATTTTAAACCACTCAGTGTTTCCCTGTTCTGTGTTAATAACTGCCTGGGTGTATGTACATGTTTTTCATGAGCACGATTATGTCTTCCGGAATACTCATTCTCCGTAATGCTGTCCATAGCTTGTCATAATCCTCACAGTCAGAAACTTTTGCAGAGTAAATAAAGCACATATAAACAAACATCTTTCTGGTATTCTCTGCTTTCAGCCATGATCCATCTGACATCAGCAATAATACCTCAAGTTACATGTCCTCATCTGAATTGGGCTTGGATCTCTGGCAGTTCTCAGTTAATGTACATTTGCAACCATTTTTGGACTATCTTTAGCAAAATTTCACTTGGATGAGATATTAATGATATCGTCTGATGACTTCTGCATTCTGTTGGGTCACCTCTTCCAGTCAGTTGGCCAG
>NW_006408523.1:29846855-29849064 GCF_000296735.1 Chrysochloris asiatica | reverse complement strand
GATTGACCTTGTCTCTGGAGGGAACTAAAAACTGAGGCCTTCTATCAAAAATGCTTCTTGAAGCCTGACTAAAGTTTGGTCAAGTAGCTAGGCAAAATCAGTTAGGGCCTTACAGAGCTGCCTTTTGAACTTTTATATTTAGATCTTTTACCGCCTAATTTCTTAGATTTGCTCTAGCATTTTTGCTCTGGAGAGTAAGTTTCAGAGTCTCTTCTGACATCCATTTTGGTCTTTTCTTTCTTTCTTTCTTGTCTTCTTGAGGAACTTTTGCTTTCTTCTGGTATGATGTTCTTGATGTCATCCCTCAACTCTTCTGGTCTTTGATCCTTTGTGCATCAAATCTGTTCTTGGGATGATCTCTAGAATTAGGTGAGAAATGTTCAAGGCAACATTTTTACTGTTGTGAAATTGTTTTAATTTTCTTCAGCTTAAGCCTGGATTTGCTTAGAAACATTTGATGGTCTGTTCCACAGTCTTCCCCTAGTCTAGTTTGGAGCTTTTCCACCATGTCTCTCCATAGATGTAGTCTGTTTGATTTCTGTATATTCCTTCTGGTGAGATCCATGTGTATAGTTATCTTTTATGCTGTTTATAAAGGTATTTGTAATATAGAAGTCATTAGTCTTACAAAATTATTTCATGCAACACCCAGCATCATTTCTATCTCCAAGGCCATATTTTCCAACTACTGATCCTTCCTCTTTGTTTCCAACCTTTTCATTCCAATTACTAGTATTTTTTAAAACTACTTGATTGCATGTTTGATCAATTTCAGGCCCAAGAAGTTGGTATAATTCTTCAAGTTCATCATCACTCGATTAATGTTTAGGGTGTAAGTTTGAATAATAGTGGTATTAATTGGTCTTCTTTATAGGCTGATGTATAATATCCTACCACAGACACAGCATTGTACTTCAAGACTGATCTTGGTATGTTCCTTTAAAAAATGAATGTGATGCCATACCTCCTCAATTTGTCAATCCTAGCATAGTAAAATGGGATTGTCAAATTCCAAGTGGCCAATGCCAGTTCATTTCAGCTCACTAATGCCTGGAATTTTGATGTTTATGCATTCCATTTCATTTTGTGCAACATCTAATTTTCCAAGATTCGTACTTCATAAAATCATGTTCTGTTTCTCTCCATTTTGAATTATACCCCATCAGCAAATGAAGGTCCCGAAGGTTTTACTCTTTTTCTGTCAGCATAGTCAACTCTATTTTGAGGAGATATTTTGATTATTTTCCAACCTGAGGGAATCATCTTCTGGCTCCATATCTGACAATATTCTGGTTCTCTTCATCATGTTTCAATATTCAATATTCTGATGGGGACAGAGTTCTATTGTTATTCATAAGGTCTAAAGTGATTAAATATTCCTTCTTCCTACTTTGTCTGGAAGCTCAGCTGAAACCTCTCCACTGTGGGTGACCCTTCCAGTATTTAATAGACCTGTGACATTGCTGCCAGACTCATAGCAACACATAAGCCACCACAGTATGACAAACTGACAGATGAGGGGTTGAAAAATAATGTAGTTAACAAAAACAGTATTTTAATAATTTCATCAATGTCTTTGCTAGCCCTAATTCATGTACTTAGTTTTAAACTAATAATCTGATAGAAAAGTTTTAAGCATATTTTGTTAATATATAAAGGTAACCACCAGAACCACTGCACAAAACAACAACAGAACAAGAAGAACCTCCTATTTAGGTGGGATAATAGGAGGTTAGAGACATTATTGTTGTTAAGTACTCTTGAATTTGTTCCAAATCATAGAAATCCTGTATAGAGCTGCCAAGAAGTGGCTGATGATTTTTTGAATTGCCAACATTACAGTTAGCAGTCTAGTGCTTATTCGACAGTGTCACACCAGGAGAATCATTTTCTAGCTTTCTTAGAGAAATTACAAATAAACCAAAATAACTAAAAACCAAACACAGACAAATAAATATGTACATCAAATACAAATGTAAATATTATTAACATATAATTAAGCTGAAACCAAATCCACTTCTATTAAGTCTATTTTGACTCATAGTGACCTTGTAGGGAAGTGTAAAACTACCCCATATTTCCAAGGCTTTATAGAAGTACACTGTCACAAGTTTTTTCCAGAGAGTTGCTGGTGGGCTTAACCATGAATTTTTCAATCAACATCCAAGTGCTTTAGCCACTAGTCCATCAAACAATCCCCAAATACATA
>NW_006408523.1:29845294-29846296 GCF_000296735.1 Chrysochloris asiatica | reverse complement strand
TCTGAATACACTGAGTTGTCAGGAATTAGAGTTGACACAACAGCAGCACACAGAACATATAATATATAGTGTTTATAAATATTATATTTTATATAAAATGCATTTTACTTTATATCTATATACCTACAAAAATATATTTCCATCCATCTATCATTTTTTTAATCTGACTGCTTTTAAGTGTGTTTTTTTCCTCATCATTTTCACTGATTAGAAGTGATATTCTTTTTCTACTTTCTCTCACTTGTTATTTGATGATCTTTTTGTATATTAATGCTAGTTTCTTACTTCAATTTTGAAAATTCTTGTACATTGTCTTAAAAAATGTATAAATTCTTTGTAAACTTCAATAATTTCTATATTAGACTATTTTACTCCATCTCACGTCTTCTACTCTTTATTCTTCTTTTACCTTCTCCTTTTTTCATTTTCTTTCTTCATTTACATATTTTCTATGGCTATTTTTCTACTATTACACTTCTATACTGTCAAATCTAATGATGAAGCAATGTAATAAATTCAAAATTTCACATATTTATTTTCTATTATAAAATATCCACTTGATCATTTCACAGGTTTCAATTTTCTCTCAAAATTCTTTAAGTTTTCTATTTAATCTCTTTTTTCCTTTTAGTTTTCTTTCAAAGTTTTTCACTTTTAAACTAATTGGTTAAGTTTTTCTTAGATGCAAACAGTATGAAAACAAACCACCAAGTCTTTATGACTAGGTGACACTGCGTAGTCCAGAGCAAACTGTACGTGCCTCATAGGTATGTAATTCTGTTATACAAATATTTTTGCTTTTATTTTCAAATTTATAGTTTCTGTTCTTTTCAACTTTGCTTTGAGTCTTCTGATAGTGTTCATAAGTCCAGTTTCCCACTGTCCCACTGACTTATTTACTTATTATCCTGTTGCATATTGCTATTTATTTCATTCATATTTGTATTTCAGTAGTTACGTTCCTCATATCTATTAGTTCTACTTGGCCCTCACTAATTACTA
>NW_006408523.1:29839720-29843896 GCF_000296735.1 Chrysochloris asiatica | reverse complement strand
CTGAATTTAGAGATCATCTGAAGAACAGATTTGATACAATAATCACTAAAGACCAAAAACCAGAATAATTGAAGGATGACATCAAGAACATCATACTTGAAGAAAGCAAAAAGTCATTTGAAGATAATAAAGAAGGAAAAGCTCAAAATGGATATCAAAAGAGACACTGAAACTTGCTCTCCAGCATAGAGATGCTAAAGTAAATGGAGGAAATGAGGAGGCACAAGAGCTGAACAGAAAATTTCAAAGATCATGTTGAGAAGATAAAGCCAATTATTACAACAAAATGGGCAAAGATCTGGAAACAGAAAACCAAAAAGGAAAAACACACTCAGCATTTCTCAGGCTGGGGAAACTCAAGAAAAAATTCAAGCCTCGACTTTCGTTATTGAAAGATTCTCTGAGAAAATTATTGAATGGGAGGGATACACAGAGTCACTGTACCACAAGGAAACGGTTGATGGTCAGCCATTTCAAGAGGTAGCAGATGATCAAGAGCCAATGATATTGAAGGAGAAAGTTCAAGGTGCATTGAAGGAACTGGCAAAGATCAGGGCACCAGAATTGATGGAATAAAAATTGAAATCTTTTAAGAAAGTGAGGCGGCACAGGAGGCACTCACCCATAGCTGCCAAGAAATTTGGAAGACAACTATCTGGCCGACTGATTGGAACATATCCATATTTGTGCCCATTCTAAAGAGAGGTGACCCAACAGAATGTGGAAATCATTGGACAATCTCTCTGATATCCCATGGGAGTACAGTTTTACTAAAGATAATACAGAGATGGCTGCAAGCATACATTTACAAAGAACTTTCAGAGGTTCAAGCTGAATTCAGAAGAGGCTACGGAATGAGGGATATCATTGCTGATGTCTTATGGATCTTGGCTGAAAACAGAGAATATCAGAAAGATGTTTACCTGTGCTTTACTGAGTATGCAAAGGCATTTGTTTGTATGAATCATGACAAGCTATGAACAACATTGCGAAGTATGAGTAGTCCGGAACACTTAATTGTGCTCATGAGAAATCTATACCTGGACTAAGAGGCAGTTGTTCGAACAGAACATGGGAACATTGAATGGTTTAAAATTAAAAAAGTTGTGTGACAAGGTTGTATTCTTTCACCATACTTATTCAGTTTGTATGCTGAGCAAATAATCCAAGAATTTGGGTTATATGAAGAAAAACGTGGCATCAGGATTGGAGGAAGAATCATTAACAAGCTGCTATATGCAGATGATACAACCATGCTTGCTGAAAGTGATGGGACTTGAAACATTTACTAATGAATATCAAAGAGCACAGACTTTGGTATGGATTACATCTCAATGTAAAATAGACAAAAATCTTCAACCCTGGACCAACAAACAACATTCTTATAAATGGAAAAAAGATTGAAGTTGTCAAAGACTTTATTCTTCTTGAATCAACTATCAACACTCATGGAAGCAGCAGTCAAGAAATCAGACGACGTATTGCATTAGGCAATACATTTTTAAAGTGTTGCACAAAAGCTTTTTAAAGTGTTGAAGAGCAAAGATGCTCTTAAGGAGGACTAAGGTGCGCCTGACCCTAGCCATGGTATTTTCAATAACCTCATATGCATGAGAAATCTGTACAGTGAATAAGGAAGATCATAGAAGAATTGATGCCTTTGAGTTATGGTGTTGGAGGAGAACATTGAAAGTGCCATGGGCTGCCAAAAGAACCAATAGATCTGTATTGGAAGAAGTGCAGTCAGAGTGCTGCTTAGAGGCCAAGATGACTAAACTTCGTCTCTTATACTTCAGACATATTGTCAGAAGGGACCAGTCTCTGGAGAAGGATATCATATTTGGTAAGGTGTAGGGTCAGTGAAAAAGAGGAAAATCCCCAACAAGATGAATTGGCCAAGTGGCAGCATTGATGGACTCAAGCATGGCAACAGTAGTGAGGTTGACTCAGGATCGTGCAGTGTTTAGTCCTTCTGTGCATAGGGTCACCTCGATGGCACCTAACAACAACAACAATGTTTAACAGTCCTGATCACTGGTAGTTTAATGGGTTATTGAACTGGTGTTGTGCTGTTGGATTGTTACTGGACTTTTAAGTTCAAAGTCCATGGTTCAAACCCATTAGTCACCCCTCAAAAGTGCTATACAGAGTTGTGTTTAGTTGTAATGGACTCTACAACACTTAACAACAACAATAACAATGTTACAGCACATTTTATGCATGATTAAAATGATTAATTCAGATGTTCTGACTATTGAACTTCAGATGATTAATATTTTTCAATTATTTAGTTTATAATGTTATTTTTGAAATACCTAGTTTTTGCTGTTTACTTTCTTTCTGGGTATAGCACATGGCAACATTTTGTTGTTGTTGTTAAGTGCCGTCGAATCGGTTCCGACCCATAGCGACCCTGTAAATCTTTACAGGAGCAGAATGCCTCATCTTTCTCCCGCGGAGCGGCTGGTAGTTTTGAACTGCTGGCCTTAAGGTTCGCAGCCCGATTCGTAACCACTACGCTAAAATGTGATTTTAAACGGAGTTTAAGGTGAGGGAAGTTTAAAGTGTACCAGTTGGAAAGCATCGGAAACCAGAATATCTCTATTAATTTTATCAAGTTAATACCATTCCTCCTAGCAACTTCTATCACTAGCAAGTTCTCTTTCAATTCATATAAAGAGGGAACCACTGACCCGATTCCTACTTTGCAATCCACAACACTTGTTGAGCGCCACAGTGGTTACACAGATCAAAATTTGTAAATAAGCTACAAGACTTGATAGAGTAAGATTCTTCTAAAATGATTTATAAGTGATTCAAAAATGAATTACGGCTGTTTGTACAAAACCCATTTTTGAATAATTCAGTCAACAAAAAAGAGAATTAAAATGAAAAGCATACAGCTTCCACTAAGCAACTTCTGCTTTATTTATTTTTGAATCAGTTTTTGGCATCAGCAAAATAACCATCATAGTTCTTTAAAGCAGAAATGATGTTTAAACAGATGATATGATGCTTACACATCTTTGAGAAGTAATCAAAGCTAGCTCACACTTTATGGCTGGTGTATGCTGTAGAACTTCCCATTTGCTGAAGCCTACATGTCTCCCAACACTGAAGCCCCAAGGATTGATTTCAGCTAACTAGGAAGTACTTGTCCTAGCACATTCTATATTTATTTTGGAAAAAATTTTAAAAGTCAACACTTTAATTCAATAAAGACAACAAGATGGATATTTAAGAATAATTAGTGATGTTATTATAGTTGGTAATTAAACAAATTTGTATTATTTTCTCATGGGTCAATTATTGATTAACTAGACAACTATTCATATTTCTATTGTGGTTCCTCTGTATTTTCTTTTGTATTCAAATGTTTTCTATAATCTTTGTTTCATCTATCCTTAAAAAATCTTTATCTACTTGTAAGTCTCAAGCAAAATGTACTGTTATTCATTACAATCATAATGAATGTTAGTCACATTAATAAAATTAATGAATTTTTTTTTATTAATACCCTATTTTTGTCTGGTTATATGTGGTGCTTTCCTAGCATAGTGATTATGAGTTGGGCTGCTAACCTCAAGGTCAGCTGTTCAAAAGTACTTGCAGTTCTGTCTGTAGTTGTAAAGATTTACAGCTTCGGAAACCCTATGCAGGGTCACTATGATTCGGAACCAACACTATGACATACCACCACTACCATACGTGGTGATCTAGGGTAAACACTTGACTGTTAACCAAATGGTGAGCAGTTAATGCCCACCACCCACTACTTGGAAACCCTATACAGAGTCACTGTAAGGGAGAACTGACTCAACAGCACTTAATAACAACAATATATTCTATACAAGTACCAGTGGAAATATTACATCTAACCCAAGAGGTGAGTAAGGGGTAGAGAAATTTCTCTAAAAATAGAGAAATTGGAGATTAAGAAGTCTAAACTCACAGCTAGCAAATGCCATGTAGTTGTTGTTAAGTGACTTCGAGTTGGATTTGATTCATAGTGACACTGTTAAGGATTTTCAAGGAGTCGCTGGTGGGTTTGAACCAACAATCTTTTGGTTAACAGTCCAGTGTGTCTCCTCCAGTGGCACACCAGGATTCTAGTAAATGCCCTAGCAGCCATTTGAGATAATGTAGTATGAATCAACAACAACAAAGTATGAATCC
>NW_006408523.1:29837005-29839108 GCF_000296735.1 Chrysochloris asiatica | reverse complement strand
CTTACCTTAGTCTTCAAATTGATCTCTATGCTCTCTAACACTTTAAAGAGTTGTTTTGCAACAGATTAGCCCAATGCAATATGTCATTTAATTTCTTGATTGTTGCTTCCATGAGTGTTGATTATAAATCCAAGCAAAATTAAGTCTTTGATAGCATCAATCTTTTCTCCACTTACCACAAAATTATTTATTGGTCTAGTAGTGAAAATTTTTGTTTTCATTATATTGAAGTGCAATCCAACTGAGAGCTATAGTTTTTGGTCTTTAAGTCCTCATCTTTTTGAGCAAGCAGATGGTGTCATCTGTACGCCACAAGTTGCTAATGAGTCTTCCTCCAATCTATTTGCTGTATTCTTCTTTATAATATCCAGCTTCTCAGATTATTTGTTTAGTGCATATATTGATTGTTTTTGTTTTTAAGTGCCATCAAATTGTTTCTGACTCATGGCTACCTATACACAATAGAATGAAACATGGCCCAGTCCTGAACCATCCTCAAAATTGTTATGCTTGAGCCCATTACTTCTGTCATTGTGCCAGTCCATCTTATTGGGGTGTCCCTCTTTTTTGCTGACACTCCATTTTATCAACCATGATTTCCTTCTCTAGGAACTGGTCCCTCCTGAAAACATGTCCTTACTCTAATAGTCCAAGTCTCATCATCATGGCTTCTAATAAGCATTCTAACTATACTTTTTACAACACAGTTTTCTTTGTTTTTCTGGCTATCCAAGGTATTTTTAATATTATTATCCAATCTCATTACTCTAATAAATCAATTATTCTTAGGTTTTCCTTATTCATTGTCCAACTTTCACAGGCATCTGATGCTTTTGAGCATATCATGGCTTAGGTCAAGAATCCTTGAAAATGGAAAGCCAAGTTTTGAGATATTTATTCAGTTCTTTCTGCTTGACAAATGCTGAACATGTTCACTTCTTTTTTTTTTTTTACCCTAACTTCAGATCTTTGAACATTTCATTATATTACTTGACTCTGTCTTCTCCAGTTGCCCTTTAACATTTTTTGGTCAACTATTTTACTTTCTCATTCTTCCAATTGCTTTAGCATCTGTATATTCAAGAATGACTTTCAGAGTCACTTCTAATACCCATTTTTGTCTTTTTTTCTCTCTTTTTAATGACCTTTTGCTTTCTTCCTGTATGATGGTCTGATGTCATCTCACAGCTCTTTTGTTCATCAGTCGTTAGTGTCTAATGCACCAAATTTGTTCTTGAGTTGGTCACAAAAGTCAGGTGGGCTATATACAAGGTTGCATTTTGTGTCTAGTGGATTTGTTTTAATTTTCTTCAGCTTCAGTCTGAATCTGCACATGAGGAGTAGATGTTGTGTTCCTCAGTTAGCCCCTGGCCTTATTTTAGCTGATGATATGGAGCTTTTTCGCTGTTTCTTCACACAGATACAGTCAACTTGGTTACTCTGTATTCCCTCTGGTGAGGTCCATGTGTATAGTTGCATTTTAAGGTGTTTTAAAAAGGTATATGCAGTGAATAAATCATTGGTCGTGCAAAATTCTTTCATGTGTTCTCCAGCATCATTTCTTTCATGTATTAATAGTAGGGTGAAAGGATATAATCTTAGCACACCTGATTTTTAAACCCTTTGGTAGCTCATTTTTCTGTTCTATAAACTGTTCTATGTACAGGTTCCACACGAACATAATTAGGTGTTCTGGAATACTCATTCTTCATATTGCTATTCATAGCTTTTCAAGATACACAGTCAAAATTGTTTGCATCATCAATAAAGCACAAGTAAAAGCATTTTCTGCTTTTAGCCAAAATTCATCTGACATCAGTAATGATATCCTTTGTTCTACATCTTCTGAATCTGGCTAGATTTTCTGGCAGATTGTCAGGCTGAATGGGTTTGGTAAGGGAATTGAGAGTGTACCAACAAATAGATAAGAGTTGGAGAGAGGATATTTGTACATGGGTATTTACCATGCTACAAACACACCTATAAATGTGGTGGAAAAATGAGTGACACTTACTAGATATTTGTTGTTGTTGTTAAGTGCCATCGAGTCGGTTCCGACCCATAGTGACCCTGTACAGGGTTTCCGAGGGTGTAAATCCTTAC
>NW_006408523.1:29835065-29836835 GCF_000296735.1 Chrysochloris asiatica | reverse complement strand
CAATGTTCTACATCCTACTTTGGTGAGTAATGGTTTGATCTCTCTAAAGTTCATGAGTGGCTACCTAATGTGCAGAAAAAAGAAGAGTGATGAAAATTGTAGATGCTTAGAATTGACTAGTCCAATGGATCAAAGGGATATATAAACATCAGTCAGCATGACGAGATCAGAAGAGCTAAATGGTGACCAGTTACCATTGCCAACAGCTCTGAAAAGATTTACATTAGAAATCCATTAATAAAGTGGGAGAAAATGTGGAACAAAACTCAAAATTATAAAAAAGGACCAGGCTTTCTAGTCAGAAAGAGACTGGAGAAATCTGAGACTATGGCCCTTAGAATATATAGGTACATGTACAGTCAAGCATAGCTAGGTATACAGAAGGAGCAACAACACTAGTAAAGAATGTCCACTATGATATGGTCAACTGTTCAATATCAGAAAGACAAAGTTGAGAAGGGATTGGAAGGAAGGATAAATGGAAATAAGACCCATAGTTGGGTAGTAGGATAACTATTGTTACATGGAAGGGATTGTGATCATCGAGATGAAACTACATAGATGATTTGTTGGATATAAAACTTATGATGTTCTCTGTAAACTTTCTCTCAATTCACAATTGAAATTTTCTAAAAAAATAAGGATAAGTATGCACTAAAACCAAAACTAGATATAACATAATAAAATAAAATATCAATGGCAGAAAAGCCATCACATTATGACAAATTGACAAATGAGTGGTAGAAATAAAATGTTTGAAATAATAAAGTTTTTACTTCCACTTTTCAAATTGTATTATAACTAAATGCTGGCACTACCTATACATAAAGTAACTATAAATATTGTTGTTTTTCATTTTACAAGCAGTAAACAGATCTGTTGCCTGTAGTGTGTCAGTTAGTTATTAATCAATGTTCTGCTGATAATGTTTAGGAGCTACAGACTGCCAAATTAGGTTTGAATACTGATAATGTTCCAAAAGTATTGTGATTCCATTAATTTGCCATAAATATTTCAGAACTTTGATAACTCTGGACTTCAAAATATTTTTTCCTAACTTAACAGCTGTTAAAAAAATACTAGTATGTTCACATTCTTTCAGACAATTACAAAAATCCTATTACATTTCTTTTAAAAACTTCAGTCATCTCCATGTCACTATCATCAGAGATGTTAGTTCAGTTCCTAATGAAAAGTTCTCTCTCCTTTCAGGTTCAAATAATACAGTAATCCTAGCAAGAAACTAATTTTTTTTTTTTTTTATAATCCTCTTAAAACTAATTTGATTTTTCTTTTTTGCTTCATTTGCTATTGATTACTTCTAGGTAACCCCTTAAATAATAAAATAAGCAAGCAAAGATTAGTATATTCATTTTTTAATACTATAAACTTAGGTTTCTCTTTACATAAGACTTTCCAAATTAAAGTATTATAATCTTTGAACATAAGTAGAGTATCTAAATTGTATAGTAAAATGTTTAAGACCCGTGTTTGACCATTTTATCCAGCAGCCAACACTTCACGGAAGCTATTTCTCACTCTTTTGTTGTTGTTGTTAAGTGCTGTTGAGTCTGTACTGACTCATAGTGACCTTATGCACAGTAGAACGAAATACTAGCTTATTCTGGGCCAACCTCACTATTGTTGCCATGCTTGAATACATCGATGCTGCCACTTGGCCAATCCATCCCTTTGGGAGTCTTCCTTTTTTTCTCTGACCCTCCACCCTACCAAACATGATATCCCTCTCCAGCGACTGGTCCCTTCTGA
>NW_006408523.1:29832536-29834500 GCF_000296735.1 Chrysochloris asiatica | reverse complement strand
TTTTTTTTTTTTTTTTCATATAACCCACCTTCTTGGATTATTTGCTCAGTATACAGGTTGAATAAGTATGGTGAAAGAATACAACTCTGTTGTACATCTTTCATAATTTTATACCATTCAGTGTTCCCATGTTCTGTTCGAATAACTACCTCTTGGTCCTTCATCTTGAGTTTCTCTTCATTTTGTGTTGTGCTAAATCAACAAATGAATGTCCTGAGGGCTTTACTCCCATGGGCTTTACTCTATTAACGTCATCACGATCAACTCTACTTTGAGGAGGCAGCTTTTCCCCAGTCGCTTTTTGAGTGCCTTCCAACTTGAGGGGCTGATTTTCCAGCACTATATCTGACAGTGTTTCTCTACTCTTCATATGGTTTTCAGTGACTAAATATTCGGAAGTAGCTCATCACTCTTTCTTCCTAGCCTGTCTTCGTCTGGAAGCTCATATGAAACCTGTCCACCATTGGTGACCCTACTGGTATTTAAAATACAGGTGGCATAGCTTACCGAATCACAGCTTCGCACAAGGCACCACATTACGACAAGCTGATTTCTTTATCTCCAACTCTTTCAATATTCAGTTGTAAACAGATTAAGGAACCCGATGTGGCAGCCTATATTCCTGGTTTAATTATCAATTTGTGCTATTATCAAAGAGATTTAAAAAATGTGATACCTTGATAAACATTTTAAATATGACTTGAATGCTTAAAAATTCAAATTAAATTAACCACAAAATCATAAGAACTAAAAGCTGAGACAAATGCTAATTTTCATATACTTAAATAGAAATATAACTGACAAAGTATAAAAGAATGCCCATTTACTGCTCTCATGGATATCAGCAGGAACTCTTTTTTTTTCAATATTCAATGTTCAATATTTCAATATCCAATGCAATATTGCTTTAAAACATCAATGTGGTTGTTGTTAAGTGCCTTGGAGTCCCATCAATAGAGATTCTAAAATGTGAATTTTAAAATAATAACGTAGTGTCACATTGTTGTTTTCCTTTATTATTATTCCTAGTATCTTACTTTATACATTTTTATATGCAAAAGACTACATTTGCAGTCATGTTCAGAGTGCACATTGTTTAGAATATGGGGGAGAGAAATATGAATGTGCTGCCTTCAATTATCTCTAAAAAAACATTGTGTCACATTTTTAAGTATCATAGTTGTTAGAGGAAGACATTGAAATAATAACTGAATTATACTTATTATGTATATGATAAGAGTCCTGGTGTGGTTCTGTGGGTTAATGCATTGGACTGCAAAGTTGGTTTGGACCACAAGACCAGTGGTTCCTACTCTCCAGCTGCTCCTTACAAATCTTATACAGGTTCCCTGTGGGTCAGAAGCAACTCAATGGCATTTAACAACAACAACAACATATATGTGTTTATAAGCAAACTAGCATTTTATTGTTAAACTATTAGAGAAGTGTGTTTTCACTCCTTTTTCAAATGTGAAGTGTTCCAGTAGAATGGTATGTACACACTCATTTCACAATAAACCCACATGCTTATAAAAGCCACAGGTTTTTTACTAGAAGTTTCATTTTATTTACCCGGCACCATAGAATAAGCACTGGAATGCTAACTGCAAAGTCAGCAGTTCATACTCACATGCCACTCCTTAGAAACCCTTTGAGTGCAGAGACCTAACAGCATTACGCAAAAACAATGAAGTAGAATAACTGCCCAGTGTTTTTTACTTTTTCTTAACTTATGTTTTTGCAGAGGAGTTCTGAAAGACTGTAGGTTATAATCAACCATAATTGTTCCTTAATTGAATGTAAGAAAATATGGATTAATTGTTAAAATTAATTAGTATTATCATAAGAGTCTCCATTTAGTATAGCCTATTCAAAGTATGTTGATCCAAGAAGAATGAAGCCCTTGACAAGTTCAATCATTTCTCCATTGCTAAGAATATTGTTTATTGGTCCCTTGGTAAGGA
>NW_006408523.1:29820204-29829695 GCF_000296735.1 Chrysochloris asiatica | reverse complement strand
ATTATTGTACAACATTCACATGTATTTGAGACTATTAAAAATACCATGGCTTGGGTCAGGCTTACCTTAGTCATAGAACTGACGTCTTTATTCTTGAATACTTCAAAGAGGTCTTCTGCAGTAGATTTGCCTACTATAATACATTTCTTGACTGCTACTTCCATGAGTGTGGATAGGGATTCCAAGCAAAATGAATTCTTTGACAACCTGTCTTTTTTCCATTTATCATAATGTTATTTATTGATCCAATCTTGAGGATGTTTTATTTATTTTCATTGAGGTGCAAACCATAATGAAGACTGTGGCTGATCATCATAAGTATTTTAAGTCCTTTTAACTTTCAGCAAACTAGCTTGTATCATCTGTATATCACAGATTATTAATGACTTTTCCTCCACTCCTGATGCTCACTCTTCTTCATATAATCCAGCTTCTTGTAAAATTTGCTCAGCATGCAGGTTGAACAAGTACAGTGAAAAGGTACAACCTTGGCACACACCTTTCCTTATTTTAAAACATTAAGTGTCCCCTTGTTCTGTTGGAATGACTGCCTCTTAGTCTATGCACAGGTTCCTTGTGAGCACAATTAAATGTTCTGGAATATCCAATCTTTGCAAAGATATCCATAGATTGTCATCATCCACATAGTTGAGAGCTTTTGCATTGTCAATAAAATACATATAAACCTATTTTTGGTATTATCTGCCTCAAGCCAAGATCCATCTGGCAATGGATCATCCAAGGTCTTCTTCTGAATCTGTCTTGAACCTCAGTCCAGGTCCCTGTCTATGTACTATTTCAGTCTGTTTTTCATTATCTTTAGCAAAATTTTACTTGCTTGTGATATTAATGATATTACCTAATGGCTTCTGCATTCTATTGGAATGGAATAGCTCCAAAAATTTGGAATAGGGCATGTTTTCCTTGATTCCTTTACCTCACACTCTATGGCATTATCTGTATAAGAGATGTTAAATTTACTGCATTTTTAGTTTATAGTGAGCTTTCTTAGAGAGTACGGTGGCTCCAAACAATAAGCACTCTACTATGGACCACAAGGTCCGTGGTTCAATCCTACCAGCCACTCTCAGGGAGAAAGATGAGACTTTCTGCTCTTGCAAAGGTTTACACGCCTGAGAAACCCTGCATATGGTCACTATGAATCGGAACCGCCTTAATGGTACTTAAAAACAACAGCTACAGCAGAGTGAGCTTGCTCAAGGTATCAGAGAAGCGCCCAGAGAAACTGTACAAAGATGCATTATGGTGGACACTGGCACTGCAAAATGAACCTAATGTCACACAGAATTTTTTAGCAGCTACAGTTGAAATTGTTGGCATTGTTGTGTGTCTCCAAACTGATTCCAATTCATAGCAACCCTTTATGTCAGAATAGAACTGCCCTATAGGATTTCTCTCTTACTTCAGACATATTGTCAGGAGGGACCATTTATTGGTGAAGGATATCATGTTTGTAAGGTGGAGGGTCAGAGAAAAAGAGGAAGACCCCCAACGATATGGATTGGCCAAGTGGCAGAATCAATGGACTCAAGCATGGCAACAGTAGTGAGGTTGGCCCAGGATCGGGCAGTGTTTTGTTCTGCTGTGCATAAGGTTGCTATGGGTTGATACTGACCCGATGGCACCTAACAACAAATTAGTATTTCTTAGACTGTAAACTCTAAAGTGGGTAAGAATCCCTAGTGGCACAATGCTTAAAGTACTTAGGTGTTAACCCGCTAACCACTCCGTAGGAGGAAGATGTGACAGCTGCTTCTTTAAAGAGTCACAACCTTGGGAACCCTATGGGGGAAATTCTGCTCTGTCCTTCAGGGTTACTATGAGTCAGAATCGAATCCAGGACAGTGGGTTAATCTTTAGGGAGCAAAGTGTGAGTTATTTTCTGCTGCAGAACTCATAGCAACTGGTGAAGTAAAACAGCTGAACAGAACTTAGCCATTGTGTCACCAGGGCTTTCTCAATTGAAAGTCATTTCAAACTAAAGAGATACAATGGGGCTTCACAAAAATTCATGGAAAAATTCTATTATTTTTCGTTTCAATATTTCATTAATTTTTTTTATGTCTTCATACAATGCATGAAGAGATCTGTTATACACCTGGATATATAATGATCAACAGATCTAGCTCACTGTAAAAACTAATAATAGTCTGAAGAAGGCACAGTCTTATCTATATGAATTAGAAAAAAAATGAATTATGAAGAATAAAGTATTAAATGAAAAAAAAAGAATTCTAGTGAAAAGTAACTATCTATGCTTGGTAAAGTGATATTGGTTAATGGTTCTCACTTGTGTTCGTTTACTATTGCTGTTGTAACACCTGTTTTCAATTTCAGTAACTTAAAACAAATAATGTTATCTCATAGTTCTAGAGACCAGAGTCTGAAATCAGTTTTACCAGCCTAAAGGCATGAAATTTGCTGAGTTCATTCATCCTGGTAGATCTAGCAGAGGATAGATCTCCTTACCATTTTAAGAAGCTAGTGTTCATCTTCAGACAGCTACTTTGCTAACCTATTGGAAGAAATCCATATTTTGAATCCATATTCCACGTAATAGAATGTGGAAATCATCATACAATATCATTAATGCCACATTGCTGAAGATACTTTTTAAATGATTGCTGCAGTATATTGAAAGGGAGCTGTCAAAAAAAAAAAAAAAAATTATGAGACACAGGGTGCCTCACTGTAAAATCAAAGTCAAAAAAAAAAAAAAAAAAAAAAATCAAGACAAATTCAGAAAAGGATGCTGGATGAACCGTACCATTCCTGATGCCAGATGGATCTTTGCTAAAAGCATAAAACTATGGTTAAGAATGGGTATTCCAGACTGTTTAATTCTGCTCATAGGGAACCTGTATATAGACCAACAGATAATCATGCAAACAGAATAAGGTGGGTACTGATTAAAATCAGGAAAGGTGTGCACAAGGGTTGTGACCTTCTACCATACTTATTCAATTTGTATGCTGATCGAATAATCTGAGAAACTGGATTATATGAAGAAGAACATGACATCAAAATTGGAGGAAGACTCATTAACAATCTGGGATAAGTTGATGACACAACTTTGCTTGCTGAAAGGGAAGAGGATTTCAAATACATACTGAGGAAGAACAAGCCTTTAGTTTAGTTTTGTTTTTGGCCCTCAATATAAAGAATGCAAAAATCAAAACAACTGGACCATTAAATAACATTACAACAGAAGGAGAAAAGTTTGAAGTTGTTGAAAACTTTATTTTGCTTGGATCCACAATCAACACTCAAGGAAGCACAAGTCAAGAAATCAAACAATGCGTTGCTTTGGGCACATCTGCTGCAAAAGCATCTTTAAATTGTTAAGAGCACAGATGTCAGCTTGAGGAATAAGGTGCTCCTGATCCAAGCCATGGTACTTTCAATTGCCTTATATGCATTTGAAAATTGGACAATTAATAAAGAAGACCATTGAAGAATTGATTCATCCAAATTATTGTGTTGGTGATGAATATTGAAAGTATCATGGACCGTCAGTAAAAGAAACAAAATCTGTCTTGGAAGGAAGGATCAGACCTTGTAGAAAGACATCATACTTGGTAAAGTGGAGTGTCAATGGAAAGGAGGAAGATACCTACAAGATGAACTGACACAATGGCAGCAAAAATGGACTCAAACATAGCAACAATTGTAAAGATGGCACAGGGCCTGGCAGTGTTCCGTTGTGTTGTGCATGGGGTCAGTATGAGTCAGAAATGACTGTGCAGCATCTTCATTCCTTGGTTAGTGGTCACTCCTTTCATATCAAAATCAACCAGTTTGGCATCTTCTTTCCGTTCTCAACTCTGTTTATACCCATACATCTTCTCTCTTTGATCATAACTCTACTGTCTTTTCTGTAAGACACTTATGATTAAACTGGACCCACTGAATAATCCAAGATAGTCTCCTTAACGCAATATTAATAGCTTAATTATATCTGAAATGTCCAGCTTTCTACATGAAACAACTTATTGTTAGGCACCATAGATTAGAATGGGGACAAATCTGGTGGCTCATTATTCAGTCTACCACATCTGGTAAAGTTTGAAGCACAGGACTTCAACAGAGACTGCATGGATAGCGTCTATCTACTCCTTGAGACTGTGATGTTTTATGAAATTTAAATGTAGTTCTATTCACTTCTCAAATACTCTTCAAGTTTTTATCCAAGGCAAACTCTCCCAGAAGTAAAACATCTCAAAAACAAAATGAGAAACCAACTCTAGATGTATTGAATGAGATTCCTTTGGCAAAGAACTGTTTATTTGTCTTTTAAATTCTATGTTTAGGCATAAATAGTTGGGCTAATTTTCTTTGTCAAAACCTCAAAACTCACTCTTTTTGTATTCCTATTGATATAATTGCTTTGAGTGACTTATAGATCCACCCTCTCCATCCATGTAAGATTATGCAGTCTGTGTTTATTATAATTAAGGCAACCTTCATTTATTTTCTTACCTACTTGGTGTAGGGGAAAAATATTGCTGGAAAATATCCATACAGTGGATGTTTTAGAAAAAGTATTTTTATTAAACCCGTTTAAAGCAGACTTGTTATTGTTAGGGTATGACATCTATTCAGTTCTAATTCATAGCAACTCTGCATAGGGTTTCTGAGAGCAGAAAGCTCCCTCTGTCTCCCCAGGAGCAGCTGGTGGATTTGAACAGCTGAGACATTATCTTTTTCTGAGGTGCCCAGTTTACTGCATTTTGAGCATGTAACGAGCTTTCTCAGAGAGCATGGTGGTGCCATACAATAAATGGTGGACCATGAACCACAAGGTTCTTGGTTCCATCCTGTCACGCCAGGGTAAAATTCACTTGCCACCAGGGCTCTCAAAGTAATCTTAGTTGCTAGAAATGCATTTCAGTTCTACATCTGATTATAATAGGCAAATGTCAGAAAAAATTGGTTTTAAATGTATTTTCATAAAAGGTCTGTAGTGTGCAGTGGATCTCATTATCTTTTCTAAAGGTTTATTGTGTAGTAACGTTTCAGTTGTTCAAACCAGGGCCATCCTTCAGTGATTTGTTATTTTGATTATTCGGACGTTCTGCATGAAGAACCAGCCTTTTTGTTAGACAGAGAGTTCTCAGTTGTACAATTATCTCCTGAATCAAACCTGTTTGTGAAAAGAAAGATTTAGGAAAGTATTTCAAACATTTCAAAAGCATAACACTAAATCTACAGTTACAACCTACACTCTCAGCATATTTAAAGATTACAACTAGAATTTTCTAAATAAAAGCATTTAGACGCTTTCCTTCACTAAACACACATACTCATATACAAACACAATGTTATTCCTCCAACTGTGGAATCTACTTTATAATTAAATTTTGTCCAGAAAATTTTCATAAACTCTTATTCAAGACATTTTCATAAAACTATTACTGAGCATAAAGTTTATAACATTTTATGAAAAAAGTACAAAAATATGAATGTATAGAATGTAAGTACATAATACTTAAAAGGCATTAAATAAAAAGGAGATTACAACAACACAATCTGAGATTACACATTTGGATAGTGTGTGAATAAGTAATGAAGTAAATAATATTTTATATTTTAATCAGCACATATTAATAATGCTCATGAACATAAAAGAGTTGAAATACAAAATGTGTGAAAAGGAGATATAGTTACTAATTGAAGAAGAGGAACTGCTGTTTGCAAGACATTTGGAGTAAGAATAGAGACCAAGAATTATCCACTACTGGTTCAGAAATATATTTTTCTCTTTCACAAGTGTAAATACCTTTTTACAAGAATTTGAGAGGTAAAATAGTATGACATCAACTATAACTCTCCATCTCTTACTCTATTCTGAAGCAAATCTCCTGCCCACTGAATTCCCCATTCCCTTATTCACTGTGAACAAGGCACACTACTCTCCCCATTCCATGGATATTCTGTTTAATTCAAGAACTACATTTTTTGCTGGAGTCCTGGTGTGGCACCGTGAGTTAATGCAAAGTCAGTTTGAACCGTGAGGTTAGCAGTTCAAGCTCACCAACTGCTTCTTGGAATTCCTATACAGAACTGATTCGACGGCACTTAATAACAACAACATTTTTGCTTGCTGAAAGAGTGGTGCATTTTTCATAACAATATCTCACAGTTGCATCACAGAATTACATTTATGCAACTTGGTTATTCACCTTTCACCAAATGAATATGTTCTGTTAGTGTTCAGACTTGCATCCATCCCACACACTGCCTTCAAGTTGAATCCAACTCGTAATGACCTAACAATATAGTGTAGAACTGCTCCAGAGGGTTTTCATGACCATAAGTCTTTATGGGAACAAACACTCTCACCCTTCTTCCATAGAGCAGTGGGTGCTGACCTTAAGGTTAGCAGCCAAATGTTAACCAGCATACATCAACTATAGCTTTGTACTTTCGTTGCAACTTTCACCTTTAGTGTCACTTTCTGAGATCTGTGAAAGTTCCACTCCCTTAATACTAATGATGCTGCTTCCTGTACCCACATCTACGAAGCTTCACTGGCCCAAAGAAAGCTCTTTGGGACATAATCTAATCAAAGCTGATTCCATGTTTAGACCACCAATTGATTCTCAAAATTACTTGATAACTCTACTTTAATTTCATCTTTTATTGGCATGCTTCTGGGGACACATAACACTTACTTATTTTTATTTTTCATGAGTTCTATAAATATCATCAAGATACCTTCTTTGTATAAACTATTTCAGTTATGGAAGCAAGATTTCTAAATGTCTTTCCTTTTTTAAAAAATATTAATTTTAAGCATAACCAATAGCATTAAATCTGAAGTAAGCTTTTATATTGTTTGAGGATCAATATAATTTTATTCATCTTAATTATTTTACTTTGTTGGTTACCTTCATTGCTGTTACAACTATTTTTCTCTCTTTAAATGACAGTTAGGATTTTTTACAAACAAAATGAGATTTTTAGGATTGTAGAAGAACTAAATTTGCACTCAGTACTCTCGATTGAGATTTAATTTAATTTCTGTTAAAATGTTATAGAAATTCATTTGAATAATTTGACACATGTAACATTAAAATTGAGAATTTTCTGGTAAGATAAAAATAAAATACCTACCAGTATTGTTATAAAAATTATTAAAATGTAAGTTATTTTCTAGGAATTTATATAAAATTTCATAGGAAGGAAACAGCTTCAAATTTCTACTAATAATGTAGGAAACACTGCATATAATATTGATGATGTTGTTCAATGATTTTCTCATTCTGTTGGGTCACCTATCTTTGGAATGAACACAAAAATGCATCTCTTCCAATCAATTAGCTTGGGTAGCTGTCTTCCAAATTTCTTGGCATAGATGAGTGACATACATTGAAATGTGGTAACAGTTCAATTTATGTTCCAACAATTCCTGGAGTCTTGTTTTCCCCCATTTCCTTCAGTACTGCCTGAGCTTCTTTCTTCAATATCACTGGTTCTTGAACAACTGCTGCTTCTTGAAATGATTTAGCATCAATCAATTTTTGTTGTGTGTGTGTGATCGTGACTCTGTGTAGTCCTTCAATCTTCTTTTGATGCTTCCTGCATCAATCAATATTTTGTCCAGTAGAATCTTTCAATATTGTAAACAGAGGCTTGAAATTTTCTCCAGTTCTTTCAGCTTGAGAAATAGTGAGCGTATTTTTACCTTTTGGTTTTCTAATTCCATGCCTTTGCACATTTCATTATAATACTTTGTCTTCTCCAGCTGCTATTAAAAATTTTTTCAGCCCTTTTACTACAACATTAATTCCAGTCTCTTTATCATCTTTATGTTCAAGAATAAGAATCAGTCTTAAGACTTTCAGTTTAGTCTTTTCTTGCCTTCCTGTCTTAATGACCTTCATTTTCTTACTATATGATGTTCTTAATGTCATTCCACCACTCCTCTGGCTTTTAGCCCTTAGTATCTATTGTATCAGAACTGTTCTCGAGATGATCTCTAAATTAGGTGAGATATATTCATGGTCATATTCTGGCTCTCATATACGTGTTTTAATTTTCTTCAGTTTCAGTCTGTACTTGCATAAGAGCAGTTGATGGTGTTTTCTATAGTTGGTTCCTGGCTTTGTTTTGGCTGATGGTTTTTAACTTTTCCAATCATCTCTTCCCACACATGTATTAATTTAATTTCTATGTATTACATTTGGTGAAGTCCACATGTATACTCATTTTTATAAATTTATATATTATATAAATATAAATTGCAATGAAAAATCTGTTGGTCTTTCAAAATTTTATTCTGAGATCTTCAGTCTCATCTCTATTACCAAGGCCATATTTTCCAACAATTAATCATTCTTTTTTGGTTCCAGGTTTTGCATTCCAGGCACTGGTAATTATCAATGCATTTTGACTGTATGTTTGATCAATTTCAGACTGAAGAAAGCAGGATTATTTAATTTCATCATCACTGGCTTTCATGGTTGGATGGTAAATATAAATAATTGTGGCATTAACTGGTCTTCCTTATAGGTGTATGGATAGTATCCTATCACAGACAGCATTGTACTTCAAGACACAGCTTGAAATGCTCTTTTGGATGTTTAATGTAACACAATTCCCTTTAACTTGTCGTTGCCAGCACAGTAAGCCATATGATTGTCATAAAGTATTGTTAATATCATATCCAAGTAAAATGTTGCTAAAGGTAATTCAAAACCATTTTCGGAAGTACATTGGCAGGGAAATGCCAGAAATTCAAGCTGAATTCAGAAGAAGATGTGGAGCTAAGGATATCATTGCTGAAGTCAGGTGGACCTTGGCTAAAAACAGAGAATACCCAAATATGTTTATTTGTGCTTTATTGAATATGCAAAGACATTCTACAGTGAATCACAGCAAACTATGGCTAGCCTTTAGAAGGATGAGTATTTCAGAATACATAATCTATGTAAAGTTGTACATAGACCAACAGGCAGTTGTTTGAAATGAAAAAGGAGATACTGAATGGTTTTAAATTAGGAAAGGTGTGTGCCAGGGTTGTATCATATCACCATACATATTCAATATATATGTTGAACAAATAATCTGAGAAACTAGTTTATATGAAGAAGAATGTGGTATCAGGATTGATGGAAGACTCATTAACAGCCTCAGACTGCAATGTGTGTGTGATACAGCTTGCTGCTGGAAGTGAAAAGGACTTGAAATACTTAATTGATGAAGAAGAACTACAGGAGGTTTCTATATTTATTGCACCTCAATGTATATATATTTTAAAAACTCTTCACAATGTAATCAATAAATAATATCATAGTAAACAGAGAAAAGACTAAAGTTGTCAATTCATTTTTTTTTTTTTTTTTTACATCCACATTCAGTGCTCATAGAAGTAGCAGTCAAGAACCAAAATAATGTATTCTTTCAGGCAAACCTACTGCTAAAGGACTCTTTGAAGACTTAGAAAGCAAAGATTTAAGTATAAAGTG
>NW_006408523.1:29818276-29819759 GCF_000296735.1 Chrysochloris asiatica | reverse complement strand
AACAACAACAACAATAAAGACAACGGATATAGATAACATCTTTTGGTGTTGCATGAATAGAATAGTTCTTGATTAGTTTCTTTTAAAATATCATCTATATTTTAGGGGAATCTGAGAATCTGCTTTTTAATTTTGTCAGCTGGACAAGTTAGTAAATGGACTTAAAATATTTTTAGTTTTATGGCAAGCTGTGGGTTTAACAGAAGAGATACTTTCATGTACTTTACATTTATAATCAGTCTTATTTTTTTTTTGTAGGAAGTATTATTTGATTTATTTGTAAATATGTGTAATTTCATAGTAAATTTAGGCTTTTGAAGTAAGCATATTTAATGGGTTAGTATACACTGCTGTCATTTTCAGTCTCTTCTAATCACTTAGAATGTTTTTCTTCTCAAATTCACAAATTGTATGCACTTATTCATCCTGAAAATGACTGAAATGATAAACTAGTTGGCATTCACTCAAAATTGACTAATGTACACCAAGCAACCTGGTAAAAGGAATCTTCAGTCAAACTGACATCAAGTATAACAGCTTGAACTCTTTCTACATTCCAATGACAGTTTACACCTACTTGTGTTATGGGAGAATTTTCCAAACATCTTTATTAATTAGCTGTCTATTTTATTTGCCTGAAATCACAATCTAAATCAAAGAGAAAAATAAAGATAGGCAGAATACAGATAATCACAATATTCAATTTCTTTCCCAATGAAATATCTTAAACCCATATCTCTAATTATTCCAAGGCTGACAATACTCTACCAATACATCTCCCTGCCTGCCTTACCCTGCAGTTATTCTATACTTAAAAAATATATATATTATTTATAAAGCTACACTTAAGAATACAATCCACTGTGCACAAAACACAAATTCCAGTTTCACCAAAGTCTCCTACGGCTTTGTTTTAGTGACTACCTACTTCCTAAATGTCGCTGCTCATTACATCAAACAGTGTGCATTATTTGCCTTTACTGAAATGAAATCCTACAATAGGTAACCTTGTCATTGGCTTCAGAAGGTTATATTATGCACTGATGATTTAGAAGATACTGTCTTTGTGTCTGTTGTAGGAGAAATTCTTATAAATGTCTTATATACGGAACGTTAATTGTGTGATATGGAAGATAACCACTACTCTCCAGAATGTTATTAAAAAAAAAACCATCAAATGTTGCACACTTTTATAAATGAAAAGTGTTTCTAAGGCATAATTGGAATAATGCATATAACTTGCACTGTTTTGAGCACATAACTTGCATTACAGAATTACAACCTCTACAAGGAGGCAGAGCAACATGGCGGACTAGACAGCCAAGCCGTGTGGACTTTCTGCAGCAAGGATGTAGAAAACCAGATGATAGAGATGCAGAGGACAGTCTGAGAACATTTAGCTTCAGATGACGGGATAGAGAAGTGGATTGAGTTCTTACTGGGAGAGAGAGTTGAGCAGACATGGCAAGAGAGGAGGTGACCG
>NW_006408523.1:29817127-29817749 GCF_000296735.1 Chrysochloris asiatica | reverse complement strand
TGAATGTATGCATGGGGTAGAGAAGAAATATTTAAAAAGAAGAAAAACTGGTTATCTGTGTAGGCCAGAGAGCCTCAGTGAGATCATCTTGAATGTTCTTTGGAGACTGTAAAGACAAACTGCTTATTGGTTGAGAGAAATCTGTTGGCATTTTTCTTCTTCTTTCTTTCTTATTATTTTATTTTTCCACAGATGTTTGCTGATTTGTTTCTTTGTTTTCCTTCTTTCATGTCTGTGTTTTCTATTCTGGCTTCATTTGGCAGGAGGCAGCAACTGCAGCCATACAGTTGTACCTTCTACAACCCTACCAATTGGGCTAGAGTCAATACCAACTGCTATACATTGGATCAGTTACAACTCCTAAGGTCAGCTAAATCCACCCTGAACTGAACTGCACTAACAGTGAACATACAAAGTCATGCACATTCTTCTCCTGATCATACCCACCAGACGGCAGATGGAGAGTGCCTAATAATACACCAACATACATTCATCAACTTAATGCAAATACATCAACACCATAATGCCTCCAAATCAGCAGGCAATTACTGTTTACATAAACAAACAAGACAGAGTAGCTAAAACAAGCAACCAAGAAGCAGAGCTAGAAAATGTTTTGAGG
>NW_006408523.1:29806531-29814377 GCF_000296735.1 Chrysochloris asiatica | reverse complement strand
AACATCACAATAGAACCAGTGGAAATAAAAAGGGTAATAACAGAATACTATGGAGAGGCATACTCCAATAAATTTGAAAGTCTAGAATAAACTTATACATTTTTAGATATATATGCCCTACATTAACTAACACAGAGTGAAGAAGAAAACTTTAGCAGACGTATAACATAAGATGAAATTGATCAGGACATTAAAACACTCCCAACAAAAAAAGTCCAAATCCAGATAGTTTTACTGGTGAATTTTACCAAACATTCAGAGAATACCCAATTTTACTCAAACTATTTCAGAGCACAGAAAATAGATGTTATATTCTCAAATAAATTTTATTAAGCAAGCATAATTCTCATTCCTAAACCAGGCAAGGATATCATTTAAAAAAGAAAATTATAGACCAGAAGAAGAATACACCCAGCATTTCTCAAGCCAAAAGAATTGAAGGAAAAATTCAAGCCTAACTTCGAACAGTGAAGGATTCTATGGGCAATATATTAAATGATGGGGAAAGCATCAAAAGAAGATGGAAGGGATACACAAAGCCACTATACAAAAAGTCAATGGTCGGTGTTTAATGATTTAAAGATATAGCATGTGATCAAGAACAAATGGTGTTGGAGAATGAATTGCAGGCTGTACTGAAGGCATTGGAAAATAACAAGGCTCCAGGAATTGATAGAATACAAATAGAAAAATTCAACAAACTGATGAAGTATTTGAGGCACTCACTCATCTATGCCATAAAATTTGAAGACATCCTCCTGGCCAACTAATTGAAAGAAATCCATATTTGTGCACATTCCAAAGAAAATTGACCCAACAGAATGTAGAAATCATCCAGCAATATCATTATTATCACATGCAAATAAAATTTTTTGAAGAAATTTTAAAGAACAGTTGTAGCAATACAATGACAAAGAGCTTACAGAAATTTAAGCTGAACTCAGGAAAGGATGTAGAATTAAGTATATCACTTCAGATATCACATGGATCTTGGCTGAAAGCAGAGAAAACAAGAAATATGTTTATTTGTGATTCATTGACTATGCAAAACTTTTGACTATGTGAATCATAACAAATGATGGGTAATACTGGGAAGAATGGGTATTCCAGAACACGTAATTATGCTCCTGAGGAACCTGTACATAGACCAAGAGGCAGTTGTCCAAACAGAATAAAGAGACACTGAATGGTTTTATATCAGTAAAGTTGTGTGTCAGGGTTGTATCATTTCACAGTATTTATGCAATCTGTAAATTGAACAAATAACCCAAGAAGGTTGATTATATGAAGAAGAATATGACATCAGTTTTGGAAGAAGACTCCTTAATACACCCTTGCTATCAAGAAGCAAACAGGACTTGCAATACTGATGAAAATAAAGGTATACAACTTTAGTATGGATCACACCTCAATGGAAACAAAAAACCTTACAATTGAACAATAAATAACAACATGATAAATGGAGAAAATGTTGAAAGTGTCAAAGACTTAATTTTTCTTGGGTCCACAATCAACACTCATGGACACACCAGTCAAGAAATCAAAAGATGTGTTACGTTGGGTAAATCTGCTGCAGAAGGCTTCTTTAAAATGTTCAAGAGTACAGGTATCAATTTGAGGACTAAATTGTGCCTAACCCAAGCCATCGTATTTTCAATCACCTCATGTACAAGAGAAAGTTGGAAAATATATAAGAAGACCATAGAAGAATTGATGCATTTGAATGGTGGTGTTGGAGAAGAATATTGAATGTACCGTGTACTACCAGAAGAGCAAGCAAATCTGTCTTTGAGAAAACAGAAGAATGCTTCTTAGGCATCAGTATGGTAAGACATTTTTTCTTGTACTTTGGATATGTTATCAGAAGGGATCAGTCCCTGGAGAAGTATATCTTGCTTGATAAAATGGAGGGTCAGCCAAAAAGAAGAAGGTCCCAAATGAGATGGATTGAAATAGCAGCAGCAACAGGATCAAGCATAATAACAATTGAGAGGATGATGAAGAACCAGTCAGTGTTTCATTTTGCTGTGCATAGAGTTACGATGGTTAGGAACCCGCTTAAGAACACCTACTAACAACTGTTGGAAGAACTCAGGTAGAAACCTAAGGTCTGGCTGAGTCACAAACCCTGATTGCAAATACTATCGGTACCTCAAGTACATTTATCATTAATTGGAGGTACAGCAAGATGTTCTGGGTAAAGAATCACTTGCTAAATCCTAAACACTCAAATGGAGTCTCAAAGTAGTCCAAATGGATGAGTTCTGCACTACCAGCTCTGCAAAGCTTGTGACTGTGTGGGTGATAACAAACTATGGATAGTTTTCAAAGATGAGCAGTTTGAAACTTCAGAGGTGTCTGAGAAGATAGGCCTCCTGATCTGCTTCTGAAATTTCAAAACCTTGAAGCCCCTGTGGAAGTCTTGGCACATAGTGTTACCATAAGTTGAAATTGACTCAACAGCAACTAACACCAACAATTGAAAATAGTCTAGAGACAGGCTAACTTTAAAATAGCCTAGAAGTCTGTTACAAATTGAAAACCTAAGTTCTACACTTAATTGTTCTCATGAGGAACCTTTATATAGACCAGGAGACAGTCAATTGACTGGAACAAGGAGACACTGAATTGTTTAAAATCAGGACAGTTATGCATCAGGGTTGCATATTTTAACCATACTTATTCAATTTGTATTCCAATGAGATGATATGGGAAGCTAAAAGTTACAAAGAAGAACATGGCAGGGCTGGAGGATAACTCTTTAGCAATCTGCAATATACAGAAGATGCAACCTTGCTTGCTGGATGAGAAGAGAATTTAAAATACTCACTTTTGAAGATTAAAGACTACAGCCTTCAGTATGGATTTCACCGCAATGTAAAGAAAATGCAAAGCCTTATAAACCGACTAATAATGTCATGATAAATGGAGAAAAGATTGAAGTTGTCAAAAATTTTATTATACTTGAATATACAAATCATACTCATGGAAACAGTCAAAGACTCAAACAACATATTGAATTGGGCAAATCTGCTGCAAGAGATTAAAGAACAAAGATGTCACTTGGATACTAAGGTGAGCATGACCCAAGCCATGGTATTTTCAATCACCTCATATGCCTGTAAAAGTTAGGCAATGAATGAAGAAGACTATAGAAGAACTGATGCATTTTTATTATAATATTGGCAAAGAACATTGAAATTACATGGGACTACCAGAATGTACTGGACTGCAAAGTCAGTTTGAACCACAAGGTCAAACGTTCAAACTCACCAGCTGTTCCTCAAAAAACCAATACAGGGTTACCGTGAGTCAGAACGGACTCAACAGCACTTAACAATAGCAACAACAAACCAAAAGCACAAACATATCTGCTTGGAGGAAGTACAGCTAAAATGTTCCTTATTGTTGAAGGTGGCCAGACTTCATCTCTTGTACTTTAGATATGTTGTCAGGAGAGACTATTTTCTGGAGGAGGATATTATGATTGCTAAAGTGGAGGTTCAGTGAAAAAGAAGAAGATCCCAAATGAGATGTGTTGACATAGTGGCAGCAGCAATGGGCTCCAAAACACCAATTAGGATGATGTTTCAGCAGCATGCTGTGTTTCAATCTGTTGTGCATAGCATGCCTACGAGTTAGAACTGCCTAGATGACACTTAACAAGGATAACAAGCTCTACCCCATCTCTGATGAACCAGTATGAATATTTATAAATATTAGGGTGCTTGATTTGCATATAACCTTTTAGGAGTATTGCTGCATTGACATGAAATGGGAGAACTAGGAAAAATATTTTCTTTTGGCAACATGAGATTCTTATGAGTTTACAGATATTTTATTTACTTTAGTTAGAAATTTATTAACCTAAACTAAAATAATATTTTTGTTAGAGTGTTATTTAAAGAGGAGATTAATCATAGCATGTCTGGCACTTTGTACATATTCAGAGAAAAATGGTCTTTCCTGTTTTTTTTATTTAGGTACCCAGTATTATTCATTTCATGGATATACCAAAGACAAAAAGGAAACTCTATTAACTTTTGTCTCTGGAGAGATTCTTAAGTAATCTTTGTGAAAAGGAAATGTGTGTACTGCAGGGAAAGTAAATTTGCCCATTTTATGAAAGTAAATATTTCAGATGTATTTGCCAACACACCCTGAGATGCTGCTAGTAAAACCACAGTTTGTGTCCTGGACTTTTCTTCCCCACTGATTCCAATGAATGCAGAACATAAATGCTACCTGCTGGCTACCAGGTTTCCACAGTGAGATTCTATCCTGGTGTTTTATGGAAACACTGAAATGATTCCTTTAAGATTTAGTCACCAAATTTTTAAAAACATAATTTTAGGCATGTTTATAAGTCTTGTACCTTACCTAAATCTCTAAAAAGTTTGCAAATATGAAGATTTCTATGAAAAATAATTTTGTTTTATTATATTTTACCAATACTGGGCCATAATGCTTGATAAAATAATTTCTCATTACCCTTAAGTTACTTTTTGTTGTTGTTAAGTGTTGTTGAGTCAGTTCCAACACATAGTGACCCTGGATAGGATTTCCAGTGAGTGGCTGGTGAGCTTGAACTTAAGACAGTGCGATTCAAATCGACCTTGTGATTGAGTGCTTGTCTTACAGCACCAAGCCAGGACATCTAATATCGATCTGCTAGTTCTTCCTTGGAGTACTGGTGTGGCGCTGTGGGCTAATGAGCTGGACTACAGTGTCGGTTTGAACCACATGGTCGATGGTTCAAGCACACCAGCTTCTCCTTGGAAACCCTATACAGGGTCTCTATGGGTCGGTATCAACTCGATGGTACTTAATAACAACAACCACATTTCTTCCTTGACTATTGATATTATAAGTTTCTGTTCACCAAATTAATATTATAAAGCAGTTTCCATAAAACATGTAGTTGAAAGAAGATAAAATATCGGTAATCTATGTCTGGCAACAAAATTTATCTGATAAATTCATATCAATTATAGTAATTTATTAACCACCTGATTGTCAGTTTGTTATACTGTGATGGCTTGTGAATTGCTGTGATACTGGAAACTATGTCACTGGTATTTCAAACACCAATAAAATTCCCATCAGTAGACAAGTTTCAGTGGAACTTCCAGGGTAAGCTATACTAGGAAGAAGGCCCTTGTGATCTACTTCTGAAACCACTGGCCTGAGAAAAATGTACAAATAGCAACAGAACACTAATGCCTGAAGACTAGACGAGTTGTGATAGGACATTAAAAATGTATACATAAAGAAAGCAAAGGTCATTTAAAAGACAGAAAAGAGACCAAAATAGAGAATAAAAACTGACTGAAATTTACTCTTCAGTGTAGAGTAGCTAAAGTGAGTAGAAAACATGATGAAGTAAAAGAACCAGCCAGAAGATTTCCAAGAGTGGCCCAAGAACACAATGTGAAGTTTGTATTAAAATGTGTACAGAGCTGGAGGCAGAAAACCAAAAGGGAGGAATACACTCAGCATTTCTCAAGTAGAAAGAACTGAGGAACAAATTCAAACTTCGAGTCACAATATTGTAGGATTTGACACAGTAAAGTAAGAGCTGGACTGCTAACCACAAAGTCAGCAATTCAAGTTCACCAGCCTCTTCTTGGAAACTCTAGAGCTGGTCACTATGAGTCAGAAGCAACTCAAAGGCAGTAGCAACAGAATAGGCAAAAAATTAAGTGACTCAGAGTCACTGCACTAAAATGATCAATGTTCAAACATTTCAGGAGGTAGCACAAGTTCAAGAATCGATGACACCAAAGGACAAATTCAAAACTTCATTGAAGGCATTGGCAAATAAATGAGGCTCCAGGAGTTAACAGGATATCAAGTGAGATCCTCAATTAATGTATGAAATTATGAAAGCAGTCACATGTCCAGGGCACAAAATCTAAAATAGCAGCTAGTATTTTATTTGTCTAGTAAACTGATAGGAAAGAACCCATATTTTTTGTGTATTTCAAAGAAACGTTGTCCAACAGAATGCAAAATTTATGGAACAATATTATTAATATCAGATTCTAATAAAATTATAAAGATAATTTAAAAATGAGTGAATTGCCCGAAATTCAAGCTGGACTTAGAAAAGATCTTAGATCAAGGAATGTCACTGATGATGTCAGATGGATACTGTTTGAAAGCAGAGAATACCAGAAAGAAGTTTGCCTGTGTTCTACTGATTATGAAAAGGCATTTAACTGTATGTATCATAATGTTCTATGGATAACATTAAGGATAATGGGAATTACAGAACATTCAACTATTCTAACAGAACACAAGAATACAGCGTGGTTTCAGATTGGGTTGTGTCCTTTCACCATATGTACTTTATATGCTGAGCAAATAATTCGAGAAGGATTATAACTAATCTTAAAACAAAATCCCCACAACTGGACCAATATATTATATTATAAATATAAAAATATTGAAGCTATTAAGGATTTCATCTTACTTGGATCGATAATCAATGCCTATGGAAGCAGACATAACAAAATCAATGCACTGCATATTGCACTGGGCAAATCTGCAAAAAAGACATCTTTAAAGTGTTAAGAAGTCAAGATACCCCTGTAAAGACTGAGGTGTACATAACCCAAGCTACAAGATTATTAATCATTTCATATGTATGTAAAAGCTGAACAATGAAAAAGGGATATCAAAGAATAATTTATGCATTTGAATTATGGTGCTGAACATTTAGAAACAGGCATTCAAAATATTGAATTTACTGTGGACTTCCAGAAGAACAAGCAAATCTGTTTTGGACTTACACAGACAAAGTGCTTCTTAGACATTCAAATGAGAGATTCATTAACTTCATACATCATCAAGAGGAATGAACTAGAAAATGATGTAATTTTTGGTAGAAAATGAAAAAACAAAGGACCCAATTTAGATGAATTGACACAGAGGTTGCAGCAGTGAACACAAGCATGCTTCTGTTGTGAGGACTTGAGAACAACTACAAAACACATTTCTATGTATTTATTTAAGTTGGAAATACATAGCAAGAAAGATAATCATGCTTGATACCACTTTTTCTTAGGTTCTCCATAATTTATGTGACCTCAGCCCTCCTCCCCTCGAATTTTCTCCTTTAATTTGGTGATTCTGTTTTTTTTGCTGATTAAAATATAAAATAAGCACATGGATAGTTCTTTTGAATCAATGAATCAATATGCCTTGGGGCACTGTGGTTGCATAAGATAGGTAAGTACTAGACTGAATTACAAGGTCCACAGTTTGAGCCTGTCAGCCTCTCTACAGGAGAACGATGAAGCTTTCTGTTCCCTCTGCGATTTAAGGTTTTGGAAGCACTATATAATGTTGCTATGAGTTTAAATACATTTAAAACACTTACCAGCAACCGTCAGTATACCTACGGCCTTTCTTTAATTAAGAAAAACACACTCAAATGTATGTATTTATAGGTTTGTCACTTTAAATATATATAAGCAAATGTGATGCTGCAGGATACTGCACTGGACCACAAGGTTGGTTTGAACTGCAATATTTTGGGTTCAAACTTACTTTCCAGCTTCTCCTTGGAAATCCTATACAGGATTGCTATGAACTGAATGAAACAAACTCAATGGCACTTAACATCAACAATAAACAATGAAACAATGTAGTATTTTATCAGATTATATTTGAATTTATTAAGGAGCTCTGGTAGTGTAATGGTTACGTATCGGGTTGTGAACTGCAAGGTCAGCAGTAGTTCAAGACTACCAGCTGTTCCGCAGGAGAAAGATGAAGCTTTCTGCTCCGGTAAAGATTTACAGCCTTGGAAACCCTGTACAGAGTGGCTATGAATTGGAAC
>NW_006408523.1:29798163-29805002 GCF_000296735.1 Chrysochloris asiatica | reverse complement strand
GAGTGCAGTGGATTTTGGCTAACGTTTGGTTACTTCATTTTTTCTAACGCTGTTAACCTCAAGAATAATTTAAAGTTGCATGATTATCATCTTAATCTATTAATTTTCAGTGTTGTTGAAAATAATTGTGCTATAAATATTTTCATTATTCATGATAAAAGACAAGTGCATACTAAGCAAACCTTTAGCATTTTCCTATTTTGAGTGTCTACTTATTGACTCAGGGTGAAAATAATTTATGACCTCTTAATTAAACACAATAGCTTTCTAGAGTTTTCTAATAGACAAGTGATATATCCTTCCAATTACTTCGATGCATTATCAAGAGTGTAAATAAATGTCTTCATTGACCTTTATTAATCGTGAACAAGTTTCTTCAACACCGTAGTGACAATTTAAGAATATGAAAATGTTCCCTTCTTTAGATTGGTATTTAGTCAATCATTAATCAATTTATTTATTGGCTCATAAATGTTTAATGGTCATCTATTTTATTCCAGGGACTTTTCTAGATGCTGGCAATATAGGCAAAAAAAGAAAAACTCACAAACAAACAGACAAAGAAATAAGAAGAGAGATCAGGTAGCATTCCTCATAGAGACAAGCAAACAACCAAATACTTCATATAAATTCTGATAAGATAATTATTCTGAGAAAAAGAAAGATTCACGAGTGTGTTATTGATGCAATAATGGACATGCTGTTCTGGTTTGGGTGGTGAGAGAAATTTCATCAGAAGATGTGAAAATTCATCAACACCCAGCAGCAAGTGAGGAAAGAAGACTTTAAGAAGATGTAGAATGGGAATAAGTGCAATGGTCCTGATACAGAAAACAGCTAGGCAGTTTTTGAAGAAATGGCAATGGACTTGTTTATAGTCTACAGGAGAAGAGTGAGCAGGATACAGTCAGAGTAATCATAAAAGGGAAGACTTTTGAAATTGTATTCCCAGTATGATGGAAGCCATTAGAACAGGGGTTGTTATTGTTAAGTGCACCAGGACTCCAGAGTAGGGGTAGGGAACAGTTTTTCTGTTAAGGGCCATTTGGATATTTATAACATCATTCATGGGCCAAACAATATTATCAACTTAAAAATTAGCCTGCTATATTTGGTCAATTATTTAATTAACTCACCCCAAATGTAATGGCTGGAACTGTGGTGACTGTGTGCCATGGGTCGGTTCCGACTCATAGCAACCCTGTACAGAGTTTTTGAGGCTATAAATCTTTACAGGAGCAGAAAGCCTCATCTTTCTCCTGCAGAACAGCTGGTTGTTTCGAACTGATGACCCTGCAGTTCACAGCCTGATTCGTAACCACTATGCTACCAGAGCTCCTTGGCTGGAACTGTAGTGGCCTTGAAAGGGCCAGACCAAATGATTTTGCGGGACTTTTATGGCATGCAGGCTAGATGTTCCTCACCTCTGCATTAGGGGAATTGAGTAAAGGTGGAACGTAATTTGAATTACAGTGTAAAAGCATTACTCTGGCAGTTCCAAATATTTGGTCTCTACTGAGGACTGAGTGAACAAACTGGTTCTGACTTATGTGACTTTGCAGACATATTCACAGTCTCCCTAGTGGGGCCACAGAACATGAGGCAAAATGTGTTCTGACTTCCCTGTACCTTGCTATGCAGCAAGCTGTGACAACCGGCCAGTTGAGTCTGTACCAGGAATCACTTAGTGAAATGTACCCCAGTCATCCTTTGGCTAATTTCCTAACACTCTTAACAGTTTATGTTGGGAAGAAAGTATGTATCCCTGCATCACACCTGCTTGAAAACAGCTCCTGAAGCCATTTGGACTTGGTTGGTCTCAACAGGTTTTTTTGTTTCATTCACCTCTTCTAGAATCAGAGGACCAGCTCAGTCATGGGTTCTCAAAGGAATGGGATCCACAACACAGTAATGCAGAGAAATAAAATTTCAGAGGGATAAAATTTGTCTAATAAGTTAATAAACAGTAAAAGAAGGTGTGATCAGTAGATTTCTTAATTTTTTATCTTCTTTTTTAGTGGACAGTTACACTAAAAGTTTTATATGGTATATCTGGAGTAATCAGCAAGTGGACAACATTGTGTCTGATATCTATAACTTCTGATCTAGGTTTCCTGTTTTTCCTCTCTCATGCTTCATTGAGTTAAATTAACAAAATTAAATGATAACACGTGAGCTTAATCTTAGGCTATTTCTTTCTAAAAGCAATGCTAAGGTAGTTGCATTAATGATCTCAAAAAATAGATTCAGGATTATTAGACAGTTGAGGGACCACCCTACCTGGAGATATTGGGTAGAGGTCTGTGGGATTGTGATGCAGTGGTATCTCAATTACTAGTACTTTCATAGGTGCTTAATTGGGGTGACTTGAAGGCAGAGGCAAAGGATAAATAAATGATAGTGATAATAACCGTAATGTTGAATGCCTGTTTTTTACCTATTAGATGCCTTGAAAAATAATAAATCATTCTCAGACACCTTATATTATACTGCAAAAGTCTGAAAATCCTATGGAAGTGTTAAAAAATACTAAGTTGAACCTGTTGGGAAGATTGTACTGAAAATTAGGATCAAGATTTGAACATCAGGAGGACAAAATGAAAGCATGTTTACTGTGGAGCTTCAGAAGATGTATTGACTCAATCTTTTTTCTGAGACTGAAAAAGGAAAAAAAAAAAAAAAAAGTGGGCCCATGTACCCTAGACTAAGAAGGCATGTTTTTGTAAACAAGATTTTTAACTTGAATTCATAGGTTCCACTGAATTCATATGGGCAAAATTAGCCTTTTGTCCTTTATGAAATAAAGTAACTTCTACTTGTAAAGAAAACATAAAACGTCACTCAAAACTGATCTGAAAAATGACAATATTTATTTTCTTTATGATATCCTAACAATTTCTCATTTCATTCTTGGTTAAAAAAAAAAAAAGAAGAAGGATTCAATGTCTTCAGCATTTAGTAGGGAAACAAAGATTGCTTTGGAAAAAAAATACACTCAGTGACAAAGGAAATTACATGACTAAATGTGCACAGGTATATCTGCCATGTATATTTGTCATCTGAATGGATCTAGATGGCTGGAAAAGAGAAGTGATAAAGCTGAGTAAGAAAGTATTTATTGACATGGGGGCATTCACCTAATGCTTAGGAATCAATGTTTTTGCAAAAGCACTTAGAGCAGATCTATATACATGCAGGGACTGCTCCTCTATACTTGCAGGTGTTGCTTCAAATGTTTAAAACCATGATTAGCTATAGTAGACAGGAACTTTTTCAGGAATAGTCTTAAGGATGTAGTCAAAGTCAGGTAAGTGGGAACTTTGAAATGCATTTACTAGGTAAGACTTGAAAAACTACTTACTGCCTAATAAGGTAACTAAGGAAGACACAGAGACTACTCCTTTCCTTAGGCTATAAGAAACCCATTGATGAATACGGCAATGACATCTTAGTGATAGACTAGCTAGAGAATGTTGTCTGGTACTGACCTAATTCAAATAATGGGATTGATCGGATATAAATGGGTGAAAATGTTGATGGTGTGTGCTATCATTAATGTTTAACTCATAATAATCCCATATGACAAAGTATAACTTCCCAATAGGGTATCTTGGCTATAATTTTTGTGGTTGTACATTACCACATCCTATTCATACAGTGCAATAAGGTAGGTTCAAATTGACAGTGTTTAAGTTAGCAGTTGAGTGCTTAACTGGAGTTCTTAGCTGAACATAGATAAAGCATTTATCAATCAGTGATAATATGAAGTTAATTAATGTAATGTGAACCGACTCGATGGCACTTAACAACAACAACAACAACAACAGAAATGCTGAGGCAGAAATCAGAGTGTACTTACTCAAAAGACGATTTGTGAATAGCTACAGGCTATTATCTTCCCTAGAGCAACATAGATGTGTAGTTCATAATATTGTTTAATATGTCTATTTTTCTAAAAAATGGGGGAGAACCTTTAGGAATATGGCAGCAAGAACAATTTTACTAACCCCTACATACTCCATCCACCTCATAGGAACACCAAGTAAAATAATTAGAAATCCCTATTCAGCACTGTAAAAACTCTGAATAAAGCAAGAAAGCAATGGTACCAAATAAATGAAAACTTAAAAAACACAAAAACAAAAACAATGACAATGGACTTCAAATGGTAGGATGGTATGTTCATCTACTGCCCATTTACCCCTTTCCCATGCAGAAGGCATAAGCCTATAGAGGAGACAAAGTAGTTTGGGTTTCATGTCAATGTAAAGAAAATAATAATCCTTACAACTGGATGAATAAATAACATAATTTTAAATGGAGAAAAGTTTGAACCTATTAAAGACTTCATTTTACATGGATCAACACACATGCATGCATCAGCCAAAAAATCAAATGATATATTGCATTAGACAAATCTGCTACACAAAACATCTTTAAAGCATCCAAGAGTATAGATATCAGTTTGAGGACCTGGTTCAAGCCATGGTTTTTTCAGTAGCCTCATATGCTTCTGAAAGTTGGACAATGAACAATAGATACATTTGAGTTGTGGTGTTGAAGAAGACTATTGAAAGTCCCATGGCCTTCCAGAAGTAAAGCAAATCTGTGTTGAAAGTAATGCACCTGGAGTGTTCTTTAAAAGCCAGGATGGTGAAAATTTGTCACTCATATTTTGGACATATTATCAATAGGAAACTGTCCCTGGAGAAGAGCGTCATGCTTGGTAAAGTGGAGGGTCAGAAAAAGAGAGGAAGATCCCTAATCAGAAGTATTGAGACAGTGACAGCAGCTATGGGGTCTAGCATTACAACTGCGATGGTGCTGGACTGGACAGTGTTTCATTCTGTTGTGCATAGGCTCAATATGAGTCAGAACTGACTTAATAGCACCTAACAAGAATATATAATCACATTTAAAATGGGGATTACATGTTTACAAAGGGATAGCTGACATGAACAAACTCATTGAGATCTTCTGGAAGAACCTAGTTTATTGTGGATTTACTTCTGTTGTCTCTGTTTTCCTGCTATTTGCCAACCAGACATTATTCTCTTGACTGTTCATATTCTTTCTTCCATGTCCCCTTCCAACTTCAAATCCAGCAATAGTGCATTAAGTTTTTCTTTTTCCTCCCAGTTATTTGTGGCTTTCCTTTCTGCAATTAGAGAAAGATCTCTGCTTTTAGGGTCTCGTATTGTTAGAACACGTACATTTAAGGTCAACTGTTGTTGTTGTTCAGTGCCATCAAATTGGTACTGGCTCTTAGCAACCCTTTATAAGGTTTCCAAGGAGGGACTAGTTAGCTTGAACCACTGACCTTGTGATTCAAATAGACCTTGCAGTCCAGAGTATTAACCCATATTGCCACACCAGGACTCCATTAAGGTCAACAGTGCTGTATAATATAAAATAATCCAAGTAGTGTTTTCTCATAATTTTCACAAATTCTTAGGATTAGAGCAGGACACCTCTTAGAGTGAAGGGTGGGATAAATGTGGTTTTAAAAGTTCTGCATACCACAATCAGTGTACTCCTGTTGTTGCATTGTAGGATCTGCATTGGACTGCAAACTACAAGGTCGGCAGTTCAAATTCACCAGCTCTTCCTCGGAAACCCTATATAGGGTCATTGTGAGTTGGAAATAACTTGAAGGTACTTAACACCAGTAATAACACCACAATCAGTTTCTAGACTCATTATTCACCGATTAAAGGCAAAACTGGATATACATAAAGATCACACACTGTTACTATGTAGTTGTTAAGTACTATCAAGTTGATTTCAACCCACAGCAAATCTGTATAGGGTTTCCTATGAGCAGCTGGTGAGCTTGAACCACAGACCTTGCAGCTCAAATGACTTCACAGTCTGACGCATTAGCACACATCGCCTCAGTAAGGCTCCACTGTTACTATAAGTATATACAATATTCTTCCAGACATTTATCAGTGAGATTTGCAGTCCCATTCCAGGGAATTGTAGGTTCTGTGGCGTACTGTCCAAATATCCCTTTCAGTACCAAAATCCACTTTACTTGGAGATCAGGAAAGCTGATTTCTAAGGGTTCACAGCTTTGTTGCTTCCTGACAATTATTGTCTATCACATCTTTGGTCAAGGAAATTGTTATTTTCCAAAGCTATGTGTTCTTCCTGGGAGCTGCCGATGCCAAGTGAATAGTGAGTAAAGAGTAAAAAAAAGGATAGTCTGTTTTTTATCATTGAGTCAACTGTGCCAATCCATCTTGTTGTGGCTCTTCCTCTTTTTTGCTGAGCCTCCACTTTACCAAACATGATGTGCTTCTCCAGGGTTTGATCCCAAAGTCTCACCATTATAGCTCTAAGGAGCACTCCAACTGTACTTAGAACACAGGACGCTTTGTTCTTCAGCACAACCCTCTCCTCCCCTGAAGCTGTTTTAAATATATTCCTGAGAGCCAAAAGAGAGGAAAAAAATCCTACATGCAAATTTATTCCTCATAGTCTGTTTTCTACAAGTTGGTTTAAAACTAACTGTAAATGTACACGAAGGAAAGGATACTGTAATGACAGATAGAGGACACTTTGATAGAATCTGAGCTAACATACACAATTGCTGTTGTGGACGTTAGATGCCATAGAGTCAGCCCCAACTCATAGCGACCCCACGCACAGCAGAACGAAAAAATTCCCTATCCTGGGCCAATCTCACTACTGTCCATCGATTGCTGCCACCTGGTCAATCCATCTCATTGGGGGTCTTCCTCTTTTTCTCTGACTCTCCATCGTACCAAACATGATATCCTTCTCCAGAAACTGTTCCCGCCTGACAATATGTCCAAAGAGATGAAGTTTGACCA
>NW_006408523.1:29782272-29796103 GCF_000296735.1 Chrysochloris asiatica | reverse complement strand
CTATCACCAAGGCTATATTTTCCAACTACTGATCCTTCCTCTTTGCTCCCAACCTTTGCATTCCAATCACCAGTAATGAGCAATACATCTTGATTGTATGCTTGATCAATTTCAGATTAAAGAAGTTGGTAGAATTCTTCTATTTCATCCTCACTGGCTTTCGTGTTTGGTGCATAAATTTGAATAACAGTGGTATTAACTGGGCTTCCTTGTAGGTGCATTGTACCTCATGAATGATCTGGATATGTTCTTTTTGACGAATGCAACACCATTTTTTTTCAATTTTTCATTCCTGGCATAGTAAACCATGTGGTTTTCATATTCAAAATGGCTAATACCAGTCCATTTTAGCTCATTAATGCCTAGAATATCGATGTTTATGTGTTCCATTTCATTTTTGACAACTTCCAATTTTCCAGATTCATACTTTGTATATTACATGTTCAGATTTTCAATGGATGTTTACAGCTGTTTCTCTTCATTTTGAGTTGTGCCCCATCAGTAAATGAAGGTTCTGTGGGCTTTTCTCCCATGAGCTTAACTCCATTCACGTCATCATGGTTAACTCTACTTTGAGGAGGCAGTTCTTCCCAGTCACATTAATGTTTAACTGTTTCCTGTCCTTTATCATTAGACAATACTGCTGAAATCCTTGAATGTGTTGGTGAGGCCTGAGCTTAACTGAGTAATGATAAAAACTATCTTTACTATACAGAATTTCTAAAGAACATCTGGTGTGTTTGAACCACCAACATTGTGGTTAGCTTTCCAGTGCTTATCCTACAGTGCCACAAGACTCTTTTATAGAACTTTGAGTCTAATCACGATAACTTTTTAAAAAAATCTTTTACATGTTCAATTATTGTTAACTCCAGGGAATTCATACATTATTCTCCATTCTTGGCTTACTCATTCATCAAACATTTACTGATTCATATCAGTGAAACCTGGAGATAGATCAATTGCCTCGTTTCTTTAGATCACTGGTGGTGTAGTGGGTAACAAGTTAGGCTGCTAACCACAAGGTCAGCAGTTCTAATCTACCAGTTGCTCCATGGGGGAAAGATGACACTTTCTGCTCCTGTAAATATTACAGCCCCGAAAACCCTTTTATAGGCTTGTTGTGTGTTGGGATGAACCCCACATCACACAATTACCACCACCAGATCTGGATCATTTAAAATGTAATTTGATATCATATTATTTATAAATTAAATATAAATTGTGTTAGTGCTGTAAAAAATAATTGGCATGCTGTTTTAAACACCACAGGTTGGTAACATACAGTGATAAAAATGTTTAAGCAGAATTTCTGGATTCTAACCCCTTATTTGCCCATCTCTAACTAATTCTCTCTGTGTGAGTAACTGTATCTCAGAGACAATTTCTTTATCACACTTAAAAAATCATTTAAAAAAATGCTCCACAAATTGTCAGCTCTGATGATGATGAAGCAGTGACAATAGTTTCTATCTGGCAACATGCATGTGTAGTCGCAAATTTATGAGTTCCTGTCTTAAGACAACATTCTAGGAGGAAATATGAAAGGTTTTCTCGAAGTAATATACCTTGGCAAAGTCTCACACAATGTAGCCGTTGGGTGCTCACAAATTCTGAACTTCTGAGCGATTTTAATTTTATCTTGTTTGCCTGCCTATTCATGTGAGAAGAATTGATAGCAATAATATTCCAAAGCAACCTGTGTATGAGAAACTGAAGAAAACCACTTGTACAACAGATGGTCACAAGAAATCCTTCAAGGACATGTTGAAGCACTGTCTGAATCAATATGATAGAGTTGTCAATATCACTGAAGCCTCAGACTTATGCGTATGTTCACCTAAGTGTGAAGAGGTATCTCAGTTAGAACAAAGTACTCTTAGGAGGCAAAATGACAGAGCAATAAACAACAAATTGTGCAAGAGGCAGTCTGTCATTAAAACTGAAATGGCTTATATATATAATCAATGTTGTGGAAAATTCAGTTTAGTCATCAAGCCATTTGACTCCTTAGACCATATTTTCCACTGAGTGCAATTTGACACCACAAAAGAAAATATGTGTTCTTTATTTACTATTTAATAAAGAAAATATAAAGGGTTTGAAAATGAAGTATTATTTCTCTGCTTTGTTTTGTTTTTTAAATAGACAGAAACTGTTTTCAACGTTTTAAATTTTTAAAAATATTCAATATATATAAAAACTTTAAAAGTTACTGTACAATTAAAAGCACTATGAAACATTTTATGACAATCATTTACTCAGCAATACTTTCTGAGCAACTACAATGTGCCAGAATAAAGAGAAAAAATAATCAATAAGAATACTATACTATGTTGTTGTTAAGTGATGTAGTCAGTTTGAACTCATAGTGACTTTGTATAGGATTTCTGAGGAGTATCTGGTGGATTTGAACAGCCAACCTTATGGTTAGCAGTCCACTGCATATCCTGCAGCACCACACCAGGGCTTCATATTCTGTTGTTTGTTGTTGTTAAGTACTGCGGGGTAGATTCCAACTTATAGTGGCCCTGCACAGGGTTTCCGAGGCTGCAAATCTTACGGGAGCAGAAAGCCTCATCTTTCTCCCATGGAACAGCTGTAGTTTCATGCAGCCAACCTTGAGGTTAGCAGCACAATTTGTAACCACTACCAGAGCTCCTTATTCTGTTGTAGTACTTCCCTAATACAAATCCATAATCCATTTATCCAATAATAAAGATTGACAATTACAAAGAGATATGTCAAACCAAGCAAGCCGCATCATGGAACAAATGTCAGGAATGTCTAATGCAGTTTGGACAATGTTAGGGTAGTTAACTTGTTAACTACAAGTTAGTTAAGTTTTCCATTGTAGCTAGATGTCTTCCAAGTTAGATTTATTCCATTCCACCAGTAATTCTCACATTGAGTATTGGTGGTGGTGGTGATATTCTCTACAGTCAGTTCTGACTAATAGCTGCTAACCTCAAGGTTCAGTGGTTCGACTGTACTAGCAGTTCTTCTGGAGAAAGATAAAATTTTCTGCTCCCGTAAAAAGTGTAATTCCTTAAAACTCTATACACCTTGAAAAACCCTATACATAGTCACTGTGAGTTGGAACTGACTCCACAGCACACATCCACAATCACCTCCACAGCTGGTGGTGCAGAGGATTAAAGATTAGACTATTAAATGCAAGTTTAGTGGTTCAAACCCACCAGTCACTCCACAGGGGAAAGATCAGGCTGTCTGCTTCTGTAAAGATTTACAATGTCGGAAACCGTATGGAGCAATTCTATTCTGTCTTACAGGGGCACTATGAATCAGAATAGACTCAATAAATACATTTCTCTTTCAATCTTGAATTTAAATTATATATATTTGTAAGTTTTTATTGCGAATTGAGTGATAGTTTATATGGGAGAACACTGGTTTTACACTCATCCTATGGTATTTCTTTTCATTGCAATGATTACAATCTCCTATGTGCATCATCACTCAAAAATATTTGCTTCTTTCTATTCCCTTTGTTTTTTTTGGAGGGATGTACACAAAAGCACTCAGGGATATATAATCATTTAAACAACCAAAGGGCACTTTTTGCAAACCTACCTCTTGCTGTGCCAGCACATAACCTTTCTCTTTCCATGAGTCTAGAGTCCTCAGCTGCTCTATATCTCCACATCATCATCTCTGCCTCCATTTCTGGTGTTGCTGCTTCTCTGGATAGGGTCCCACATTAGGCTTATGCTCTTATCCCTTGGCAGTCCTAGGGTCTTCTGCTCCTGGAACATAAGATTAACTACTCCCCCCTTTATGTTATAAAATTTCTACATTGACAGTTGTGACAGTCACAAGTAGTCATGATAACAATTATTCACTATTGAATCATAAGAATCTATTCCCATCGCTTTTCACAAAACCCATCTAGACAAGATGAAAAATATTCAGTGGGGAGTCTACCTTCCCCCACACACTCTGAAACTAAACTCCCTCTTGACACCTTGTAAGCCAATCACTTTGTGCCTTTATAGACCTCCCCCTACCTCCACCCCCATTTTAGGTAACCAGTGTCTAAATTGCCTATCAACCCTGTGTTGCTGAATTCTGTGTCACGAATGTTAGAGGGAGACTCATTAACAACCTGTCTATCCTGGTGTGGCACTGTTGGATAAGAACAGTAGGAACTGACTCAATGACACTTAGCAACAGCAACAATACGCAGATGACACAAACTTGCTTTCTGGAACAAAGATGACTTAACATATTTACTAATGAAGATCGAAGACTTCAGTATGTATAACACTTGAATGCAAAGAAAATGAAAATCCTCACAATGGGTGAACAGATGGCACAAGACCTGGCAGTGTTTCATTCTGTTGTACACAGGGTTGTTGGGAATTGAAACGGACTTTAAGGCCCCACACAACAACAAATAATGATTCAATATTTAAGTCATTGTTTACATTGAAGTTAATATTGAAAATTATGAAGATAAAAGTGCAATTAAAAAATACAAGAGTAATATAACAATTGTGGACATAAGCCTTCCAGGCTCAGGAAAAGCTGCATTATTGTTTTTAAGTGCCATGGAGTCAGTTTGGACTCATGGCGACCCGGTATAGTGTTTCTAAGGACACACTAGTGAGTCTGAACTATTGACCTTGCAGTCCAAACTGACCTTGCAATCTAGTTCATTATCCTTTACTGTCACACCAGGAATCCAGGAAGAGCTGTAAAGAGTGAGAAAGCATTTCACTTCCAACCTTAATGCAAAAACAAAAATGGTGACACAATAAATTAGTAACTTTTCTGAAACTCACAAGAGACAGGAGCGGCAGGACAAGCAACATGAAATGTGTAGAGGCAGGAGTCCCTGAGTGGTGAAAATGGCTAATACAATCATCTGCTGACCAAAACATTCAAGTTTACCCTGACACCTTGGAAGAAAGACCTGGTTATCTGCTTCCAAATGTTATCCACCCAAATCTGTATGGATCATAGTTCAACTGTGACTTACATGATTTTTCCATGTTGATTTGTTGGCAATTGTGTTGTTATGTAGATGCAGGTACCTGCAAAGAGATGCAGGTCCCCATATTTGCTTACCTGGAGTAAAAGTTGCTGAAAGTCACTTAAACAGAGAGGAAGACTCATCTAAAAATTTTTGAAGAACTTCTAAATGTTAGGCTTGGGATAGAGTGGGAATGGGAACCTCAAGGTTCAGAGACGTAGGGTTTACACCTTCTTGCATATATTTTCTCCAGGATCCCCATAAGGCACTCATGAAAAGCAGTTTTCATAATGTTACAAGGAGGAGAATAGTAGCTTTGGTAAGGTAAGCACTGGAGAATGAACCACTAGGTGGTGTTCTAGCCTACCAGCCACTCCAAAGGAAAAAGAAGAGATTTTCTGTTCTTACAAAGATTTATAGCTTTGTAAACCCTATACAGGGTTGCTATAAATTAGAGGTAACTCGATGGCTCTTCAAAAAACAGCAACATTCAAACTCCACCCAGACCAATAGCCTCTCATCTCCCTATAGAACACAAATCTTCACATGTTAAACAATTAAGAAATAAATATTATCTATTGTAGAAAATTTTCTCCAAAAAATACAAGAGATAGGAACAGCACCCAACTTGTTTAATGAGGCCAGCATTATTCTAATATCAAAACAAAAGACAAAACCATTATAAGAAAACTGCAATGTAAACTTTACAATGGATAAGCCTGATAGGCACTAGTTAAAGTGGGTGATAACACTTAATGTGACTAGTTATTGTCATGTTGATATCATGTACTTAATGATATGACACAATGAGATGGACACTTACAATTCACTCTTAAAAATCCCCATCTAATTATAAGAAAACAACAGAAAATCTTCAAAGCAGGGACAATCTACAAATATATGAACAGTGTTGTTTAACTCCTGAGGTCATGAAGATTAAGGAAAGACTGAAAATCTGACAGATTTGAAAGTCTAAGGAGATATGAACATTGTGCAATTTTTAAAATAAAGCATACTCAAAAACATTTTACAAAGTAATACAAAATTGTCATGTGCATCAGTTCAAAACTGCCGAATGACATTTCGATTATAATGGCAGTATTAAATTAAGACTGGTATCATCAAACATGAAGGGGCTATGTCAGTTCAGTTTCTCTTGTAGCAGACCTTGATGAAGTTAGGCATTCAGGAAATTTATTAGTATATAGTGACTTTGATAGAAAAATACTACATAGAAAAAGACTTCAGAATGTGATATGAATATAATGCCCATTAAAAGAAAGAGAGGAGGAAGCAACTTGGAAAAGAAAAGTCTGAGACCACTATGCAGATATAATACATTATTGCTCACCAAGATTAGGAAAATTAGGAGATCTGTAGCAGATATAGCCCAGAGCAGAGACCAGTTCTGACACCCTGATATTTTCAGTCATTGGCTGAGTCTGATTAGGAAGTGTGGTCTCAATTCACTTGAGATAAAATCTGAGTGTGCTACAATTGGAGGCTGTCAGCTACAGTTTTCAAAGCTGGATGGTATGTTTATTTATGAAGGGAAGTCCAAGAATTGCCTTCTGTGGCTGACATGCTGACCTGAGCAAGATTCCTATGTAATAAATAGTAAATGATACTCATGGTAGAACTAGATAATGAAAGAACAGTGTTCATATATACATATATATGTATGTATGTATGCATGTGTTGCTTAACATCCAGGATAAGTTCTGTAAAATAGGATGTTATGTGATTTAGATAACATGTGAACACCATATTATATGCAATTAGTCCCTGTGCAGTCTGAACTAAATTCCTGTAAAGCCTATTACATTAAAACCTAATGGAAGCCCACTGGACAAAATAAGAGCGCTGTATTCACAAAGTGTGTGGTTGGTCCAGGTGGGGCTGCACCCACAGCTATACTGAGATTTTCCTGCACATCTAAGGGCTGGGTAAAGATACATGTGGGTAAAGGAGGTGGCGGTGGGGAGCTTGGGGTAGATGGAGAGATGACCAAGGTGTCTGGCCAGGGAGTGGTTTGTGGGTGCCAGATGCTGGTTGTGACTGGTCCTGGCAGCTACCACTCACTCTATTGGTGCAGCCACTTGCTCATCTTGTGTAGCCACTGCTGCTATTGCCACCACCATTGCCTGGAGGGACAGGCTGCTGGTGCTCAGGCCGGAGCAGAGGAACTGTACAAGGTGCTGCCCTATACTGGGAATGAAAGGCTGCATGACTGAAGAAAGGAGTAAGGTAAGGAGGAGGCTTTCAGGGGTTACCATGCACCCTGGAGTCCTTGTGCTCATTCACTCTGGGGCTTTGAGGTTTTTAAAACAATTAGGGGAAAATAATAAGCAAAAGAAGAGATTCTCCCAGTTCCTTTAAAAAATAATGGGACCATGACTTTGCCAAAATGAACGTAAGCAATACATACTTGTGTGTGTACAAAAATAAGGCTTTAATTCTTTCACTGCTTTTAACTTAAATTTGCCCTTTTACCATTGTCATTTAAAAACTAATGATTTTTATTTGCTCATTTAACTTATTGTCTAATTAATCAATTTCTTTCAGATGTTTATAAATGAGATGAATAAATTGTTAATATAATATACATAGTATGTTAGGATAAAATTTTTAAATGGAATGAAAATATTAATTAAATAAGAAAAGAAATATTGTAAAGTTTCTGATGTTAAACATTTAAAATATGTGATAATAGGTATTATTCAGAATACAAAATGTATATTTAAATAAATAATCATTTTATTTAAAATGTCATTATTTACATTATGCTATAAATTTCATTATTCAATTGTTCTTTAAAAACTCTATGAATGGAATAAAATGTGCAGTTTTATTTTATTCTTTAAATTTACTTAGGGTGTCTGTCAAAAACTAGTAAAAACTTCTATCTTGAAGAATATATAATTTGTTATTGAATTGGAAGAAAATGTGGACCATGAAATCAACTGATGATATTTGAACACATTAATTTCTTTTCATAGAAACTTTGTTAACATGTGACTGCTTATGAATATGTGTACTTGGTTCAAATATATAATTTCACCTAATTATAACAAAATCCTTAACACTAGACTAGTAAAAACATCATGATAAATGAAGGAAAGATTGAAGTTTTCAAAGACGTCATTTTACCTGGTACCACAATCAACACTTATTGATGCTGCAGTCAAAAAATCAAAAAACATAGTGTGCTGGGCAAATTTGCTACACAAGACCTCTTTAAAGTGTTAAAGAACAAAGATGTCAGTTTGAGTACTAAGGTGAGCCTGACCCTAGCCTTGGTGTTTTCAGTAGCTTCATATGCATGTGAAAGTTGGACAGTGGATAAGGAAGACTAGAGAAGAACTGATGCGTTTGAGTTATGGTGTTGGAGAAGAATATTGAAAGTACCATGGAGTGCCAAAAGAACAAACAAATCTGTGTGGGAAAAAGTACAGCCAAAGTGCTCCTTGGAAGGGATGGCCAGACTTCATGTTTCATACTTCAGACATTATCAGGAGGGACCATTCCCGGGAGAAGGATATCATGTTGGGTAAAGTATAGGGTCAGTTAAAAAGAGGAAGGCCACCAGCAAGATGGATTGAATCACAGCAGCAGCTATGGATTCAAGATTAGCAGCTTTTGTGAGGATGGCACGAGACCAGCAGTGTTTGGTTCTGTTGTGCATAGGATTGCTCTAAATTGGAGCTGATATAACAGCACCTAACAACAAAGACAACCTAATTAGAGAAAAAATATCTTAAACTGAACAAAACTATATCTTAAATTGAAAGAAATATGAGTGAAAGTGAGCACTTACCACATGACTAGGAAGCCTACATATTTCATCTATTTCATGACAACACCATCTCCAATAGAATAAGGTAATATGTTAAATATGTTGGGAGGAAGATGAAAAAAACTAGTGCTAATTAGATGTTTCTTTTATGCGTTTTCTCAAATTTACAAATGAATTGACTACAATATTTTTGTGCATTTCTTTCAATATAAGAAATATCTAATTCTAAATGTCTAACTGAATATTGGGATTAAAAATTTGTTTAATCAAATTGGTACTTTTATGAGGAGAATCAATACATGTGCTTAAATGAAGAGTTATAATCTATTCTCTTCCCCAAATCCCAGTAGCTTGATTTTAATGGGAATTCAGAAATTAGTGTGGGTATATTTTAAATATCCTCCCCACCAGAATAGTCATGTGTAAGAATCAGTGCCAAATAAACGTGAACACCACCATAGTGCCAATAGAGTACACACATAAGTCACAAGTGAATTGTAAGGACCATTCATTCACTCATTCACTCATTCAGAATATATAAAGGACCAGTTACTTTGAAAGCCATTGGAAATAGTTTTCAATACTTAAAATTGTTGTGCAGCTAAGTGCCATGAAGTATTATATACCTTGTATAATGTTTCTGAGGAGTGGTTGGTGGGTTCGAACCACTGATCTTTTGGTTAACAGTCCAGAACTTACCCCATAGCTCCATTATAGAACTCTAATATATTACATGTTAATTAATAAATCAATAAAATCTGATTGCATTTTAAAATGTATAACATGTAAAAAATTTAAATGGCAAATTAATTTTAAAGGTGATTGTGGCTTTCTAGGAACTCTCACATGATCGACAACACAAAAAATTCACAGCATCACTAATGTTTACTCAATTTATTAACAGGTAAATGACAATTTTTGTCATTGAGCTCTAAATTACAGACAGAGTGAACTAATGTATTCTTGGGATTTTCCCTACTGAATTTGAAAAGAAAAAAATAAGTATGCTGTATTAAAAAAAAATTAGCATCAATGACTCCCCTGTTGTATTTACATATTACTCTTATTTGAAAAATAAACATTCGTGAAGGACAGAAATACCCCTTCTTGACTTTATTGTAAATGAATGCCCACAAACACATAATGCTATAAATGATTATGCTGATAAAGAAAAGAAAGTACAGTTGGATGCCTGAGGCTAAAAAAATATTATCAAGTACAAAAAAATTCTTACAGCACATACAAAAAGAAAGCAATCAAATAAGACACTCTAATGAAAATAATAGTTTTGTCTTTCTGCTATTTGGTACATAGATTATTTCACAAATGTATTAATATATCAAGTCTGTGGGCAAAATTCCAAGTTGTGTCGGTTTATTGTGTGGCACAAACATAGTGTGCTAAGGTAAATGTAGACTACAGCACTTGAACAGGATTGATTTATATAGTGGCACATGGAATCAAAACCAATTAGATGGAATAAGGAACTCTATTATTGAAATAGTCTGAGTATTAATATAGATAAATATGCTTGCTATTTGGAAATAACTGAATATATTTGAATACATTAACATTTCTCCTTGGAAACTCTGTCTAACATTCTTGCCAAAATGGGTTGCAACTTTATCGGAAATAAACATGAAGCTGAAATTTTATATCTGATATATTTATGTACCATTCTATTTTAAGGGAAAGTAGGTCGCTATGGGTCAGAATCAACCCGACGGCACTTAACAATAACAACAACATAAGAATGTATTAGAGTCACTTAAGGTAATTTAAAACAATTTCATCTCTGCACAGAGAAAATCATACATTATTTTGTTTCTAATATTATTGACTACAAAAGAGGTCGAATTACGCTGTACCCATTGGAATTTGAGGTTGACATCAATATTGTGTTAATTCTGTAAGACTATTCACTATTTGGAATTTTGGTGCTGCACTGTGAGTTAATGCACTGGCCTGCAAAGTCAGTTTGAACCACAAGGTGGACAGTTCAAGCTCACCAGCCAGCTGCTCCTCGGAAAGCCTACACTGGGCCACTATGGGTTGGAACCAACTCACCAGCACTTGGCAACAGCAACATAGAGAGAGAGCACCACAGATAGTGTTTCCAGACATTTTATTAATTTGTGATCTTTTATAATTATATGTATATAATCCAACTTCATTGGAGGCATGTCAAACATCAATGTGGAACACTGATGGTGCTTGAGTATAATCACTGGAATGCTAATGACAAGGTTGGTTTTAGGAGCCCACCAGCAGCTGTACAAGAGACACATGAAGCTTTCTGCTCTTGTAAAGATGTATAGCCTCAGAAATCCTATTCAGGGTTGCTATGAACTGGAATTGACTCTACAACACTTATCAACAGCAATTATATTTTAGTTTGTTAAATATTATCTGCTTATGTGAGGTCATTGGTGCAAAACAGCTTACGTAATTATCTTCAGCTGGGTTCTATAGAGAAGAAAACCCAGTGAAGTTTAGATATGCATATATAGAGAGAAATTTGTCTCCAAGTAATTACTCACGTGGTCACAGAGTTTGGCAAGTTCTAACTCAATGTGTCAGCTGTCAGGATGAAGTCTTCTAACCTAGATAGCTGTCTGGGTTAATAACCCATGACCAGCAGGTCACATAGCAAACTGCTGGTTGCATAGGCAGATGAATCTAAGGCTAGGAAATAACATGGCATACTGCTGACCAAACAGTTACAGAGATTCACTCATCCATGGATCAACAGGCAATATGGCAGGCCACTTATTCAAGTCCCAACAATCAGAGATCATTTGATAAGTAGCCATATGCAGGATCTAGAGCCAGTAAAAAGCAAAGGAGCTTGGACAGATATCCACATAGGAGAGTACTACAAAATATTCATGGATAAAATTTGATTTTTTAGTCTTTTAATCCCATTTTTCATGAACTTTTTCAAGTACCTTCATATTTACATGTATCTTAAATTTGATAGGTGGTAGACCTTTGGATAACCCAGTGGGTTCAAGTCTTTCCCATTCCTCATCCTGCTGATATTTTTAGGCTTCAGAACAAAAAAGCAGCTCACTCTGAAGTCTCATGTTCTGTTCAGACAAGAAGCAGGACTAAAATGATGGAATTCCTCCTAAAACCCATTTGTCTAATCATCCTGCCTCTTTGAGTGGTCATGACAGAAAATCTATGAGAGTGAGTCTAGCAGCTGCTAGAGTGTAAAACTGGGTGGGCGAAGGACCTTCTTATCCCATGTCTCTGGTACAAAGGGAGGGCACCCGTACAGCAGTCTTCATCTCCACCTAGACATTCTAGCCAGTGGGGACTGTTTCTATGATTTGCTTTATACTTTCTTTGAGTTCATTAGGGACTTCATTTACCAATTTTTGTGAGTGTCAAGTTTCTGTATCGTTGTATGAGTGTGTGTCTCTGACTTAGACTAGATGGACCAAGCACCCATAGATGGGTTGTTACTACTGGTTTGAGTAATAATTATAGAAGTCTTGTGACAGCTTGCAATCTTAGGACTGCCTAAGAGACAGTTTGATACAATGCATTCATTCTTATATTTTATACTTTATTACATAACACTCATACTTACTGCTCAAATGTGGTTTTGTTAATAATTCTGAGACAAAGAGTTCATTGTTAGATACCTTCAAGTTGACATTGATTCGTAGCAACTTCATGCACAGCAGAACAAAACGCTGTCAGGTCCTGCACCAATTTCATAATCATTGCTACGCTTGATACTATTTTTGTGGTCACTGTGCAAATCCATCTCATTGGGGGGTCTTCCTCTTTTTCACTGACCTTATACTTTACTTCTTCAGCTACTGGTCCCTCATGATAATATGTCCAAAGTATGAGAGACCAAGTCTGGCCATCTTGGCTTCTAAGAAGCAATCTGACTGTACTTATTTCAACATAGATTTGTTTGTTCTTCTGGTAGTCCATGGTACTTTTACTATTCTCCTCCAACACTGTAACTCTAATACATCAATTCTACTGAGGTCTTCCTTAGTCTTTGTCCAACTTTCACAGGCATATGAGGCTATTGAAAATACCATGGCTTGAGTCAGACACACCTTAGTCCTCAGGCTGACATCTTTGCTCTTACACATTTTAAACAGGTCTCATTAGTGGATCATTTTCCCTTCTTTATCACTTATTTTGATACTGACTTGTTTAAAATCAGGAATGGTGTATGCTAGCATTGTATCCTTTCTCTATGCTTATTCTATCTGTATGTTGAGCAAATAATTCAAGAAGCTAGACTATATGAAAAGGAAGATGGCTTCAAGATTGTAGGGATGTTTATAACAATTGTCACTATGTAGTTGACACAATCTTGTTTGCTTGAAGATAAGACTTGAAGCAATTTGTGATTAAATTCAAGGAATAGAACTTTCTCAATAATGAAAAAAATCAAAGTTGTCAAGAATTTATTTTATTTGGCTACACACTCAATGCTATAGATGCAGCAGTCAACAATTCAAACTACATATTGAATTGGGTTAATTTGCTAAATAAGCACTGGTGGACTTGTAGGATAAGCACTGGACTGCTAAACACAAGTTCAGGCTGGAATGCTAAACACAAGCCACCAGCTACTTTTCAGGAGAAAGATGAGACTTTCTGCTCCCCTAAAAATTTACAGCCTGAAAAATCCTGGACATGGTCGATTTGAGTATGAACTGACTTGACAGCACTTAACAGTAGCACTCTGTTGAAAAAGATCCATTTAAAGAGTTCTAGAGCAAAGATGCCTCTTTGAGGATTAAGGTGTGCCTGACCCAATGCATGGTGTTTTCAGTAGCCTCACATGCATATGAAATGCTGACAAAAAATAAAGAAGCTGGGTGAAGAATCAATGCGTTTGAATTAGAGTGCTAGTAAATATTATTAAATATATCATGGGTTTCCAGAGAACAAACAAATATATCATGGAAGAACTAGAGACAGAATGCTCCTGAGAAGGATGATGATGGGACTTTATCACATACATTTCCTATATGCTATCAGGAGGGACTAGTTACTGG
>NW_006408523.1:29771771-29781187 GCF_000296735.1 Chrysochloris asiatica | reverse complement strand
TATTGAAGGATTCCATGGGCAAAATACTGAATGATGAAAAAAGTGTCAAAAGAAGATGAAAGGAATATATAGAGTCACTGTACCAAAAAGAAATGGATGATATTCAATCATTTAAAAAAGATAGCATATGATCAAAAGTCAATGATATGAAGGAAGAATTCCAAGGAGCACTAAAGTTCCTGGCAAAAAAATAAAGTTTACAGGGAATTGATGGAATAAAAATAGAAATCTTTCAACAACCTGATGCAGTACTGGAGGCACTCACTCTTCTATGCCAAGAAAATTGGAAGACAGCTACCTGGCAAATTGATTGGACCAGCCAGCGGTTCAAGCCAGATTCAGATGAGAACATGGAATGAGGACATCACTGCTATCACGTGGGTTTTGGGTGAAAACAGAGAATACCAGAAAGAGGTTTACCTCTGCTCTATTGACTATGCAAAGGCTTTTGATTGTGTTAATTTTGATAAATTGTGGACAACCTTGTGGAGAATGAAAATTAATATTCCAGAACACCTAATTGTGCTCATGAGGAACTTGTCTGTACACAGAACAAAAGGCAGCTGTTTGATCAAAGCAAAGGGAAACTGACTGGTTTAAATCAGGAAAGGTTTGTACCATAGTTGTTTTCTTTCACCATACTTACTTAATCTGTATACTGAGCGAATAATTCAATGACTGCCACCACCATAATTCTTTTGTAAATTTGAATACATACTATACGTAATAGACTTAGTAAAATGCCTGTTAAAATATTCATAATTAATGTAGAATATATTCAAAATTATCATCTGATTTTTACTTTATTTTCATGCTTCTCAAATATATTCTAAACTTTGAAGTTGTCAGACTTTGGCAAATGTTTGGTTCTGATGAGTCATGAATGCTGGCTGATATATTGGTATTATTCCTGTTTTTGCTATCATTAAGAGCCACTGAGTTGATTTCAACTCTGTAAAACTTTGCAGGAGCAGAAAGCTTCATCTTTCTCCTGATTCCTACTATAGACAGCATATTATTGGATAGTCATTGTTGTTGCTGAGTGACGTCGAGTAGGTGCCGACTCGTAGTGACCTTAACTAGGGTTTACAAGGAACAGCTGGTGGGTTTGAACCTCTGATCTTGTGGTTCAAACCAGTACATTGTCTAACAGTGCTACACCAGGAATGTTATTATTGGTTAAAATATATTTTATAAATATTCTATTGTAGTCTTTTGTTTTCTAAATTACACTGCAGAAGAAGGAGATACAAAGCTTGTTTGAGTATGTTTCCAATTCATACTGCACTGGTATTGAGATCTTGAACTGTCCTTGTTTTCATAGGTTTACTAGTTGTTGTTTTTATTGTTGTTAAGTGCTGTCATGTTGGTTTTGACTCATTGAGACCCTGAATAGAGTTTTCAAAGAGTTTGAACCACCGACCTTGTAGTTCAAACCAACCTTGTGGTCCAGTACTTATTCTACAGCGCTACACCAGGATTTTGGGTTTACTAGTTGTGTTCAGAAATATAATCAACTTATACAGGTATGTGTCTTTTCAATACGCATTATTGTATGCTTTTCCCCCACCCCAATAATTTCCTTCTTACTTCTTTTATCAGGAATGATATAGAGAGTCCTGGTGTGGTGCTGTAGGATAGGCATTATAATACTAACCAGATGGTCTAGCTGAAACCCACCAGCCACTCTTTTAAAACTCTATATAAGGTTGCTATGAATCAGAATTGACTCTCAGTCACTTAACAACAACAGTATATAAAGGCTATGAATCAGATTGACTTCAATGACACTTACCAACAACAAAAATGCTAAATAATGACTAAGTTCTCTAATGACTTTGCAAACCTTAAGTGCATTTTTATTCCTTTATTTTTTTCTTCTTTAATAGTACAATATTTTATGTCTCTATTTTTCCCTATTTAATAGTGCAATATTTTATGTCTCTATTTTTCCCTATTTTATAGTGTAATATTTTATGCTTTATATTATTGTTACTTGTACATCTTTCACATGTTTAAGATATCAATGAATTATTTTTATTATTATTATTATTATTGTTTTTTACAAAAAATTTAAAAAGAAATATTATTCATTGAAACACCATTTTACCAGTACCAGGAAATTTTAAGTAATTGCATGCAATTAAAGTAATATTCATATTTTTAAGGGGAGTGTTCAGTATAAAACAAAATAGTCTGTTCCTTCTTTGATGAACATTGAACTAAATTTAAGAATATATTATTAAATATATTATCACAATTTGTTTCAGAGTTGTTATAAAATGTTGACTGTAAGACAAAATAATGTGTTACATATTTTCAATTAATATATAACATTATTTCCTATGAGCCTAGTAGTAAAATCAATAAACTGTCAATAATTTCCTATACAGTCTCTTTAGTATGATCCAGGGCACAGCTGATGTTAGATTGGTCATCACTGTTCCTGTTAAGTGTTGTTGGGTCAGTTCTGATTCATAGTGACCCTATGGAGGGTTTCTGATGATTTTTTTAAATCTTTAAGGCAACAGAAAGCCTCATTATTCTTCCACAGAGTGGCTTGAACTGCAGACTTCATGGTCCGAAGTCCAGTGCTTATGGTATGGAGCCACCATACTCATCACCATTAAGCATGTATAATATAAAATCAACTTACACATATTAATAAGATATCAATGCAGTATTGTTGGTTTTTTAACAAAAGATTTAAAAAGAAATATTATTCATTGAAACACCATTTCTACTTTAGTTTCTTAGATGATGTGATGTTTATTATGGCAACTTTTTACATGTAATTTAATGAAATCATACCATATTGGATGATACACAGGAAAAATAAAATTTATGTAGCTGATAGTGAATGTCAGTTTAGTATTAAAATGTTTTCTCATAAGCAGGAAGGCTATGAACTAGCTCCATTAAACTTCATGAGCATTTATTGACTCACTGGGTACAGGTCATACACTATACTTATTAATGACTTAAGAAGATAATGCAATGCAGCCATTCTGTTATCAAGCCCAACTTCTGATCACTCTATTAATAGTTGTTGTGTAAGCATGATGCATCAAGCTCTATATTAGACAAAGTCTTACTTAAAATGGAAAGCTTGAGCCTTCAGTGATTGGCAATGTAGTTTCTAACTGAAGAAAAGTGAGGGGAAACAGAAGGAATATGAAAAGACAAAATAATGTAAGTGTGGCTTTAATGACTCTTAAGATATGCATGATTATTTGCTTAAACTTTTTTTTTTTTTTGCTTTGCTCAGTTGAATTTTAAGCACAAGAACACTGTATAAACCAGGAAAAATGGTACCTAGATGGTATGTGTATGTATGTGTATGTATGTGTATGCATGTGTATGTGCTGTTGATATTATCACAGATCTCATGAAATCTTTTAAACAATTTGAAAAATATTCTTGGTACATAAGCAACCAATTTATCTTCAAATTAATTAATTTACACATGGTGAATGTAATTCAGAAAAATATGTCCGAATTCAGTGATAAATATTGATATACAAAATTTCTTGATGTAATAAGAATGTTGAATTTGGTTTGAATAAATTTACTGAAAACATTGTTAATGACAATAAAACTTGCAAAAGCCTGAATCTGTGTATTGGAAAAATGTATCAGAGAAGGAAAGCTCAAATATTTTCCACTAAAATAAGTGATAGAAAAGTCGTAAAACTACACCTTGTCAAAGGCAGAAAACTTGAGAGACCTGGAAAATCAAAGCAGTTCCATTGAGTTCTTTTTCAAAGGTTTCACATTACATACTAATTTATGTATTGCAAATTGATAAATATTTTCCTCTTACTCAGTTTGTTTTAAATATTTCCATATTTTGATAAGTTAGAATTTATATTGGCTGCTTGTTCATTTTCTTATTTTTTCATATTGCTGATTATATTTACTTACGTATGTGATTTTTATAAAAGCAATCAGTCAATGGATTAAGATTAACAACAAAGGGGAGTGAGAGCTGTGAACACCATTAAAGAAACATTTCAATCCATACTGCAATTCTTGGCATGCACTGGCATTTAGCATAAATTATTGAGGTGATGGTTATTTTTAGTTTATGTCCTATTTTCATTTTGTCAGAAAAAATATAAGAATCACACAAACACACATACAAATTATTCAAATTCTGGCATTCCTTCTCCCTATACTAGATTTAACACAGAAAGTTAAAGTTAACTCAGAATTATGATTTCATTTGGTTTTTTCATTATTTGTTTTTTTTTAACAATTTATTTTTCAATCATTCTTAGATTAGTTTGGACATATCAACTCTTTTAACAAACTTGTTTCATGGCATATAATTGCATTTTACTTATAGTAATCAACAGCACCATTTCCAAAAATATGAAGATAACTCACACCTCTGCTTTCCCACTTCTATATGTCTAACACCAGCCACCAATTTAATGTCTGTTTGTTTGTTTTTTTCTTAGAATTGCTAGTTGCCATGTGACATTGTAGATAAGCACTGGACCACAAACAGCAAGGTCAGCGGTTCAAAATCACCAGTCACTCTTGAGAATCTTATACAAAGTCCCTTTGATACAGAACTGACTGTGTTACGTTTAACAACACCAACAATTCAGGGAGAACAGTCAAACAGTCTCATAAAGCACAACTGCCAGACACACGGAGCCTTTTGGGAGTTGATATTCCAGATAGAGTCAAGCCTTAAGACTTCAGTCCCAGTCATTATCAGACTGAATCCTCACGAGATCCACAGCCAGACTACATAGCAAACCCACATTCACAAAAAGCTGTAACCGTTGCCATCAATTGAGACTCATGGTAAAATCTTACGTGTCAAATAAAAGCTGTATTCTTTTGGTTGTTTAATGACTGAGTTTTTTAGAAAGTAGATTGTCAGATCTTTCTCCTGAGACCCCCCTGTATGGACTCAAACTTCTCACTTGCTGTTGAGTGGCCTAGTTCATTAACTGTTTGCACTGGGATGGTGCAAAAGTAACTATACAAAATAATAGTAATTTTTGTGTCTTTCAGCAATTAGTTTTGAGATTCATATGGTGTTGTGCTGTGAGTTACTACACCAGACTGCAAAACCATTTGAACTGCAAGATCGGTGGTTCAAATTCACCAGCTGCTCCTAGGAAACTATACAGGGTTGCTATGGATCAGAATTGACTTGATGGCACTTAACAACAACAACAACATGTAACAATATATATTTAATATATCTATAATGTTCTTTTCCACTAAATTTTCTTCCATTCAAACCACTAATTAAAAAAAAAAAAAAAGTATCTTTCTATTGTTACAATAGGGGCAAGAAGCTTGTAGATAAAAGCCTTTATGTCATTTGTTTCATCTTACACGTATCACTGCAGTTACATATGACTACATACTTCCTGATTAGTTAAAACTGAATTTTTGTTTGACAATTTCAAGTTTCATCATTTGATGTAATATGCATTAGTCAAACTGTAAAATACAAGTATTTTACATAAGTTTAACAGTTGTAAAATAGAAATAAACTACATGTTATTGCTTTTGTTAAGAGCTTTGGTCAAGTCTGTTCCAATTCATAGTGAACCTGTATGGAGTTTCTGAGTGGCAGCTGATGGGTTTGAACTGCCAAACTTGCATTTATTTAGTAATCCAGTGCTTGTCCTACAGCTCCATTGCTTTAGCTTCACAGAATTCACCCAAAAGAAACTGGCTACCTGTGATTTTTAAGAGACTTGGAGTGTAATTGGAAATTCTGATGTTATATAGAAAGTCCCAAGTGAATAACACCAAAAGAAAAAAAAAAACCAAAATAAATAATAGAAGCTTACTTGTATTAATTTTAGTATAGTAATAAAAGGATTTTGGTAATCTTGAGCTATTTCAGCCAACACTTTTTCCCTTGTTTTTTACCATTATAAAATATTTATGATAAAAAATATTTTAGAACCCCTTGAGTGAAAAAAATGTAACTAATAGATCAAGATGCAATTGAAGTAGGAAAGAAAAATATATATTTGGAATAATAGATTGTCCCGCTTAATCAAAGCATGCTTAATTAGGGAGTCCTCTTAATTGGTACTTTCCCATCTTATCAAATTGAGCCTAATAACACTCAACTGTAAAGACAGGTGCTAAATTGAGATAGTAATTCTAGATAATTGGGGTGCCTGAGGGTGATCAAGAGTAGCTTACATCAATCTGAAATCAGGATATTATGTCTTTGTAGCTATCTCCCGCTGTGTTTGTTTATTTGCTCTCTAAGAATGACCTCTCTGCTGTCAAAAGAACAAATGTCCCTTTTAGCACTAACTACTGCAGTTTTTGGTTTTTATCTCACTTCTTAATCAAGTTATAATTTGGAAATTTCTTTCTACTGTAAAACAGCTGCAAATTATTTTACATGAGACAATTGTATTATTAGTTAGCATTTCTAATTTAATATAAAAACAAATAATTAACATATAAAAATCTGTGAATTAATTGCCATGCATCAAATGTATACTGAGCACTAAATTATAAATGATAATAATACCTCTGAATATTTGCAATGTAATATCTGTCACAAGTAAATAGATTACTTAGTTGGAAATCATTTTTCTTCCATTTATTACTTAAAGCTCAATTTAGAAATAGTGATTACTATTATAACGGCTTGTAACCTTTTATCTGGGAATAGTTGTTGTTGTTGTTAAATGCTGTGGAGTCGATTCCAACTCATAGCGATACTGTACAGGGTTTCGGAGGCTGTAAACTTTTACGGGAGCAGAAAGCCTTATCTTTCTCCCGCAGAACAGCTGGTAGTTTCGAACTGCTGACCATGAGATAACAGCCCGATTCATAACCCCTATGCTAACAGAGCTCCTTCATACCATATATGAATGGCATTGCTGTACCCCAGAATCACAGCTATTGAAAGGAGTTGATTAAACATAACATATATATTTTATATAGTTTAATTAATTTATTCTAATTCAATCAAGTTATTAAAGCAATGCCACAAAAAAGATTATATTTTGCTTAGGAAGACTGCAAGCTTGAACATTTTCTAGAACGGAACTTCTACTTTTTTTTTTTTTTTTAATTCTTTTCTTCTTCAGAATATATTTTACATGGAAAGTATACTGATATCAACAATTCTTCCTTCAAGTAAAGAGACAATATTTTCTAACTAAATGCAAATGACTTTGTCAAAGAACAGATATATTCATTTACTATAAACAAAAAGTTTTTCAATGGAAGTTTCTGGGAATGTTTTAGCTAAAACTAGGCTGGGTTTTAATTGGAAATTTTAATAACTTATACAAAGAAAATTTTACAGATGTACTATTTTCCAAAAGAATCATTGCTTTAAAATTGTATTTTATTTTTAGTATTGGTAAATACAACAAAGAATAAAACATTTTAGAAGAGAACAATTCTCAATAAGCTAATTCTAACTTCTTTTATACAAAAGATCTAATCTTGTTTGTAATAATGCGCATTCAATAAAAAAAAAATACCAAATGCTGGTAAAGCTGTAGAATAGTAGGAATCCTTACATATGTGTTCATGGAACCGTCAAGGATTGTTATGGACTAAATTGTGTTCCCCCCCAAATATATGTTGAAGTCCAAACTCTTATACCTGTGAATATTAATTTGATTGGAATAAAGGGTCTTTTCTTGAAGATATTATCAGTTAATGAGGTTGACCCTTATGAATAAGGTCAGTTTTTGTCTCTTCTGAGAGGTGTTACAAAAGAAGAGAATAGACACAAAGACAGAAGGGCACAAAGGGGTCAGGAACCACATAAAGATACATCTACAAGTCTTAGACTATCAAGAGTTGCCTGGGGCTATGAGAAGCTAAAAGAAAAAAAGACAAGTAAGGAACTTCCCATAGAAACAATACAGAAAGAGAACATACAGCTGCTCATGCACTGAAAGTGAAATACTGGCCACAATTGTGAGAACATTTCTGTTCTTTAAAGCTATCACTTTGTAGTGTTTTTATTATTGTGGCCCTTGAAAAAAAAAAAAGACAAATGTGCAGTCATTTGTAGAACATTATGGGAATTTTTTTTAGAAAGTTTACCATAATATTGGCATAAAATCTTGCTATCACATTGTTATTGCTGTTGTTAGGTGCCATCGAGTCGGTACCGATTCATAGCGACCCTATGCACAACAGAAGGAAACACTGCCCGATCCTGGGGCAACCTCACTATTGTTGCCATGCTTGAGCTCACTGATGCTGCCACTTTGCCAATCCATCTTGCTGGGGGTCTTCCTCTTTTTCTCTGACACTCCACCTTACCAAACATGATATCCTTCTCCAGCGACTAATTATTATTTCAAATGAGTTGAAAACTTATGTACACACAAAATTCTATAAAAGAAGTTTTATTAATAATTTCCCAAACCCACCAAGATATCTTTTAATACGTTAATAGATAAACTCTAGTATACATATGTAAGGGCCCTGGTGTGGCACTGTAGGATAAACATGGAACTGGTAACCAAAAGGTCAACAATTTAAACACACCAACTGCTCTTGGAGACCAGTTACAGAGTCCCTGTGAGTTGTGACCAACTCAAAAGCACACAACAACAATGACCACAGTGTATTTGCAATGATATATTGCTCTCTGAAAATTAAGAAGCAATATGTTTTTGTAGTTGTGAAGTGCCATAGAGTAGGTTTTGACCCATAATGACCGTGAATAGGATTTTCGAGGAGCAGCTGTTAAGCATGAACAGCTGACCTTGCAGTTCAAGTAGCAATATACACAAATGCATATTTCTTACTAAAAAAAAAAAAGTCAGATTGAAAAGGCTACATATTGCTACATATTGTATCAATCCAATCCTTGCAGATGGCAAGGTTATATATATATATATACATTGTTGTTAAGTGCCATTGAGTTGGTTCCGACCCATAGCGACCCTGTATAGGGTTTCTGAGGAGCATTTGGTGAGCTTGAACTGCCATTCCTTGCAGTTCAAACGGATTTGCAGTCTGGCACAATAACCCACAACGCCACACAAGATGCCACACAAGGACTCTCTACTATAAATATAAAAAGGAGCTCTGGTAGCATAGTGGCTACGAATCGGGCTGTGAACCGCAAGGTCAGCAGTTCGAAACTACCAGCTGTTCTGTGGGAGAAAGATGAGACTTTCTACTCCTGTAAAGATTTACAGCGTCGGAAACCCTGTACAGGGTCGCTAGGAGTCGGAACCGACTCCATGGCACATAATAACAATAACAAGTGGTTACGAAGCAGGCTGCGAATCTCAAGGTCAGCAGTTCGAAACTACCAGCTGTTCCGTAAGAGAAAGATGAGGCTTTCTGCTCCCGTAAAGCTTTACAGACTCAGAAACCCTGTATAGGGTCGCTATGAGTTGGAACCGACTCCATGGCACATGACAACAACATAT
>NW_006408523.1:29770046-29771671 GCF_000296735.1 Chrysochloris asiatica | reverse complement strand
TGGAAGAACTAGAGACAGAATGCTCCTGAGAAGGATGATGATGGGACTTTATCACATACATTTCCTATATGCTATCAGGAGGGACTAGTTACTGGAAAAGAACATTAAGCTTGGTAAAGTAGAAGGTCAGCAATAAGATATTCAATGAAATGGTTTGACAAAGTGGCTACAACAATGGGCTGAACCATAAAAGCAATAATGAGGATAGTGCAGGACCAAGCAGTGTTTTCTTCTGCTATAATTGGAGTCACTATGAATAAAAAATGACTGAACAGCAACTAAAAACACCCCCTTAGAATGATCTTTCCTATATGTAATTACTGATGACTAGAATGCAGAGGTTGGAAACAAATAGGAACGATCCAGCCTTCATGATCAAATCAATGCTGGAGTCTGCATGATTGAATTTTGCAAGAACAATGACTTCTTCATTGCAAATACCCTTTTTAAAAACATGAAAGATGATTATACACAAGGACCTCACCCGAGAGCATGCACAGAAATCAAATTGATTACATCTGTGGAACGAGATGGTGGAAAATGTCATATCATCAGCCAAAACAAGGCCAGGGGCTGGCTGTGGAACAGACCATCAATTACTCAAATGAAAATTGAAGCTGAAGAAAAATTTAAAAAGATCATGAGATACAAAATTTGACCCTGAACATGTCCCACCTGAATTTACAGATCATCCCAATAACAGTTTGATGCATTGGACACTATTGAGAGAATACCAGAAAAGCTGTGGGATGACATCAAAAATAAAGGAAGAAAGCCAAAGGTTATTAAGAACAAAAGAAATAGGGAAAACACCAAGATAGGTGTCAGAAGAGACTCTGAAACTAGCTCTCCAGTGTAAAGATACTAAGGCAAATGTAAGAAATGAGGAAATAAAAGAGCTGAACAGAACATTTAAAGGGGTATTTTAAGAAGACAAAGTAAAGTGTTATAATGAAATGTGCAAAGACCTGGAGTTAGAAAACCAAATGAAAAAACTCACTCAGTATTTATTAAGGTTAAAAATTCACTCAGTATTTATTAAGGTTAAAAAAAAAAATTGAAGAAAAAATTTAAGACTTAACTTGCATTATTGAAGGATTCCATGGGCAAAATACTGAATGATGAAAAAAGTGTCAAAAGAAGATGAAAGGAATATATAGAGTCACTGTACCAAAAAGAAATGGATGATATTCAATCATTTAAAAAAGATAGCATATGATCAAAAGTCAATGATATGAAGGAAGAATTCCAAGGAGCACTAAAGTTCCTGGCAAAAAAATAAAGTTTACAGGGAATTGATGGAATAAAAATAGAAATCTTTCAACAACCTGATGCAGTACTGGAGGCACTCACTCTTCTATGCCAAGAAAATTGGAAGACAGCTACCTGGCAAATTGATTGGACCAGCCAGCGGTTCAAGCCAGATTCAGATGAGAACATGGAATGAGGACATCACTGCTATCACGTGGGTTTTGGGTGAAAACAGAGAATACCAGAAAGAGGTTTACCTCTGCTCTATTGACTATGCAAAGGCTTTTGATTGTGTTAATTTTGATAAATTGTGGACAACCTTGTGGAGAATGAAAATTAATATTCCAGAACACCTAATTGTGCTCATGAGGAAC
>NW_006408523.1:29750154-29767603 GCF_000296735.1 Chrysochloris asiatica | reverse complement strand
ATAGATAGATAGATAGATAGATAGATATTGTTATTATGTATATATATACATATATACATACACATATATATGTATGTTGTTATGTACCGTGGAGTTGGTTCCGATTCATAGTGACCCTGTACAGGGTTTCCGAGGCTGTGAATCTTTAAGGGAGCAGAAAGCCTCATCTTTCTCCTGGGCAAAAGCTGTTAGTTTCCAACTGTTGACCAGTGAGATTAGCATCCCGATTTGTAACCATTATGCTACCTGCGCTTCTATCTATCTATCTATCTATCTATCTATCTATCTATCATCTATCTATCTATCATCTATCTATCTATCATCTATCTATCTATCTATCTATCATCTATCTATCTATCTATCTATCTATCTATCTATCTATCTATCTCGCTATCATCTATCTATCTATCCATCTATCATCTATCTATCTATGTGTAATCACCAAACCAACCCCACTGCCAGCTGGTTGATTAAACTCATAGTGACTCAGGGTTTCCAAGACAGAAACAGCCAACCTCATCATAATCCGCAGGAGCAGATGTTGAGTTCGAACCATCAATCTGGTAGTCCAGTGTTTGCTCAAAAGTGTCTCCTTGTGCAAAATGGTGGTGCTCAATTGCATATTGCACACTGAAAGAAGCCAGATTGAAAAGGTTACGTATTTTATTAATCCAACTATAGTACATTCTGGAGAAGGCAAGACAATAGACATACTAAAAAGATCAGTTGTTAAGATTTTAAGGGGAAGAAGGACACGTATGAATAAAGAGCACAGGAGATTTTTCTAGTTGTTGTTAAGTGCCGTCAAGTCAGTTCTGGCTCATAGTGACCCTGTATATGGTTTCTGAGGAGCCGTGGTTCAAACAGACCTGTATTCTAGTGCTTATCATTTCGCCCACCTCAGCACTCTATTTTTCTAGTAGTGAATTATTTTGTATGAGACTGTAATTTTAGATATATAGCATTAGGTCATGGACTTTAATGTAAACAATGGGCATTAGTTAACAGTAATGTACCAATCATTTTAATAGATGTACTACACTAATGCAAGATGTCAACACTAGGAAATTTTGCATATGGGCATTTTCAAATCTAAAGCTGTTCTATAAAGATAAAATATATAAATTTTTAAGTGGGCATATTTAAATAAAGAGAGAAGGTATATTAAATGAATATGCTAAGACAGGTTTGACTGAAGTGTGTAGAGTTCTATATAGGATGCATATTGAACATAAAATTATGAAAGCATCTCATTTTCCTTGAAAAAACATACTTTGAATTTTTATCTTATTTTTAATCACAGTTGCCAAATTGAGTCATGCATGTAATTATATATCATATATTAAGAATTTTTGAGATGGTGTTGCATGTATTATTACACCATGATGAATTATATGACCTTGCTTGCTTAGCATTTATGTCTATGTATTTTGAAGGTTTGCCCCAAACCAAAATTACAGTCTTTCAAGTGTCCAGTCTAAAATTTAAAAAGTTTGGAAGTCTTTACTCCCATCTTCATAACAAGAATAAAGATAAAGAAATGGAAATCCAGCTACTCTTCTTAGATTTATCAGATAATTAAGGTCACAGCATAAACTACAGTCAACAAAATTAGGGTGACAGAAAGGTAAACAGAGAGGATCACAATTTATCAGAAACCTAAGACAACATATGGAACCAATACAGGCAGTGGTTGACAATTTATTGAAAGCTTAATATGGACTATCTTTAGAGATACAAATGCCAAGAAGCCTGAGTCTTAGGAGGACCCACACTTGGAAGTTTTAAGTTCAGGAGCCTCACCAGATACTTAGTGTGATGGTCAGAAAGAAATCCTGTTGTTCTGTCAACAGGGAGGGGGAAAGTTTCTGCTTTGAAATATGTGTAGAGTTCTCAGTTTTTCTTAACTTGGTCTCTCTTCAAGGGAAGTATTTTACAAGACTCTAACCCAATTGGGTTTTATCAAAGTTTAAGTAAGCAGGAAAAAAAAAACAAAAAACCAAACTCAGTCCTCTCTAGTTTTCCTTTCCCAAACAAGGGGGACTGAAATCTATAAGCATAGGATGATAGAACATTTTCCCTCTCCCCGACTCCTAACCACTACACAAAAGGGATTGCAAAGCTCTCACTCTGTTTAAGGAGGTTTTAGGTGAAACACAAATTCAACCCAGCCACAGACAGGCCTCAAGTCTTTTCTGATTCACAGTGACCTTATAGAACAAAATAGAACTGCACCTTAGGATTCCCAAGAGTATAAAGCTTTGCAGAAGGAGAATGGCTATGGGAGGTTTGATCCAGTGACCTTGTGATTAGCAGCCCAATACTTAATTCACTCTAACATCTAGACTCCTTACAAATACAACAGAGGAGCCAAAACACCAGAGCCAGAATTTGACAGGACTGCCTTATTGTTCTGGGTCTCACAAGTTTTCCGTCTTTGATAGGGTGCAATCTTAGCATTTTTTTTTATCACTTGACTTTAGTGGGACAAATTGGAATTTTCCTTCTCCTACAGGTTTTGTGTTACACAGCTTCTGGCTTTTCAAGGTTTTATTTTATTAGCCTTGCTGTTGGTGTGTTCCATGCCATCTAGTTGGTTCTGAGCCACAGAAATCCTTTATAGGACTTTTAGGGAAATTGCAAATGTAATATTTTTGCTACTGCAGCCCTTTGCATCAAAATATAACTGTAGTAAGCCATAAACAGACTATAGTTAAAAAGATAAATATATAATTTTACACTAGAAGACTATCTCTTCATACTCACTTATTCAAAATACTATGTTTAATTATAAAACCATTTCTTTAAATTCTGTCTATACCTAGTTTTGTAGGAGAAGATGAGCCATTCTGCTTCTGTAAAAATTTACCATTTCATCCAAAGCATACAAAGGCACTTTATATAATGCACAAAACTAATTAAGAATGAACCAAAAATATAAACTGAAATTATAAAGTTCTTGGAAGAAAACCTAGCAATGAAAGTATGGGACCTAAGTATTTTTTATTTGCTTTGTGATTTTTAGTGGCAGATTATCAAACACAAAATTGAATGCATGAGGAACAGAAGAAAAATGCAGAAGTGTGCCTTTATGAAAATTAAATACTCATGTTCATCAGAAGACTTAATCCAAAGAGTAAAAGACAACACAAAGATTGGAAAAAAAGTCTTTTGAAGTCTACATCAATGCTGTTAAGTACTATCAAATCAATTCCAACTTATTGCAACGCAGTACAGGGTTTTTGAGCAGTGACTGTTTTGTTTGAACTGCTAAACTTTAGGTTCATGGTGGTGTGCTGTGGAGTCAATTCCGACTCATAGCGACCCTGCATAGGGTTTCCAAGCCTGTAAATCTTTAAGGGAGCAGAAAGTCTCATCTTTCTTCCCCGGACCGGTTGGTAGTTTCAAACTTCTGACCTCAAGGGTAGCAGCCTCTTCTCTTAACCACTATGCTACGTTACCAGAGCTCCTCTAGGGTAGTGCTGCTGCATGCCTTGGAGTCAGTTCCGACACATAGCGACCCTGTTTAGTTTCTGAGGCTGCAAATCTTCACGGGAGCAGAGCGCCTCGTCTTTCTCCCGCAGAACAGTTGGTAGTTTCGAACTGCTGACCTTGAGGTTCGCAGTCCGATTCATAATCACTACGCAAGTAAAAGAGTATTACTATAAAATCATAGAAAACCTTCATTAAATAAAAATATAAAAATGTGAAGGTATTGTTTTTTTGACATATTCTCCATGTACATCTATATACTCTGGAAAGTCATATTTCCATCTTTATAATCCTTCCTTAGTGTGGCACTGTAGGATAAGCCACCAGGGATACTTATCATTAGTTATTAGAATGTAGGCATTCAAGACTTTAATTGAATGCCACTTTACCACTGTTTCAATGATAATTATAAAACAATTTTTTTTTTCTTTTTATAAAAAGAAGCAACAAATGTTGGTGAGAATGTGGGGAGGCCATAACCCTTACGGACTGGTGGGGCAAATGTAAAATAGTAAAACAATTGTGTAATGTTATGGTCAAGGAAAAGGAGGAAGACTCCCCAACAATCGATTGACCCAGTGGCAACAGAAATGGGCTCACACATAACAACTGTGAGTATGATGCAAGACTGGGCAGTCTTTCCTGTGCAGAGGATCACTCTATGGCATCTAACAGCAACAACATGTGTAGGGTACATAGCTATACTTTTTTGTTTAGGCAAAAGTATATGGTTAGAACAAATCATGTCTTCCTTGATGTTTTCTAATAATTTTGACCAGGAAAAACTCATTAACTGCACTTGTTTACGCGTCAGCATAGCAAATTCTAATAAAAGTGTAGCAAATTCTTGTAAAAGCATAGAAAGAATAGTTAGAAATTTAGAACCAATACTAGCATCCAGGAATGCTATTTAGAGAGACGAGGAAGTGGAGAGAGACAAAAAGGGAAAGAAAAAATATTACTATCTTGTTGTGGTGGTATAGTGATTTATATAATTCTCTTGTTGTTAAATGGCATCGAGTCAGTTTCTACTCATAGCATACCAGTACTGAGTTTCCAACGAGTGACTGATAGGTTTGAATTGCCAACATGGTATTACACAGTCTAGTGCTTATCTTACAGCACCAAACCATGACTTCTAGATATGGTAATTGAATGAGCCATTTTGAACATACAGCCCAGATGTGCTTTTAGGTGACTTTAACTGACATTTGAGTGGACTTGTATGAGTAATCCTGAGAGAGAATAGGCCAGCGATGAACAGTCTACCACTGAAGAGAGTACATTCTGTGGCAGGTTTTCACATGGCGTTAAACATGCAGAATAATCTACGAAGGCATGTTTGAGGCTAGGAAACTGTAATTACTGGTGGAATCTGTCAGAATATTTTGCTTTGTTTTGCTGTAATAGTGATGAACAACCAGGGCCAAAAAAAGGAGAAAGGAAGTTCTATTGCACATGTGAGATTTGAGAATGGAAAACTTCTGAGAAACATTTTCAAAATGGCTAAGGCATTGATATTTTTCAGTAACAAGCTATGTTACTACTTGATTTAACAGTTATTCAAAAATTCTGAGTACATAAAAGTATATAAATAATGGGAATTGAAAATGCAGTTAGGTAATTTTTAAATTGTGCGTTGCAAATACTTTTTTTTTTACATTGTATTTAAGAATCTTTATTTTTACTTATGTTGTTGTTCTTAGGTGCTGTCAAATCAGTTTTAAAGTGTAGCAACCCTATAAACAATAGAATGAAACACTGCCCGGTCCTACTTCAGCCTCAAGATTGTTGTTACATTTGAGCTCATTGCTACTGCCACTGGGCTAGCCCATCTTGTTGCTGGTCTTCCTTTTTTGCACTGACCCTCCATTTTAGCTAGCATGATTTCTTTTTCCAGGGACTGGTCCCTCCTGATAACAAGTTCAAAGCATGAGATACTAAATCTCTCTAAGGAATAGTTTTCTAACACAGATTTGTTTGTTCTGGCAGTCCATAATACTCTTAATAGTCTTCCGCAACACCTTAAGTCAAATGCATACTTTCTCCTACTGTCTTCCTCATTCATTGTCCAACTTTTATATGCATATGAGGCTGTTGAAAATATCGTGACTTGGGTCAGGGCAAATACTTATTGCTACTTTTCACATAAAATTCAACTGTTCAAAAATTAACTGTGTAATTACATATCCAAATGATATAAATATTTAGGATTAATATAAAAATGCCAAAGGGCCTACATATTTCTAATATCTAATGTAAAAACATATTTGAATATCAAATATATTTTGCTTACAATTAAAGAATACTTTGTCTTTTAAAATCTAACTTGGAACTTCATAAACAAAAGTCTGATTTACTATTTCATGCAATATTGGAGTTTAAGTGTTAAGTTTAAAATATTGAACATTGAATGTTTTATTACTTCTTCAGTTTTCTGTTTCTCATATTATTACTATGCCTTTAGATGTCTATATTTCCTAAACAATGTTACAATATAATGCTTTTTTATTAAAAATGTAATATTTTTTGAAATTACAAATATAAGTTTGGTATAAATAAATTGGGTCAACATATATTAAGTGCATTTTTATATTATGTACACTCTGTTTTTATTTATATATATATGGATGACGCTCTGGTTCTGTACAATGAGCACCGGACAGCAAGCAAGAAGCTCAGTGCCTGGAGCCCATTCAGCCGCTCTGTAGAAGAAAAGATGAGGCTTTCTCTTTCTGCAAAGTTTTACAATCTCAGAAATTCTATATGGGGTCACTAGGAGTCAGAACTAACTCAACAGCATTTAACAACAATGTCAGGATATTTTGTATCTTTTAATTCTTGAAAATATATTTAGCATTTCAGTATGCATATTAGAGACTCTTTTAATAATCTACTAATTTGGGTATTAGTGACTCATTTCATGCCTTAATCAACCTTATTGAATTGGATCATGTGACTTGCAGCATGTCAAATTTATTCTCACACTTTCATCAAATGAAAGATGTAGCAGCTGCTAAGGAAGCATTAATAATTCCTTGGGTAGGAGTTCAACAATCATATATGCAAAACTTATTTCAATCTGTTAGTGCATATTGACTTGAAAAATTACTTGACACTTGAATTTTTCTATTGGTACTAATTGATTTACATGCATAGGAAATGATTGCTTACAACAGCAGCAATTTCAATGAGAAATGCAAATCTTAACCAATACAAGAAAACCTGCTGTCTCATTTTGCTGCTTAAATAAGCACCTAACTCAAATACTTTGTCAATTGAGTTTAGGTAATGTCATATTTATTAAAATGTGATGAATTATTTTGTAAACCACTGAATTAGAAGAAAGTCTTGACTGCTTTTCCATTTTTCTGCATATTTACAGAATGGAGTAATACTACCTTGATTTTTATAAGACTTATTGTTAATGCAAAAAATTCTTAATGTCTATTTGTCATAGAATTTATTTTATTATTTAATTCTTGCAATAAATGTACACAGTATGTTTAAGGGTGCTGAGATAATAATACCATAGAGCTATCCTATCATTCAGTTTTTTTCATGCACTAAAATGTGCAAACATTAAGCTTTCCTTTTGTAATTTAGAATTCTGATTGTCCATCACATGCAAAATGCTATGGGACTCAAGGTATCATCTTGTCCAAACCAGATAGAGAAAAAATTTTTTTGCAAAAGTGTATTAAGAAGGCTCTCCATTGCAACATCTTCAGGGTACAGCTTCTCAATTCTGAAAAACCCTAATTAGTATTTAAATGTTCAAAACTAAGAGACAAAAGAAGAGGGCAGACTCAAATATCTCTTGCTATTCTGAATTCATTTTATTATTTTGAATACTAAACATATTTCTATTTTGCATCAAATTCATGTTTCTGAAATATAATTGTTAGTATACATTGGTCCTACAAACTAGTGGGAAAGCTATAAAATGAGAGAAAGGGAGCAAAGCTCTGAGGAATAGACATCTAAATATTAATTTTTAAACAATGAAAAGAAGACTCTAGATTAAAACTCTGGATTTTTTAAAGCTGGTATTTTCTCCAATATAATCACTTGCATGAAAACTGAAATTGACATTTATTTTTTTTAATTCACATAAATGTGGCATTGCAGTTTATAAAACAATGTAGCTATGTTGTTGCTGACATTCATGTTAAACATCTATATCAAAGACTTGTGAGACTAATAGAATTCAAATTAATATAATAAAAAGCAAAATACTTGCACAAATAGCTTGATTGTTAGTCAAAAAGCTGACAGTACAAACCACCAATTGCTCTACAGGAGAAAGATACGGAAGTCTCCTTTCATAAAGTTTTATAGCCTTGCATATCTTTTGGGGTAATTCTACTTCGTCTTACAGGCCCTCTGTAAATCAAAAATGACTTAATGCAAAGAATAAAAAACACTAACAACTAAACTTATGAGAAAGAACTTAGCAAGTATTGGTTATACAAGGAATAGTTATTTATATATCAAGGTATATTTGATATATATACTACTATATAGAGTAGTCTTGCTTTTTCAAAATTTAACATCCATTTGGGAAAGGAAATCTTTTTTTTTTTTTTTTTTTAAATACATGATGAAATTCTAATTTCCTAGTAAAAACCAGGAAACCAGAGTGAATTTTATTATATAGACATGTACATATTTCTGTTATCTAAATTTAGAAATAGTGTATTGTTACAAAGTCTTGAAAAAGCCTATTGTTGTTGTTGTTAGTGCTGACCCTTCACCTTACCAAACATGATATCCTTCTCCAGCGCCTGGTCCCTCGTGACAATATGTCCAATGTATGAGAGATAAAGTTTGACCATCCTGGCCTCCAAGGAGCACTCTGGATGCACTTCTTCCAGCACGGATCTGTTTGTTCTTTTGGCAGCCCATGGCACTTTCAATATTCTCCTCCAACACCATAACTCAAATGCATCAATTCTTCTACGGTCTTCTTTTTCACTGTTTTCGCATACATATGAGGTTACTGAAAATACCATGACTTGGGTTAGGTGCACGTTGGTCTTCAAGCTAACATCTTTGCTCTTCAATGCTTAAAAAAGTTCCTGTGCAGCAGATTTGCCTAATGCAATATGTTAGTAATTTCTTGACTGTGACTTCCATGAGTGTTGATGGTTGATCCAAGAAGAATGAAGTCCTTGAGAACTTCAATCTTTTCTCTGTTCATAAGAATGTTGTTTATTTGTCCAGCGATGAGGATTTTTGTTTTCTTTACATTGAGATGCAATCCATATCGAAGGTTGTGCTCTTTCATATTTCATCAGAAGACAGTTTAAGTCCTCTTCACTTTCAGCAAGCAAGGTTGTATCATCTGCCTATCACAGGTTGTTAATGAGTCTTCCTCCAATCCTGATGCCACATTTTTCTTCATATAATTCAACTTCTTGGATTATTTGCTCAGCATACAGGAGGAATAAGTATGTCACACACTTTCTTAATTTTAAACTATTAAATGTTCCCATGTTCTGTTTGAACAACTGCCTGTTGTTTCGTGTACAGATTCTTCATGAGCACAATGAATTGTTCCGGAATACTCATACTTCGTAATGTTGTCTATAACTTGTTATGATCCACACAATCAAAAGCTTTTCGGTAGTCAATAAAGCACAGGTAATTGGTTTTCTGGCATTATCTACTTTCAGTCAAGATCCATCGGATATCCGCATTCCATTGGTTCACCTCTCTTTGGAATGGGCACAAATAGGGATCTTTTCAAATCAGTTGGCCAGATGGACGTCTTCCAAATTTCTTGGCATTGATGAATAGTGCCTCCAGTGCTGCCTCACTTGCTTGAAAGATTTCAATTTTTATTCCATCAATTCCTGGTGTGTTGTTCTTTGCTGATTACTTCAATGCACCTTGGACTTCTCCCTTCAGTATCATTGGCTTTGTATCATATGTGTGTTACTTCTTGAAACAGTTGAACATCAACCATTTACTTTTGGTACAGTGACTGTATATTCCATCATGCTTTCTGCATCATTCAATAATTTTCCCAGAGAATCCTTTAATAATGAAAGTCGGGGCTTGAATTTTTTCTTGAGTTTCTCCAGCTTGAGAAATGCTGAGCATGTTCTTCTTTTTTGGTTTCCTGACTCCAGATCTTTACACATTCTGTTGTTATATTTGACTTTGTCTTCTTGAACTGACCTTTGAAATTTTCTGTTCAGCTCTTGTACATCATCATTTCTTCTATTTGCTTCAGCATCTATGTGCTGGAGAGCAAGTTTACGAGCCTTTTCTGATATCCATTTTGGTCTTTTCCTTCTTTCTTGTTTTCTTAATGACCTTGTGCTTTTTTCCTGTATGATGTTCTTGATGTCATCCCACAACTCTTCTGGTGTTCAGTGTTTAATGTATCAAATCTGTTCTTAAGATGATCTCTAAATTCAGCTGGGATACATTCAAGGTCATCTTTTGGCTCTTGTGGACTTGATTTCATTTTCTTCAAGAAAAAGAAGAAAGAAAAAAAAAAGCAGAAAATAAAGAAGCCTGTAATATACTATTAATTGTTTTCTTTTTGCTATACTCCAATCACAGGTAGAATTGATTACAAGAAGTATATGCCACATATATTGATTCTAGACAGGGATTGTTTAATTATTTGCTCAATCAATAAAATACATTAAGAATAAGCTATGTGATAAACTTCTGAATTTAATGTTGCTGACAATGTATGAACTGGATTTAAAACTCAAATTTAAGTAACAGAGATAATATTAGTAATTGGATATGTTGTTGTTATGTGCTGTTGAGTCGATTCTGACCCATAGCAACCCTGTATAGTGTTTCTGAGGAGAAGCTGGTGAGCTTGAACCACCGACCTTGCAGTTCAAATGTCTCCGCAGTATGGTGCATTAACCCATAGCACCACACCAGGACTCTGTATTTGGATACATATATGTGCATGTATATATGTATTTGGGCCCAATCCAAGCCATGGCATTTTCAATAACCTCATACGCATGCGAAAGCTGGACAGTAAGTAAGGAAGACCCTAGAAGAATTGATGCATTTGAGTTATGGTGTTGTAGGAGAATATTGAAAGTGCCATGGGCTGCCAAAAGAACCAACAGATCTGTGTTGGAAGAATTGCAGCCAGAGTGCTCCTTGAAGGCCAGGATGGCCAAACTTCATCTCTCATACTTTGGACATATTGTCAGGAGGACCCAGTCGCTGGAGAAGGATATCATGTTTGGTAAGGTGGAGGTTCAGAGAAAATGAAGAAGACCCCCAATGAGATGGATTGACCAAATGGCAGCATTGATAGACTCAAGTGTGTCAATAATAGTGAGGTTGTCTCAGGATCGGGCAGTGTTTCCTTCTTCTGTGCATAGGGTCGTTATGAGTCAGTACCAACCCGATGGCACCTAACAACAACAATGTGCAAATAACAATAGAACAGAATAATTTTTTGAATAAGTATACATGTTTTATTGAATGGTAAAAGAAAGAGAGCATACGTGCTGCTTAGGGACAGAGGTAGTTTGATAAACTTGATTTTGTTTGAAACTTGATGGAGCTGACAGATGTGTTTTTATTTCACTTATCTTTTTGGCTTAATTAGCTCATGGGGGATTTTGGGTTACTGCCTTTGTTTTAATATTTAATTCTAATATTCCATACAATTTACACATTTTAAATGGAGCCCTGTAGTGCAGTGGTTAAAATACTCAGTTGTTAATTGAAAGGTCTGTGGTTTGAACCCACCAGCCCACTCCAGGGGAAGAGCATGTGGCAATCTACATCCATAAAGTTTTACAGCATTGAAAACACTAAGGGGTAGGTTTATCCAGTATGCAATGAGTTTGTTTTGCTTTAGTATCCAATAACTCTGTAGACATATACTTATTGAAATCTTAATCTAGACTACCAATAAATTCGGCACTGCATAAACATTGAGGTGAAAAGCTTAAAGTTGGTAGTTAGCCTCTAAATATCCATATTATGGAAAATTGTATTTTCCTGTATGAAATGTTTGGAGCTTCTTCCTTTCACTTGCAAATCAAAATAAAGTATCCCAAACCATCCAAACTCATTAACATGAACTATTTTGCTTATCTGTCACTTTCCTAATGAACACACACACACACAGTCACACACAGTCACACACAATGATTTTAAGGACCTCATAATTTCATTTTAATTTCGCTAACATACTTACACAACCCTTTTCTTTTTAGTACATTATGATTTCATTTTATATTTAACTGATTAGTTAGTGGAGTCCTGGTCTGGATCTGAAGAATAAGCACTGGATTGCCAACTGCAAGGTCAGAAGTTCAAACGCACAAGCCGATATTTGGAAAACCTACACAGCCTCACTATGAGTCGGAACTGGCAAAACGGCCCTTAACAGCAACAAAAACAATTAGTAAATATACACGTGATTTTTGTCCAATGTATATGTATACACACACACACATATATGGTCGTAGTTTCTTAGAACATTTGTATATTTTTGTTGTTCATTGTCTTAATGTCAGTTCCAGTTCATAGTGAAAAACTGGAAACTCCTATATGGAGTTTCAAAGGAGTGGCTTATGGATTTGAACTGCCAAACTTACAGTAAGTAATACAGTGCTTATCTTACAGCACCATACCAGGAATCCTATGGAGTCCTGTTTTGGAGTTATATAATAAAGCACTGCACCACAATGTCGGTCTGAGCCACAAGGTGGCAGTTTAAACTCACCAGCTGTTTTTGGAAATCCTATAAAGGGTCCCTATGGGTTGTAACTGAATTGACGGCACTTAACAACAATTTCTATCTGCCTTTTATGGTTTCCTAAAGTAGCAACCTTCATGATACATGAAAACCTGTGCTCTACTGCATAACTTTTCTGATTGAATGTTTTTCAAGCTGTTTGAATATTTTCTAGATTGTCCTGTATACATTTGACCACTATATTTTTTCATATTTGCTGATTCATTGTTATTTATTATAACATTTATGCATATAATATAGTCACCTGTGGATATATATAACATATTTGTTCTAGGAAATATTCTTATTGAAATTATTTTATGACATTCTGTACATGATCTTGTAAAATCCATAATGAGAACTTAGCCATTGTAAACAGGACACACTTTTCTTGTTATCTAAAAAAAAGTAGATGGAACAGTGACATATTTCTGATGACATATTTTTGGTGTCACATTTTGTACCACATGAAAGCTGTTACCAGTAATCTAAAAAGAAGAATAAAGTATAGTGAGTACATAAAATCTGTTTTTGTTTTGTTTTTACAGATAGGGATCTTAATGAAAAGAAATGGATTATATCTTGATTGAACGTTTTATTGTAGACCAAGTGGTTTACATAAAGAAATGAATCAAACCATAATTCGATTGAACTGTTCAATTTTACTCAAGGTTGCATAATAAAAAAAGGATGCTTTATTTTACTCTGAAAGTTTGAAAGTTATTTTAATGAAATTATAGATAAGTGGGAGTAGTTATGTTATCAACTTGCAATTCTATGAAGAGAAGAGGAAAAACCTGTTACTGACATCAGTGGGATCTACAAAACTATTAGTGGAAAGTTTATAAACAAAAAAGTTTACTTTCTGAATAATCAAAAACAATACTGGTATAGTAAATGACAAGCATAATTCTGTTTTGTTTTTATAGTATTTCTTTTTGATGCAATAATAATGTTTCCTATCATATTTATGTATATACTCACTGCCTCAGACTGGGTTCTCTAGAGAACACAAGTTGAAAAAACTGATTATATATCCATATATATGTATGTGTGTGGAGACTTCAAAAAGTTTATGCAAAAATGAAATCAAATGATAATATATTTTTCTCTGGTGTTTTGGGAGCCTCTTCGCATATTGATACAGTTCACATCCCAAGGGGAGACTCCCTTTCAACTGATTGGCTGATCATAGAATATTTCATCATGGAGGTGATTAAATTATTACCCAACTGTCATGCCACAGAATCAAGGTCCATCCAAATTGGCATCCAATCTTAACCATCACAATCGACCTCTTGTGAACTTGGCACATGTACACAACTTTTAAACCATACATAATATTTAAATAAAGATCATTATAAATGCATACTTTTGCCTAACACATGTACAACCAGAACTGTATTATTCTCATTTACATCTTATATTTTATAAGTGAAGAACACAAAAATATCTGATGCACACATAGAAAGAAGAAATATTCATCACATTGCAGTAGTGTGGCAGTTAAAATTTAGTAATCCTCCTTGATGTTCTAATAGAATTACATCCATGATGAGATCTGCTATGAGGATCTCAGCCAATTGAAAAGATGTTTCCTTGGGGGTATGACCTGCTTCCAATATATTAGAAACTCCGGCAAACCTTGCTTGCTTTTTGCTGTGTCTAGAACTTGCATCTGGTTCATAATCTAGCTTCCAGTTATTTAGATTTAAGCCAGAGACCTGCTGAATTACATGCCAATCCTGGGAGTCATTAGCAGCATGCCATTTTGCCTGTAGACCTTAGATTCATTCACCTCTGCAGCCAGAAGCCTGCCATCCAAACCTCAATCTTGGATTCATCTGCCTAGCAGTTATGTGAGTCAGAAGAAGCTTCCAGGATGTCCATGGACTTGGGAGCTTGCATTCTTCTACAATTGTGTAAACCATTTCCTTGATATGAACTTTCTCTCTCTATCTATATATCTATATCTATATATACAGAAAGAGTGAGCAAGAGAGTCCTGGTGTGGTACTGTAGGATAAGCACTCGACTGTGAACCACAAGGTTGGCAGTTCAAATCCACCAGCTGCTCCTCAGAAACCCTATACAGAGTGTCTGTGAATTGAGACTGATTCAATACCACTTAGCAACAAGAACATATATATATATATATAAGCTTTACTGGTTTTGCTTCTTTACAGAATCCAGCCTAAGACATTGGCCGGATGACCACAGTAACCAGATAACATTCTTAATTTCTGGGTCAATGGAGTCAATACTATGTTTGTAGGTGGAGTATTCTTTTTTTGGGATGTTGTACTATAACAAGAGTGTCTTGGGAAAAAAAAGATTACTACTTCTATAGAACATACCATCCTATCCACATATTAAAATCTTCCTCCACTGAGGTCGCCCTTTGCTAAGCGTTTATTTTCACTACATTGGGACATTCAGAGTGCTCTATTCACATACCTCTTTCACATACCTCCTTGCCTCAAATTTCCAATAATAATCCCTCTAACACCCTAAACATCCAAACAAATAAACACTATCAGTGAAATAGTATATATTCACTTATCTGACCATTTCTCTTTCCAACAGTTCTTTGTGAGGAGTTCCCTTCACTATTGCCTTTCATGGAGGTCCCAGAAAGGGGCTGTAATGCTGGCGTTTTACACTTTTCATTGGTGCCTGAATAAATTACAGAACCATATATAAATCATGCATGATATTTTTTCTCCCTCAGTCAATGGATCATTGTAACTCCTAATGGGACTATGAATGCAGATTTGGTAAGATATGGTGATGAGACAGGAGTAGAGATGATGAACATTTCCACCACTACTTCATGTAACTTACCTGGGCCTTCAGGTCCTGCTTGTACCTATTGTCACATTGAAACTTCTTTTAATGATAGAATGCTGTCTGCATGTCCATCTTTGTAACTGTGGGAAAGACAATACTAAATTTATTGTGGTAGCTCAGATTGCATAGTGACTTGGTGGGCCATGGTTAAACATTCAGTCTCTACTAAGGTAGAGTAGCAAAGTAAATACTGTTTCTCAAAAGAAGCGTAGTTGTCTTCAGAGGGTGACAGATCTTTGCTCAAAAATTCTTAGGGTCTGTGCTATTATTTACCAGTAGGGTCCTATTAAAGTCTTCAAACAGCATCTCTATCTGCCACTGAAACCTCAAGCACTAGTGAGCCGGCTGCCTGGATTATATGGCCCAAATGGAAGAGGTGTTTGCACAGTAGCCTGTACTTATTGGATAGCCTTTTCTTGTTCTAGACCCCAATCAAAACAAAAGCCTCTTTGAATAATTTCATAAATAGGTCATAGTAGCACACCCGAATGATACATATATTTCCTCCAAAACCCAAAGAGTCCAACAAGATATTGGGTCTCCTTTTAAGTAGTAGTAGGGGACAGATACAATAATTTATCCTTCCCTTTAAAATGAATATCTTGACATGTTCCACACTTGCCCCATAGAAATTTCGCTGATATGGAAGGCATCTGAATGTTTGTCCAGTTAATTTCCCACCTTTTCACATGCAAATATTTTAGCAATAAATTTAGTTACTGATAACTTTTTTCTTACTGGGACCTATCAACATACAGCCATCAATATAATGGTGACGTGCTGTGGAAATGAATACATGATAAAGGTGCCTAAAGACTTAGTTATGAAACTATGCTGGAGAGCTGACATACTCCTGAGAAAGGACATTAATGGTGTAATTTTGGCCTTGCCAGTTGAAAGTAAACTGCTTCTGGTAATCATTCAAGACTGGAATTGACAAAAATGCATTGACCAGATGAACATCTGCATACCAAGTACCAGGGGATGTATCCAATAGCCCAGGCAAGAAATCACAGCTGGAGCAGCAACTGCAATTGGAATTACTACCTGATTAGGGTTCCAATAATACACTTCATTCTCCATGATCCATCTGTTTTTCACACAGACCAGATAGTCAAGTCAAATGCTGATGTGGTGGGAGTCACTATTCCTGCATCTTTCAAGTCCTGGATGGTGACACTAACTTTTGTAATCCCTCCAGGAATGTGGCCTTACATTTGGTTTACTATTTTCATAGGTAGATGCAGATCTAATGGCTTTCACTTGACTTTTCCTATCATAATGGCCCTTATTCCACATAGCAGAGATCCAATGTAAGTGTTCTGCCAATTGATGAGTATATCTATTCCAATTATGCATTAAAGAACTGGGGAAATCACTACAGGGTGCATTCTGCAATTCGCTGGATCTACTGTGAGATCAATCTGAGCTAAGATGCCATTAATAATTTAACTTCCATATACCATTACTCTGACTGGCGAGTCACCACATTTCGGGTATCCTCAAATTAGTGTCAATTCAGATCCATTATAGAGAATTCCCTGAAAGATCTGATTATTTACTTTTCCAAAGTGAGCAGTTACTCTCATTAAAAGTTATAGATTTCATTGGGAAAGGTTGGGAAAAAGATTAATAGTATACATTTTTTGTCATCGTGGTGGAGTTCTTCCTCAAGGTGATCCGAGGCCATTCAAGGAATTGGAGGTCTGTAAACTGGTGCAAATCTGGACATTGATTACTGGCTGTTACTTTCTATTCTGGTGACTCAAGATAGACTGCTTTTCACTTAACTTAAAACTATTCAGTTTATACAGATGAAGAATGTATCTATTTCTTAGATTTCTTTCTGTTTCAACCCTATGTACTCTATGCCTAAGTAATAAACACCACAAATCCATATTTCAGGCTATTCTGATTACTATTTTGACTCTACTTTCCATTACAGCAATCACACTCTCCAAATCATGTTGATTACACGCTGTCACATGGCCCCTACCATGATGGACTCCAATTACCTTTATTGTAGTTAGGTGTCCTGATTCACTTAGAACAGTTCCCATTGTCAAATCTGACTTAAATAAAATAACAATCATAGCAGTCTTCAAGTCACAAATGCATTCCTCACTATCGTGATAATGGAGTCCTAGTATGGCACTGCAGGGTCATGCCCTGGACCACAAAGTCAGTTTGAGCCACAAAGTCTTAAATTCAAACCCATCAGACCCTGCTCAGAAACCTTATTAAGGATTGCTATAGTGGAAACTGATTTGACAGCACATAACAGCAAAACAACATTGTGGTAATGGAGTCTAGGCACGGTGCTGTGGAATAAAGTACTGGACTGCAAAGTAGGATTGGACCACA
>NW_006408523.1:29748762-29749704 GCF_000296735.1 Chrysochloris asiatica | reverse complement strand
AACCGCTGACCTTATGGTTCGCAGCCCGATTCGTAACCACTACGCTACCAGAGCTCCTTATATAGGGTTACTGTGAGTCTGAAAAAACTACTGTGCACTTAAGAACAGAAAAAACAAAAGTATAATGATGCAGGTCTGATCCCAAACATAATTTAGTATAGACCTCTGCACAATCCATGCTTCAGTAAACCAGACAAAAAAATGATCAGATCCTGTCTTAACCTCTCAAGCAGAAATGTTGAATGAAATACCTGTCCAGTGGATCCATATAAATAAAGTTATACTGATCCAACTTTATATTCCTTGCACCACTATCTCATAACTTAATAGTCATTACCACACATATTCTCCAGGATTCTGTTTGAACGTATTGGAAAACATTGAGTCGTTCTTTAAAGAGCCCTGGTGGCACTGTAGGATAAACACTGGACTGTTAACCATAAGATCAGCAGTTAAATCCACCAGTCACTTAGAAGAAAGATGAGGCTTTCTGCTCTTGCAAAAATTTTATAGCCTCAGAAACTCTATACAGAGTTGCTACAAGTCAGAATCAACTTGATTGCAGTGGGTAGGTGGTTCTTGTGGAGGGCAGCATATATGTCATAATGTTACCTGTTGTGGCTCACTGGGACTTTTGTCTAGTGTTTGATCTAATAGCAAAAACAGGTTATTGGGGGTAGGTCTTGGAAGCATTCAGCAATTCTTTTTAAGGAATCTACTATAGACCATCCTCCAGACAACACCTTACTGTTGCGGACCGTGTAAGACTGGTCAGAGGTTCGAGGCCCTATAGGCCCAAGTGTAACAAATGAGGCCCCTGGCAGTTAATGGCAAATTGCTTTCATCTTAATATTCAGTTATATATATTAAATTAATACACGGAGCCTTTGAAAATCCACAGATAAATGTGATATTTTCCTAAAGCCTAGACTAAAGGTTGCA
>NW_006408523.1:29746684-29748127 GCF_000296735.1 Chrysochloris asiatica | reverse complement strand
GGCACCTTACGTGTCATCTCAACAGGTACTATTGAATTAGTCACATGAAATGGGATTGGAAGAAATTACGGTTTTACTGACTGAAAGTCTTAATAGAAAAAGTTGAAGTTATCTTTCTACATGAAAAGGGTGGCACTATTGGATGGATAGAGTCAATGGAATTTAGAGGGCTAAGAGTCAATCTTCCTGATTTTCTGCCTATATGTCGTGTCTCCATCAAAACTTTTAGGGTACTATTTCTTCTCAGTTAATGCCCTCACTTTAACTTCAGACATGACTTAAGTTGGGAATTCAATTGGCATTATAAATGAGTCACTCTTATGATAAGATTATAGGATTGATTTTCAACAAATGGAGATAAGTAAAAATGTATTGCTACTAGAGTTCTTGTTCCTGCAAATACAGGTTTTTTGTTGTTCTTGTTAGGTACTGTTGAGTTGAGTCCTACTCATAGCGACCTTATGTACAACAAATGAAACGCTGACCTGTCTTGCATCAGCCTTACAATTGTTGTTACATTTGAGCACATTGCTACTGTCACTGTGTCAATCCATCTACTTGAAGATCTTCCTTTTTTCCACTGATCCTCCACTTTCTGAAGCGTGATGTCCTTCTAAAGGGACTGATACCTACTGATGATATGTCTGACATATAAGATACAGACAAACTCTGGCCAATTGGACTTCTAAGAAGCATTCTGGTTGGACTTTGTACAACACATATTGGTTTGTTCTTTTGGCAGTCTGTGTACTTTAAAAATTCTCCCCCACCATCATTGTCCAACTTCACATAAATTTGAGGCTATTGGAAATAACTTGGCTTCAATCCAGTCAGTGTGCCTTAGTCTTCAAAGTAACATCTTTCTCCTTGAATTCTTTAAATGGGCCTTGTGCAGTCGATTTGCCTAATGCAATGTTTCGTTTGCTTTCTTTACTGTTGCTTCCATGAGTGTTTGGTGGCTCCAAACAAAATGAAGGCTTGGGCAATTTCAGTATTTTCAACATTTATCATGATGATATTGATTAATCCAGTGATGAGGATTTTTGTTTTCTTAACATTGAGGTGCACCTGTACACTCATGGAAGCAACAGTAAAGAAAGCATATCCATTTGGAAGCTACCATTTTGATTGTTTTACTGAAAGTTCCCTAAGGAGATTAAGAAAAGTATACAACTGAGAGATCATGTCTGTAACTCCCTACTGGGCATAGACACAAATTTAAACATGATTTTCATGTGTTGATCATGACAAGCAATGGACACTGTTGTGGAAAATGAGGATTACAGAACACTTTATTGTGTTTCTGAGAAAACTACACATAGACCAAGAGGAAGTTGTTCAAATACAACAAATGGACACTGAATGGTTTAGAATCATTAAAGGTTTGTATTCTTTCACCATACTTACTCAATCTGTATGCTGGGGTCAGTTAAGTTCAAGGTA
>NW_006408523.1:29727316-29744724 GCF_000296735.1 Chrysochloris asiatica | reverse complement strand
TTTGTTTTCTTGACATTGAGATGTAATCCATACTGAAGGCTGTGCTCTTTGATCTTCATCAGTAAATGTTTTAAGTCCTCTTCACTTTCAGCAAGCAAGGACTATGGTGGTCGATAGTAATTTTATTATTCTTCTCCAATATCATAATTCAGATGCTGTGATTCTTCTTTGGTCTTCCTTATTCATTATTCAACCTTCACATGCATATGAAATGATTGAAAATACCATGAGTTAAGTCAGTCACACCTTAGTCCTCAAATTGTCATCTTTACTCTTTAAGACATTAAAGTGGTATTATGTAACAAATTCCAAATGTGATACATTGTCTGATTTATTGATTGCTGCTTTCATGTATGTTGATTGTGGATCCAAGCAAAAAAGAAAAAAAATGACATCTTCAATCTTTTCTCCATTATTTATGATGTTAATTATTTGTCCAGTTGTGAGGATTTTCATTTTCTTTACATTGGGGTGCAATGTATACTGAAGGCTGTGGTCTTTGATCTTCATCAGTACATATTTTAAGTCCTCTTGGCTTCCAGCAAGCAAATATGTATCATCTACATATTGCAGGTTGTTAATAAATCTGCTGCCAATTCTGATGCCATGTTCTTCTTCATATAATCCCTCTTCGCAGATTATTTGTTTATCATGCTGTTTGAATAAGAATAGTGAAAGGATACAACTCAGGTGCACACCTTTTGTGATTTTAGGCCATTCAGTATCCCCTGAGCTATACTGACAATATCTTCTTGTTCTATGCACAGGTTCCTCAAAACACAGCTGAGTGTTCTATAATGCCCATTCATTGCAATGATACTCATAGTTTGTCATGATTCAGACAGAAAAAAAAAAAAAAAAAAGGCTTTGCATAGTCAATAAAGCACAAGTGGACATCTTTCTGATGTTCTCTACTTTTAGCTGAGACCCATCTGACTTCAGCGATTATCTCTCTAGTTCATTGCTCTTTTCTGAATACAACTTTGATTTCTGGCAGGTCCCTAGCCATATACTGTTGCAACCATTTTTGAATGATCTTCAACAATATTTTATTTTTATTTACATGTAATATTCATGACATCATTTGATGATTTCCACACTCTGTTGGATCAACTCTCTTTGGAAGTGCCACAAATATGGACCTCTTCCAATCAGTTGGCCAGGAAGCTGTATTCCAAATTTCCTGGCATAGATGAATGAGTGCCTCCAGTGTTGCATCAGATTGTTGAAACATTTCAATTTGTATTCCATGAATTCCTAGAGCTTTGTTTTTTGCCAATTCCTTCAGTGCAACTTGGCTTCTTCCTTCAGTTTCATATGCTTCTGGTCATATGCTACCTCATGAAATTGTTAAAAATTCACCTTTTTTTTTTTTTTGGATAGTGACTGTGTATACCGTCTGTACCTTGACTTTGTCGTCTCAAGTTGTAAACTGAAATTTTATGTTAAGGTCTTTTCCTTCTCATTTCTTCCATTCACTTTAGTTTCTCTAAAGTCAAGAGCAAGATTCAGAGTCTCTTATGACATCTGTCTTTGTCTTTTCATTTATTCCTTTGTTTTAAATGACAATTTGCTTTATTCCTGTATATTGTTATTGATGTCATTCGACAACTTCTCTGGTAGTTAGTGCCTAATGCATCAAATTTGTTCTTGAGATGATCTCTAAACTAAAGTGGAATATGTTCAAGGCCATATTTTGGTTCTCTGAAATTGTTTACATTTTCTTCAGTTTTACCTGAACTTGCATATGAGGAACTGATGAAATTTTATACAGTATGCCCCTGGCATTGTTTTGACTGGATATTGAGCTTTCCTACCATCTCTTCCCACAAATGTAGTTAATTTGATTCCTGTGTATTTCACCTGGTGAGTTTATGTGTATAGTCACCTTTTATGTTGTTTAAAAGATGTTTGCAATGAATAAGTGAATGGTCTTGTAAAATGCTATCATGTGATCTCCAAAATTATTAATAACACCTAGGTCATATTTTTCAACTACTGATCCTTACTCTTTATTTCAAACTTTCACATTCCAAATACCAGTAATTATATTTCTTGATTGCATGTTTCATAAATTTCAGACTGATGGTGTTGGTAAAATTCTTCAATTCCATCATTAGTTGCTTAAGTGGTTGGTACATAAATTTGTATAATTTTGGTAATAATAGGTCTTTCATATAAGTGTATGATTATTAATCTATCTTAGATAGCATTATAATAGTTCAAGAAAGATCTTGAAACATTCTTTTTAATGATAAATTAAACACAATTCCTCCTCAATTTGCCATTTTCATGAGAGAAAACCGTATAATTGTCAGATACAAAATGGTCAATACCAGCCCAACTCAGCTCAGTAATGCCTAGGACATCAATCTTTATACAATCCATTTAATTTTTTTGACAACTTCCAATTTTTGTAAATTAATATATCATATTCTCCACATTCTGATTATTTATAAATGATTGTAGTTTTTTCTCCTAATTTTGAGTCATGCCACAGCAAAAAATGAAGGTCCCAAATGCCATGCTTACAATTGTTACTTTTCAGCACATTTTTGCTACCACTGTGTCAATCATTGACCCTCCAGTTTTCTAAGCATGATGTCTTTTGCAGGGGTTTGTCTCTCCTAACAACATGTCCAAAGTATGAGAGATAAAGTCTTGCCACACTTGCTTCTACACAGCATGCTGGCAGTACTTTATCCAAGGCAGATTTGTTGTTACAATTTGTTAATAATTCAAATACATTAATAATTTTAATAATGCTAATAATACAAATGCATTGATTCTTCTAAAGTCTTCCTTATCCATTATCCAAATTTCACATGCATTTAAATACCAGATATTGAAAATACCCAGGCTTTAGTAAGCACACCTTAGTCTCTAAAGGAATGATCTTTGATCTTTGACACTTTAAATAGTCTTTTACAGCAGGTTTGCCTAATGCAATTTGTCATTTAATTTTGATTTCTTTATTGCTGCTTCCATGACTGTTGATTATAGATCCAAGCAAAAATAAGTCTGCAAAAGCTTATTAATTTTTTGCATTTATCATAATATTATGTATTGGTCCAATTGTGAGAACTTTCATTTTCTTTACATTGAAGTGCAATCCATACTGGAAGCTATAGTTTCAGTTCTTCATCTACAACTATTTTAAGTCCTCAATTCCAGCAATCAAGGTTGTGTCATTCGCAGCTTATGGGTTGTTAATAATTCTTCCTCTATTCTGTTAATAATCTTGATGACATATTCTTCTTCATATAATCCAGCTTCTCAAATTATTTGTTCAACATACTGATTGAATAAGTATAGTGAAAGGAAGTCACAGGAGGACTTAGGGGAAATCCTAAGATATTTTGTTTTATAAATATACTTTTCGCTTTCAGAAGTATATTTTAGCAGAACATCATAGTAAGTGACTTTCTTTGTCATAGAATGCCCAAAATACTCATACAGTAATATCAGCTTGCAGTTCTTTAAAAGTAAGTTTTTTGTTGAAACAATTTTTACTAAAATACCCAAACTCATTTAGCCCAAATTATTGGGGATAGAAACTAAAGTAACTTAATTATATTTCCAATAGGTAGAGATTTCTGCCAACCCAGAAATAAAAGTGTTGACAGAAGTACTGTGAGCAGAGAAAGCAAATCCTTACTTAGTATATGAGTATGTGTCTGTCTTTGTGAAGGCAAAGCATTATACCTTTCAGCACTGGGGAAGTTCAATACAATAATCCTGTCATTGACAAGGGAATTTATCACAATTTGAGATGATGCCTTATGAAGAGTTCAAGATTTACTTCACTTGTCGATGATTTGGACAGTCAGATGTGTCAAAACCCCAATCTTCTTTGATGAGGGGAAGACTATAATTTTAAGTTCATCCCTGTCATGGTCAATTTCTGCATGGGTCAATCATAAAGGAATGGGATTGAGAAAGTCCATATCTCCAGTGATGGTCATTATGGCCATTTAATTATTTAGAACCTCTTCTATCATAATTGTCAGCTTTTAGGAATTTTAAATGAAATACCTTTACATTCTGTGCCCATTCTGTAGGGTTCTTTCGATTTAATTCTTGTCAACAATTTTACAATTGTATTGTTTTGATGTTCTTAGCAAACTATCCAATTCTTTAACCAGTCTCCACAATTCCATATAGATCCTCATCTCAGATTATTTCTCTTCTTTCCATTGAGGAAAAAAGTCAGCTAGACAAGACAACTATATATTAGTTGGGTGAATTATCTTTAGGACTGCACATTGGGAACATTCTTGAGATGAATTTTAGTACAAGAGCTCCCTTGAAGGCAACTCCATCATACTCATTAATCTATTTATGAACTATTTTCATGATTATACCTGCTATCTTATCTATTTGTAAAAGGTAGAATCTATCTTTTCTACTGATGAGACAGAAGTTGTTTAAAATGTTGATTAAGGTAGAAGTACAGAAGAAGCAGGATCCTGATTCAAGATTAAACACCTGCATTGGTTTATTTTTATAGTATCTGTGTTATTCAGGGTCCCAATTTTAAAAATGGAGGTTGTGAGAAGACATAAGAGGAAATATTTGGACCTCAGTTAATGTTTGATTTATTGATCTGAGTTTTGGTTATACCGTTGTGAATCAATTAATTTGTACATTTACACAGAATTATATTGTATGTACACTTCAATTAAGTTATCTAAAACTGGAGGGAAAAATAAAGACAGAAAGCAATATAGTGATTGATAGGAGATGAAGGGGGGGGGCAATTGGGAACAGTTACTCAGTCTGTAAGGAGTATTTTTTCTAGGGTGATGAAAAGTTTTGAAACTAGAGTGATGTTGTGATTTCAAAGCATTGTGACTGTACTAAATATTGTTGAACTAATCTGTCAGTATGTCATAATTTGGAGGCTTGCATGTTTCTGTAATGATGGAAGCTGTTCAGGCAGTATTTAAAATGCCAGCAGGGTTGCATATGGTGGACAGGTTTCATCTGAGCTTCAAAAGTAAGACAGTCTAGGAAAAAGAGGAAGCAGAATACTTTTGAATGTTTGATCACCGAAAGCCTTATGAACAGCAGAGGAACTTTGTCAGAAATTGTGGAGGAGAAGAAAATATAATGAATAGAAGGAGAACATATGGTGCCAGAAGATGATCACTTCAGGTTGGAAGGATCTTGGAATATGACTGGGGAAGAGCTGCCTCTTGAAAATAGAGTTGACCATAAAGACAAGAATGGATCAAAGCTTTTGGGACTTTAATTTCTTGATGAGGCCCAACTAAAAATGAAGAGAAACAGCTGCAAATGTTCATTAATAAAAATACCATGAAATGGATGAAGTATTAGTCTATGAAAATTGGAAGATGTCAAAAATTAAATGGATTGTGTAAAGATCCTAAGCATCAGTGAGCTAAAAAGAACTGATATTGACCATTTTGAACTAACAATCATGATTTACTAAGGCAGAAACATCAAATTAAAGAGGAATGGTGTCCCATTAATCATCAAAAAGAACATTTAAGATCTATACTGAAGCACAACACTGTCTGCTAAAATACCCATAACACCTATAAGTAAAATCAGCTTTTACCACTGTTATTAACATTTACCCACCAACCACTAAAGTTAGTGATGATGAAAGTGAATGATTCTATCAAAATTTTCAGTATGAAATTGATCAAACATGCAATCAAGACTCATTAATAATTACTGGTGATAGACATGTGACATTTCAAGGCAAAGAGGATGGAACAGTAGTTGGACAATTATAATTGTGATGATAGAAAAGATGCTGAGGACCATGTGATAGAATTTTGCAAGACCAATGACTTAGTCAAGCAAACACCTTTTTTTTTTAAAATATAAAATATACATCAATCCCAGCAGATGGATTACACAGGAATGAAATTGACTATAATTATGGAAAAAGATTAGAAGGTGGAGAAACCAACTGTCTTCAGAATAAAAATGCCAGGACATCAACTGCTCATAAAGCAAATTCAGGCTGAAGCTGAAGAAAACTAAAACAAGTCCACAAGAATCAAAATATGGCCTCCAATATATTCCACCTGAATTTTGATATCATCCCAAGACCAGATTTGGTGCATTGTTGTTGTTGTTAGGTGCCATAATGACCTTATGCACAGCAGAACAAAACACTGCCCAATCCTGGGTCAACCTCAGTACTGTTGCCACACTTGAGTTCATTGATGCTGCCACTTGGCCAATCCATCTCGTTGGGGGTCTTCCTCATTTTCTCTGAAACTCCATTTTACCAAACATGATATCTTTCTCCAGCGACTATTCCCTCCTGACAATATGTCTGAAGTATGAGAGACAAATTTGGCCATCTTGGCCTCCAAGGAGCACTCTGGCTGCACTTCTTCAAAAATGGATCTATTGGTTCTTTTGGCAACAGAAAGCCTCATCTTTCTCCGACAGAACAGCTGTTAGCTTTGAACTTCTGACCTTAATGTTCTCAGCCCAATTCATAGCCATTACACTACCAAAGCTCCTTATGAGTTGGTGTATTAGACACTAGTAAACAAAGACTAGAAGAATTGTGGGTTGACATCAAGAGCATCATACAAGAAGAAAGGAAAATGTCATTAAGAAGAGATGAAAATTTGAGAAGACCAAAGTGGATGCCAGATTTGACTGAAACTTGCTCTTGAACATAAAAAAGTTAAAGCAAATAATTTAAATGAGGATGTAAGAGAGCTGAACCAAATATTTCAAACAGTGCCTGAAAAAGACAAAGTAAATTATTAAAAAATATTTTGCAAAAACTTGATGTTAAAAATGGGGGAGTAGTTAATCTTACAGTACAGAAACAAAGGACCCTAGGACTATCAAGAGATAAGAGCACAAACAGAGTGTGAGATCCTATCCAGAGAAGCAGTGACATCAGAGATGGAGGCAGTGATGAGGACATAGAGACAGGAAGCTGCTGAGGACCCTGGACTCATGGAAAGAGAGGAACTGGGTGCTGGCAGCCAGGAGGCAGGCTAGCAGAATGTGTCCTTTGGTTGTTTAAATGATTATGTATTCCCAAGTGTTTCTGTGTACAACCCTTTCTCCCTGCCTCCCCACCTCAAAAAAACAAAAAAAAAACAAAAAAACCAACAACCACAAAACAAAACAGGGAATGGAGCAAATACTGTTAAATGAAGATGCACAGAGGAGATTGTAAGCACGGCAGTGAAACGATAGTATAAAGCCAATGTTCTCCCATGTGAACTATCACTTAGTTCACAAGAAAAACTTAAAAAAAAAAAAAAAAAAACCTTGATGTTACAAAACCAAAAAGATCAAGGTCAGCATTTCTCAAACTGAAAGAGAAGAAGAAAATGTTCAAGCCTCAACTTGAAATATTGAAGAATTCTATGGGCAAAATATTAAATAATGCAGAAAATATCAAAAGAAAATGGAAGGAATACAGAATCACTGTACCAAAAAGAAATGGTCAACCATTTCAAGACATAAGCATATGATCTTGGGAGGAAGAATCCAAGCTACACTGATGGCACTGGTGACAAACAAGATTCCAGGAAATGACAGAATATAAATTTACATCTTTCAACAAACTCATGTAGCACTGGAGGCACTCAGTCATCTATGCCAAGAAATTTGGAAGACCTGGCCTACCCTTTCCAAAAAGAGGTACCCCAAGAAATGTGGAAATCATCAAACAATAGCATTAATACCACCTGTAAATATATTTTGCTGAAGATAATTCAAAAAATGATTGTTCCAGAATATAGACAGGGTGTGCTAGAATTTCAGCCACATTCAGAAGAGGACATGGAACAAGACATATCATAGTTGATATCAGAAGGATAGTGCCTGAAAGCAGAGAATACTGAAAATATGTTTACTTATCCTTTAATGACAATGCAAAAGCTTTAGACTGTGTGCGTCATTACAAACTGTGAACAGTATTGTGAATAATAACTATTCCAGAACATTTTTAATTGTGCTCATGAGGAACCTGTGCATGGACCAAGAGGCAGTCATTAGAACAGAAAAAGGGGATATTGAATGGTTTAAACCAAGAGAGGTGTACAGTAAGGTCGTACTCTTTCACCACACTGTGATATACTAAACTATCCTCATTCTGAACATTTTTAAAAACTCAATATTTTATTTTGTGAATTATTATTTGTGTGTGCTATAATAGTAATAATAAGCAGCAGCATAAAACAAGTATAAACTTGATTTTAAATTCAGGTATCTTAAGAAAAATAATAGTATCAGATATTTGTTCTCTAAATATGAACAATTTCATTAAGATAAAAAATTCTTAAATTATATGTGTATACAATATATGTCTTTAAGCTTTATTAGCTACAGTTTCTAAAGATATTCCATTGATGCATGTTCATTGACATGCAAAGTACTGGTTGATAATATTTCCAATTTCAGCACAATTATATACTTTAACTTTGTAAACTATGTCTAGCTAGTAAATTTATTTTTAACACATGAGATAACACAGATTTTGTATACTGCATGTAAAGGTTTCTTTTCTGTTTTAACCCATGTATGTATGTATTTGCTATTACTAATGATATTTTTAAAAAATCCTATCAAATTATTTCCGGGAGCTAGCAGACTGTGTAAAAAATAAGAAATATATGTGTTTGTTTTATTCATTTGCACATAACCTATTAGAAAATGCTATATCCTCAAATGTGCTAATTTCCTACTTTAACTCATGTTTCCCCATCTTTACTTATGCTTAAGTTCTTAATAAGTAAAAGAAGAAGATCTGAGAAATCACTAAGCAGTTATAGAAAAAAAGCTGTTTGGAGGGATTAACAATTTTATTTTTGATCATATTGTTGTTGTTAAGTGCAATCAAGTCAGTTCTGACTCCTGAAGACCCTTATAGTGATTCAGAGGAGCATCTGGTGAGCTTGAACCACTGACCTTGTGTTTCAAACCAACTTTGAAGTCCAGCACATTAACCCATAGCACCATACCAGGACTCACATTATATAGGTTTTAATGTCATAATAAGGAGCCCTGTTGACACAATAGCTAAGTGCCAGACTACTAACTGAAAGGTCAGTGGTTCTAACCCCCTAGTGGCTGTGGGAGCAAAGACCTAGAAATCTGCTGCTGTAAAGTTTGCTGTCTAAAACTGCTATGAGGGATTTCTATTCTATCATAAGCTGTCAGTATGAGTCAGAATGGAATCAGTGGCACACAATAGCAATAATATTATGTTGTGCTGGTGGTAGTTATGTGCCGTGGAGTCAAATAGTATGTAGTAGGAATAAAAACTAGTCCTTAGAATTTTTATTTTTAGTGTTGATAAATCATTTTAATTCTCCTGGACTCCCGATCTCTCGGGTTGGTAGAACTAGGGGACCTATCCAGTTCGTGGGATCACGGTGTGGTACAGTAGGATACGGACTGGACCAAAGGTTGGTTTGAATCACAAGTTCTGCGGTGCAAACTCATCAGCTGATTTCCTAAAGTCACTTTTAAGGTAAGCAATAGCCCATTAAGCAGCTTTGTGGAGATCATGTTGCCGAAGATTTGGGGTTCCTTTGAAGCTTTAGCTTTGTGAAATCAGTTTCAAGAAACAAGAACTCTAGGATCTGACAGGAAAATATGTTTTGGGGTGAACTGTTTCCATAAAATTTCTCTGATGATTCTATTTCCATAACAGTGTTGATGGGGTGTGGTCTAATTCTCTGGAGGATGTCTCATCTTCAGAAATTTTTGACTCTAGTCAAAACATTATTGTAATTTGAAATTCATATATTAAATAAACTATAATCAATTTGTATTATTAGAGTAATATGCTTTTTAGAAGTATTATACTTTAAAATAATTACTGGAAGATATATTTTAGCTATTCCCTCTATCAGCTTTGCTTAAGATTTGTTCTATTCTTCAGTAATTATACAGATTACTGTTGCTGTTGTTAGGTGCAGTTGAGTTGGTTCCAACTCATAGTGTCCTTACACACAAGAGAATGAAAGAAACACTGCTCAATCTTGTGCCATTCTCACAATTGTTGTTACACATGAGCCCATTGTTGCTGCCACTATGACAATCTATTTCACTGGGGGTCTTCCTGTGTTTCACAGATGCTCCACTTTACCAAGCATGATGTCTCTCTGCAGGGATTAATTCTCCTTGATAACATATCCATAGTAAGAGACACATCTCACCATCTCGGCTTCCAAGGAACGTTCTGGCTGTACTTATTTCAACACAGATTTGTTTGCTCTTCTGGAAGTACAGGGTACTTTCAATATTCTTCTCCAATGCCATGACTGAAATGCATCAATTATTTTACAGTTTTCTTTATTCATTAACCAACTGTTACAAGCATATGAGGCTGTTAGAAAAACCATGGCATGGGTCAGGCACAACTTAGTCTTCAAATTGACACTTTTGTTCTTGTAAATTTATAAGAGGTCTTGTACAGCAGATGACTTATGTAATATGTTGTTTGAGTTCTTGACAGCTGCCTCCATGAGAGTTCATAGTAGATGCAAGCAAAATGAAGTCTTGACAATGTCATTCTTTTTTTTTTTTTTTTTTTCATTTATCATAAGGTTATTTATTGGTCCAGTGGTAAGGATTTTTGTTTTCTTTACATTGATTTGCAACGCATACTGAAGGTTATGAAGACACTATTCCTCTTCAATTTGAGCTCCATTAGTAAATATTTTAAGCCCTCTTCATTTTCAGAAAACAAGGTACTATCATCTGCATATCAGGTTGTTAATGATTCTTCCTCCAATCCTGATGCCATGTTCTTCTTCATATAGATAATATTGTGAAGAATGGATATTCCAGAAAAGTTAATTGTGCTCATGAGGAACCTGTACATAAACCAAGAGGCAGTGGTTCAAATCGAAGGTAGGTTTATTTTCTCAGATTATTTGCTCAGCATATAGATTGGATAAATTTAGTGAAAGAATATAACTATGGCACACACCTTTCACATTTTAAAACCATTCAGTGTCCCCTTGTTCTATTTGAACCACTGCCTCTTGGTTTATGTACAGGTTCCTCATGAGCACTATTAACTTTTCTGGAATACCCATTCTTCATGATATTATATATAGTTTATCATGATCCAAGCTGTTAAGAGATTGCATAGTCAATGAAGCCTCGGTCAACACTTTTCTGGAGTCCTGGTATGGCACTGTGGGTTAGTGCACTGGACTTTGCCTGTTTGAACCACATAGCCGGCAATTCAAACTCACCAACCATTCCACTGAAACTCTATATGGGGTAATTAGGAGTCTGAACTGACTCAATGCACCTTACCAACAACAATTACTTAGAGCACTGTAGGTTATGCGCTGGACTGCAAAGGCAGTTTGAACTTTAAGGTCTGTGGTGCAAACTCACCAGTCACTCCTCGGGAACCCTACATAGGGTCCGAATCAACTTGATGGCACTTAACAACAAGAAACACTTTTCTGGAATTCTCTGATTTCAACCAAGATCCATCTGACATCAGAAATTATATTCTTCATTCCATGTACTTGTCTGAATCTGGACTGAACCTCAGGCAGTTCTCTGCAAATGTATTATTGCAGCAGTTTTTTTATTTATCTTTAACAAGATTTTACTTGTATGTGATATTAATGAAATTGTCCTATAATTTCCACATTCTGTGTTTCATCTCTCTTTGGAATGGGCACAAGTATGGATCTCTTAAAAATTTTGGCTGCCAATTCATTTCCTTGAGTGTCTTCTTCATTTTCATTGACTCTCCCAAGCAACTTTTATTATTTTATAGAAATACTTCTTTCTAACCTTCATATTTATGCTGTCCTGGTGGCTCAGTGTTTTAGAACGCAACTACTAATTTAAAGTTCTGAGGTTTGTACCCACCAGCTGCTCTTCTAGAGAAAGACATTGTAGTCTACTTTAATAAAGTTTATAGTGCTAGAAACTCTATGGGGAAGTTCTGTCCTATATGATCTCTATGAATTGGGATTGAGACTGGATACATGTATATCAAAACATCTGCCACTGCAACAATTTTTATATGTACAATTCAGTAAAATTAACTATGTTTATAATGTTGTACAATCAACACTATATTTAGTATTTGCTTATATAGAAATCAGATCTTGACCCAGTATTAAATAATATCATCAAATAAGCATTTAAATGGTATATTTCTTTGGAAATGGTGACATTAGTATGTATTCTCAACTTTTTACTAAATTTGGTAGCATAGGGAAGAAAATAAACACAGAAGAAATTTTGTACACTTGCAATTAATTTAATTTAATAAAACCATCATTCCCTTGTTTTTATTGGATATTATATCAATTGAATCTGGCTCTTTTGTACGCATAATTTCAGGGAAACTGAAGTTGGCAGTAGGCTGCTGAAAACTGTTGAGTCCGTTATCTATAATAGACAACCTGCGTTTCAGTGCATGTTTCTGACAATAGTGCCTGAATATATTATTGAGGCTTAGAAAAGATCTGATGTCTCAGTTTCTGATTTCCTTGAATACAATTGGTGACTTTAAAAATAATAACTGTTATAAGAACGATCTAAACTCAAAGAGATTGAAATAATAAAGTTTATTATGAGCACTCATGCTATAGCATACAGAGAGATCATTCAAATTTTTTTTTTTTAAAAAAGGAATATGTAGGCCAGTTACAATGCTTAAAAATAAATCTTTGAATTAATTCAAAATAATAATAGGATATTTATTTTTTTCATAATTTATTAAATAATATTTAAATTGTTATGGGTGAGTCTCTTAAGCCCAAGGAAAATATGTAAAAGAAGCAGCCTCTAAGATTTGAGATGTCACAAAAGTTTTAAATATGTATTTAGGTATATATGTATTTATTTCTTAGTGAATACAAATTTCTATGATGACCAAGCCCTTGTGGGCTACTGAGTTGATATTAAAATTTTGTTGTTAAAAATTTGGCTTTCAACCCACCTGCAGTCATGAGATGTCTAGAAATTTAAGTACAGTGTCTTTTTTTTTACTAAATCATGAAGAAATCATTTAAAAAATGTATTGCTCCTTTATAGTTGCCCAGAAAAGGGCAGCTTCTGGAGGATGGTGCAATCAATGCTTTTGCATTTTGGGTCAGACATTTTATAAAGATAATTTTGATTTCATGGGTTTTGAAGAAAAACAACCTATATCCAAGGTAAGATGTCTGTTATTAATTTTTCCCACTAATATAATTTAAGAAACTGTAATAAAATGATAAGAAAAAAATCTCATAAATTCAATTAGGAATTATACATATGTTGTTGTTGTTAAACATTATCAAGTTGTTTCTGACTCATAGTGACCCTATTTAGTACTTCTGAGGATGACCATTTTTGCAGGAGCAGAAAGATTCATCTTTCTCCCACAGAGAGATTGGTGGGCTTGAATTTCTGATCTGAGGTTCCCAGTCCACAGCTTATTGTAGAGGATAGCAAATTCCAAGTCTGTGTCAGATGTCTGGCTAAATATACAAGATGAGGGAGGTTGGTAGAAGAATGATGAAGCTAAGTGAAGACACAAGGAGATATGTGAGGGTTAAAGGAAAATAGAGGCAAATAGTGATCTTTGCACACAACCTTGGAACAGCAGTGTTCTGTATGTAGATTCAAGGACAGAGACATAGCCTGTTTATGGGAGGAATAAGAGTTTGAAAGATGATACTTCTTCATTTTCAGAAAACAAGGTACTATCCACAAGGAGTCCTTGTGTGGTGCTGAGGGTTAATGTGCTAGCTTGCAAAGTTGGTTTGAACCACAAGGTTGATGATTCTAGGTCACTAGCTGCTCTTTGGAAACCCTGTATAGGGTGTCTATGGGTCAGAAGCAGCTCAATGGCACTTAACAATAGCAACCACAAGAAAAAAGCAAGTAAACTGTTGTTTTGTGGAGGAGATTGCAATCATTGTGATGAAATAAAGCATATAATTTGTTGTAAGTAAAACTGATAATCCTTTTCATAAACATTCACTCAGTTCACAATAAAAAGCATTTAAATTGATAGGAAAAAAAAAAGGCTTCTTCTGCAGAAACTGATAAATCTAAGATTAGTAGGTCAGTTGGCAGGCTTCTAAATGATGGCAAAGGTGACTGAATCCAAATTGGACAGACAGATGAGATGTCAGGCTGCTGAGGACTCCTATTATCAACTGGAAATACAGCAGATGTATTTGGACTTTGGCTCAAGTCCAAAGAACCAGAGAGGTCAGATGACAAGCCAGATACAGGATCCACATCAGGCAAAAAATAAGCAGTTCCTCCCAGAGCATGCCCATACACTGGAAGTAGGCCACACTTGGGAGAAAATTTCCTTTCAATTGATTGCCTGCTCATAGCAGATCTCATCATAGATGTAATTACACTATGTTAAATATCATCAGGAGGAATGACTACAACTTTATTGCTAAACCACTGAAAATTCTGGCTTAGACAAGATGACTCTCACCCTTAACTATCATAGTAATAATAGCTTTATACATTTTTTTTCTACCGCAGGAACCTCATCATTTAAATAAATTGTACAGAAGTTGTTAGAATGGGAGGCTGTCAATCATCACTTTTTGAATATGGTATGTTTGACAATTATGCATTTTGTTTTATTAGCTTTTTTATTTAAATGTAACCACAAAACAATCAGCTTCACTCCAGTGTTCATTGAAATTGCTTTTCCCCCATGAATGGAGCTGGCTTCTGAAATCGAGATGCAGTCTAGTTAGTAACTAGACTGATGACCGTAAGGTAGGTGATTCAAACCCACCAAACAGTCCTCAGAAACCCTATACAGGGTCACTGTGAGTTAGAACCGACTTCGATACCCTTAGAAACAACAACAAACCCAGTGGAGCACTGTGAAATATATGAGATTGCCATATATAAAAATCAAGAGCAACTGAAGCTGGGATAAAAGAAATGGTGTCCAAGTCTGAAGTCTCAAGGAAGTTACAAAGTCTCTGAAGTCACAAAGTCTCTGAAATTACAAAGTGCAATTACTATGTCTTTGTCAAACAAATGAACCAAGTCTTCTGCAAATGATTAGATGAACACAGGGGCTAATCAATTCATTATTAACAAATCAATTAATTAATTAATTTTGTAGGCTAAATCAGTCAGGCTATTTTTGTAAAGCCCATTATTACATTTTTTTGCATTTGAATATGATTGAAAATTTCAAAGTAGAGAAACATAGTTTATGACTCATGAAAATTGCGTGCCATTTAAATTTCAGTGCTTATGTATCACTTTGTTTTTTTATAGCACACAGCCATTGTCTTAAGATTCTAGTGCTGATATAAAAGAAAGCTTTAGACTTCAGTTTTAAATTGATGATTTTATGTATTCTTACCTGCTTAATAATTGTTTTATCTGAAGGACCATTCCTATAACTTCCTTATTCACAATATTGTGACTTCACACTTAGGTAGATGAGTTTTGAAAAGAAAGATTTGAATTTATATGGGAAAACCATTCAGGACATTTTATGGATAATGTTGTGATGTGCCATGGAGTTGGTTCCGACTCATAGCGACCCTATACAGGGTTTCCAAGGCTGTAAATCCTTATGGGAGCAGAAAGCCTCATCTTTCTCCCGTGGAACAGCTGGTAGTTTCGAACTGCTGACCTTGTGGTTCGCAGCCCGATTCGTAACCACTACACTACCAGAGCTCCTTTTTAGGGATAATAGATAAGTAGAAATATTTGCACCTGTACTAATAAACCAGCAAATTCACCTCTCCATAAAATGTTACATTTTCACACTGCAATGTATTTCATTATTTGTAGAGCTTAAAGAATTGCCAAATGAACATCACTCTTTATTGATAGTTTCCATTTTGTCTATTTATGTCTTCAGAATTTTTTTAAACTTAACTTTGTCTTTAAAAGGGGATAAACTATACTCTTCAACAATGTTAAACTACCACGACAATCAGACAGAAGAAAAAGACATAAATCAGTACATTAGAGATGTGATTACATATTTATGTTTGTTAAATATATGACTCCAGAGATCTAGGCATCACAATTATTTGACACATTTGTATCTTGAGTTGTCATGAATTAGTAGGACAAAAATTTCCATAGTTAATTTTACAAGCCTCAATAGTTTGGGAAGTCTTGACTTGTCATATTTTTTTATGGTTTTAACATGTGTCCTAGAAAACAATTATAATTATTTATTCATTTAGCCAAAATGGAAACTTAAGAGAAATACAAAAGTTATGACCTGCATAATTTAGAAAGGAAAGATAATCTGAATAACAAAACATGAAAATTTAATGTGCCCCAATAGCTACAGTCCTTCTTTAACCAATAACAAGCAATTGTGAACATTCTGGGTTTTTTTGTTTTTTTTTCCTTAAATTACTCTCCTAAAATAATACCAGAGATTAAGAAAAAGTCAAAATTAAGAAATTAAAGTCAGAAAAAAATTAACTACAAAAAAAATCAGAAAGTACAATATTATTATGATATTGTTGTTAGGTGCCATCAAGTTGGTGCCGACTCATACGGACCCTATGCACAACAGAATGGAACACTGCCTGGTCCCGAGCCAACCTCACAATTGAGCCTACGCCTGAGCTCATTGCTGCTGCCACATTGACAATCCATCTCTCTGGTGGTCTTTCTCTTCTTCTCTGACCCTCCACTTTGCCAAGCATAGCATCTTTCTACAGGGACTGGACCCTCATGATAATATGCCTAAAATATGAGAAACGAAGTCTGGCCATTTTTGCTTCCCAGGAGCACTCTGGCTTTAGTTCATCTCACACAGATCTGTTTGTTCTTTTGGCAGCCCATGATACTTTCAATATGCATTCAATTCTTCTATTGTCTTCTTTATTCACTGAATAACTTTCATGTGCATATGAGGTTAGTGAAAATAATATGGCTTGGGTTACATACACCTTAGTCTTCAAACTGACATCTGTGCTCTTCCAAACTTTAAAGAATTCTAGTGCAGCAGATTTGTCCAATGCAATACGTCATTTGATCTCTTGACTGCTACTTCCATGAGTGTTAATGGTGTCTCCTAGCAAAAATGAATTCTTCAAAAACTTCAATATTTTCTCTATTTTTGTGGATGCTGTTTATTAGCCAGCAGTGAGGATTTTTTTTTTTTTTTTTTTCATTAAGATTTAACCCATAGCTGGGGCTGTGGTCTTTGGTCTTCTTCAGTATTTTACATCATTTTAGCTTTCAGCAAACAAGATTGTATGATCTGCATATCGCAGGTTGTTAATGAGTCTTCAATCCTGATGCCACTTTTTTCTTCATATAATACAGCTTCTCAGCATACAGATTGAATAAGTATGGTGAAAGAATACAACCCTGGCACCCACCTTTCCTAATTTTAAACCATTTGATGTTTCCTAGTTCTGTTTGAACAACTGCCTCTTGGTCTATGT
>NW_006408523.1:29713896-29717899 GCF_000296735.1 Chrysochloris asiatica | reverse complement strand
CCAAAAGAACCAATAGATTTGTTTTGGAAGAAGTACAGCCAAAGTGCTCATTGGAGGCCAGATGGCCAAACTTCATCTCTCATAATTTGGACATATTGTCAGGAGGGACCAGTCTCTGGAGAAGGATATCATGTTTGGTATGGTGGAGGGTCAGAGAAAAAGAGGATGACCCCCGCAATGAGATGGATTGGCCAGGGGGCAGCATCGATGGACTCAAGTTTGGCAACAATAGTGAGGTTGGCCCAGGATCAGGCAGTTTTCATTCTGCTGTGCATAGGTTCGCTATGAGTCGGTACGGATGCTGATGGCACCTAACAGTAACAACAACAATACTCATATCACAATTTGAATAATAATAAAATTGATTATTACTGTCATTATCAAGATTAAAACAACTACAACAAAATTTATTGAGATTTACAATGTGCCAAAGGATCCCTGGTGGTTCAATGGTTAAGCACTGTGCTGTTTACCAAGAGATTGGTGGTTTGAATCTTTCCAGTGGTGCCGCATGAGAACACTCTAACTATAGCCTAGAAAACCTTCTATGGCAGTTCTACTTGGTCACATAGGATTACAGAGTCAAAATCAGCTCCTAACAACAAAAATGATGCTTAACAATAAAAAAATATACATAAAATGAAACCAACAACCAGTGTGAGTGGCATTCCTTTTTTTTATAATATTTAAGCTCTAGAGACTACCTGAAGGTCCTGCTGTGATGCTGTGAGTTCATGCGCTGGATTGCAAAGTCAGTTTGAACCACAAGGTTGGAGGTTCAAGCTCACCAGATGATCCTCAGAAACCTTATGCAGGGTCACTATAGGTGGGGACTGACTTGATGGCACTTAGCAACAACAACATAGCGTACATGAGAAACTGAATTTCTGTTTGTTTAATTTTTTTATTGACTCTAATAATTCCACCACTCATCTATCAGGTTGTTGTACTACGGTGGCTTGTGAGTTGCTGTGATTCTGAAAGCTATGTCACAGGTATTTTAAATACCAGCAGGGTCACTCTATGTGGACAGGTTTAAGATGAGCTTCCAGACAAAGCCAGACTAGGAAGAAGGAGTGACTAAATTCTGAATATTTAGTCACTGGAAACCTCATGAATACCAGTGAAACACTGTCAGAATTAGTGCCAGAAAATGAAGCCCCTACGATTGGAGGGCATTCAAAATACAATCAGGGAAGAGCTGCCTCCTCAAAGAAGAGTTGTTGAACATGATGACGTGAATGGAGTACAGCCCTCAGGAAACTTCACTGCTAAGAAACATGGCCCAGCCAAGTTGGTATACATTTTGTGGAGCACAAAATTCAATCCTTGACAACAGTACATAATAGGAGCTATAGAATTAGTGTTTATTATGGTTAATAACTTCATTTTACTTAAAGACAAACTGAGGCATATATAGACATAATAACATTTTTATATGAGTCTGTAGTAGTGAACAGGACAGAAAATCCTTTGAGATGTTTCTCAAAATGGATTTAATGACACAAGCACTCATTTGTCTGTTCCACAAAATTTTAAAGACAGCTACCTGGCCCAATGACTGTAAAAGATCCATATTACAAACGTAGTGATCCAACAGACTGCAAAAATTATCAAATCATATTGTTAATACCACATTCAAGTAAAATTATTTTAAGGTAATTAAAAAAAAAAACAATAAGGAGCTGCTAGATTTCAAGCTAGATTCAAAAGAAGATATTGATTTGATGGAATCATTGTTGATGTCAGTCAGGTGAATCTTGGTTAAAGCAGGGAATGCCATAAAGTTGTTTTTGTGTGTTTCATTGACTAAGAAAATCATTCATATTTGTGATTACACTAATTATGTATAGCTTTGCAAAATGTGGGAATTCTGTGACAGTTATTTTTGTTAATGCAGAACATGTACATCAACCAAAAGGCAGTCATTTAAATATAACAAATAGCTATTGTGTGAGTTTAAAATCAGGAAAAGTGTGCATGACGGTTCTATCCTTTCATCAAACTTTTTCAAATTGCATGGTGAGTAAATAATCCAAGAAGATGGACTATATAAAGAGAACGTACTGTCAGAATTAGAGGAATCTGAGATATTCAAATGACACAAACTTGCTGGAAGCAAAGAGGACTTGAGGCACTTACTGTTGAATATCAGAGACTACAGTCTTCTGTAGAGATGAAAAATGAATGTAAAGAAGACAAGCATCACAATTGGATCCATGAGCAACACCTTTATCATTGGAGAAAGAGTTCAAGCTGTCAGGGATCTTATTTTGCTTGGATTCACAATCAAAGTCCATGGAAGCAGGCATCCAGAAATCAAATAATGTATTAAACTGAACAAATCTGCAAAAAATGCTTTTATATTTCTAAAAAGAAGAGCTCTCACCTTGAGGACTAAGGTGTGCCTAACTCATGAAATTGTATTTCCAATCACTTTATTTACATATGAAAACTGGGTAATGACTAAGGAAAATAGATGGAAGATTTAATGCCTTTGAAATGTTTTGGCGAAAAATGTTGAATACTCAATGGATAATCAGATGAACAAATAAACCTTTCTTGGCAGGAGTACAGTCAGATGCTCCTTAGAAGAGTTGATGGTGATACTTCATGACAAGCACTTTAGACATATTTTCAGCAGGAGCCAGTTCCTAGAAAAGGATGTCATGCTTAGTGAAATAGAAAATCAGTGAAAGAAAGGAAGAACCGCAGTGAGATGGATTAATTTTGTCACTACAACAAAAGGTTCTAACATAGGAAAGTTGTGAGAATCTTAAAGGACAAAGCAGGGAATCGTATTGCTTTAGACAGTGTCCCTACCTAGATAGTGTCCCTACCAGTTGGAACCTATTTGAAGAAGCGTAACAAAAACAATAGTGACTTACGCAAAGTTTGATACCAAAACATCTGATGTCAGAACACATACTTATAAACATTGTATTGTTAAAAAGAATATAACTTATAGATAAATTATTGCTCATCTTTCTTATTAATTATTCATAAAACAAGTGATTATATTTTTTTTATATCAATAAACCAAGAAATTTTTAATTTTCTTTTACTTTGTCTATTTTATTGGTTTTCTCCTGGTATTAATACTTTCCTCTTAGTGTTGGTCACTTGTATTACATATGTGGAGTTAAAAATTTTTTTTAAAGCACAAAATAGCCCCTCCCACAATAGTCTTTACTCAACTGAGTTCAATAACTCATTGTGAAGACCACACAGATGAGATTTATTAGTGAAATTCACAGGTTACAACTCAGGGTCAGAAATGTTCACAGCATAGTTGTTCCTGTCAAGACAGCCTCTCTTAGGCTCTGGAAATGTTACCAAGATCTTTTAGCACTGTTGAGAAATGCTGATTGTTTTTGTTATGTGCCGTGGAGTCGGTTCAGACTCATAGCGACCCTGTACAGGATTTCCGAGGCTGTAAATCTTTTCGAGAAATGCTGATAGGGTACACTACAAACCTCAGTCTGAAAACAGATCTAACTCCATGGGTCAACAAATCAAGCTACCCCAATTAAGTACCTGGAAACACTCCACTCTACAAGCAAGTGTCCTGCCCAAAGTCATTCAGCTTTACTTATTCCATGGACTGGGAAGTCCATTGCTCTATATCGTGCTCTGATTTATGGTTCTTCTGATGCTGCTCCTCTGCTGTTTCTCTAGTGTGACCCTATTCTGTCTCTGGGTTGAGAAGGTTCAGTGCACTAGGATCTTGAGGTCCAGAGAACTCACTCCACTTCTGGCTCTTTCTTATCGGTTCTAAGATCCCCACTTTTCCTCTAGAGATGATTCATTTTATATCCACATTAGAGTTCCAAATTTTCACAACTAACCCTCCTAACCATCACTCATGACTAAATTATGTAATCCCATCAGTATGTTTTTCTACTTTCTCTTATTCAGGCCCATCAGGAAAAAGGCATTTGGGCTAAGTCACAGACACTATGACTAGAAGAGACATTAAAAAATTGACTGCACCAAACAGGTG
>NW_006408523.1:29710096-29713796 GCF_000296735.1 Chrysochloris asiatica | reverse complement strand
TGCTTGTCATTATCTACACAATCAAAAGCCTTTGCCTAGTCAATAAAACACAGGTAAACATCTTTCTGGTATCCTCTGCTTTCAGCCAAGATCTATCTGATGTCAGCAGTGATATCCCTCATTCCATGTCCTCTTCTGAACCTGGCTTGAACCTCTGGAATTTCTCTGTCAATGTATGATTGCAGCTGTTTTTGTATTATCATTATTAAAAATGTAATTGCATTATTAAAAATGTAATTAAAAATGTAAATGTAAATGTAAATATTGTCCAATGATTTCTACATTCAGTTGGGTCACCTCTCAGGAATGGGCACAAATGCAGATTCCTTCCAGTCAGTTGGGAGATAGTTGTCTTCCAAATTTCCTGGTATACATGAGTGAGTACCTCCAATGTCACGTCAGTTTGATAAAAGGTTTCAATTTGTATCCCATCAATTCCTGGAACCTCATTCTTTGCGAATGCCTTCAGTGCACCTTGGCCTTCTTCCTTCAGGAACATCAGCTCCTGATCTTGTTCTACCTCTTGAAATGTTGAACAATGACTATTTACTTTTGGTATAGTGACTCTGTGCATTCCTTCCACCTTCTTTTGATGCTTTCTGCAACATTTGTACATGTTGTTGTTAAGTGCTGTCAAGTCAGTTCTGACTCATGCAAGCACTATAGGGTTTCTGAGGAGCTGCTGGTGAGCTTGAGCTGCTGAAATTGTGATTCAAATCGACCTTGAAGTTCAGCGTATTAAACCATAGCACCACACCATAGAATCCTTCCAAACTACAAGTTAAGTCTTAAGTTTTTTTTCTTCAGTTCCCTGACTTTGAGAAATGCTGAGGATGCTCTTGCTTTTTGGGTTTTTAACTCCAGGTCTTTGCAAATTTCCTTATAATATTTAAGTTTGTCTTCTTGAGCTGTCCTTTGAAATTTTCTGTTCAGCTCGTTTACCTCTTCACTTCTTCCATCTGCTTTAGCATCTCTATGCTGGAAAGCATTTTTGAAATCTTTTCTGTTATCCATTTTGGTCTTTTCCTTCTTCCTTGTCTTCTTAATGACCTTTTGCTTTCTGCTTATATGATGTTCTTGACATCATCCCACAACTCTTCTGGTCTTCAATCTTTAGTGTCTAAGGACATCAAATCTGTTCTTCAGATGATCTCTAAATTCAACTAGGTCATATTTTGACTCTCATGGACTTGGTTTCATTTTCTTCAGCGTTAGCCTAATCTTGCATACGAGCAATTTATGTTCTGTTCCACAGTCTGACCCTGGCCATGTTTTGACTGATACTATGGACATTTTCCACCATCTCTTTTCACAGATAATAGTAAATTTCATTTCTGTGTATTTTATCCTTTGGTACTATATCTGAAAATATTCTGTGCTCCTCATTATGACTTAGTATTCAACATTCTGGTGCTGACAGATTCCACTGCTATTCAAAAGGTTTCAATAACTGAATACTTGGAAGTAGTCCATCTCTCCTTCTTTCTAGTCTGTCTTTGTCTGGAAGCTCATTTGAAACTGTCCACCATGGGTGACCCTGCTGGCATTTTTTTGGGGGGTAAGATTTTATTGTGAATTTTGTGTTAGCTTATATGGGAGAACATTATTCATTATCCTTACATTCATCCTGTTTTATTTTGTTTCGTTGCAATGATTACAACACCTTGCATGCATCATCAAACAACCAGAAGGTACACCCTGAACACCTGCTCCCAGGCCACCAGCACACAGCCCCTCTCTCTCCCCAGAGTCCAGAGTCGCCAGGCACTCCTTCTCTCCACATCATCATCTCTGCCTCCATCCCTGGTGTCACTGCTTCCCCAGACAGGTTCCTTAACTTCGCTTTTCTCCCTTGATGGTTCCAGGGATCTCCACTCCTGGACTGCAAAATCAACCACTCCCCTCCTTTTGTTGCAAAACATTTACATTTACCTCTCCAACATTCACTGTCAGACCTAATAGCAGTCATTACCTATTGAACCACAGAAGTCCTATCCCCCACACCTTTTATCAACCCCATCCAGAAAGGTTGGAAACAACTTAGTGGAGGTTCTACCTTAACACATACCCTTTGGAACTAGGTTCCCTATTGAAAGCTTGTAAGTCAGTCATTTCTTGCCTTTGTAGCCCCTCCCACCTCCCTTTTTGTGTAGCCAATATCTAGGTTTCCTATTCTTGTTGGCCCTGTGTACCAAAGGGGTGGGAATGATCCTCACTCTAAAGATGTGTTCACTCCTTTGTCATATTGCATCCACAGACATAGGTAAAGTTCATCCAATTGTTGTGGGTTACTCTTTTTTTTTTTTTGGTTTCCTCTTTTTTTTTTCCTTTAGTCGTGTTCTGATCATCCAGCCATTGATACCAGGTCAAATGGGTACTATCTGCAAGTTTGGGTGTTCTTGTACATCTCACCTCACTTCATATCAGCTGGACGCTTCAGACTCTGCTTTAGTCCTCTGGTGCCATGTCACTGTCCCTGGGTCCAGAAGTTCCCAGGTCTCGTCATACTGCTGGTTGTTGTTGTTGTTAAGTGTCATCGAGTCAGTTCCGACCCATAGCAACCCTGTACAGGGTTTCCGAGGGTGCCAGGTCTCAATTCAGGTTAACAGGAGTGTGGTTGGAATTAGTTCACAACTTCATTGCTGTTTTTCCCCGGCTTCCTCTTATTAGTGAATAATGTGGTCAGCATCAAGACCACATGCCTGCTTGTGTATTCCAGTTGAGTTTCAGTCTTGGATCTCTGTTCCTATATTTTTCCCTTCTTTGACATTGTTAATATTTTGATCTTTGGTTGGCCTCGCTGGTCCTCTGAATTCATTGCTGCAATTTTGTTTTGTTCTGAACTCTGCTATCCATCGACTGAGTTCCAGGTGGTGTTGCCATGTCTGTCAATCTCTGGTTGTTGTCGGTTCTTGTTGGTTTTCATCCCAAAGAACTCCTTTTAGGGTGTTTGGAAATGCTGGATTGGCTTTGACAAAACCCCTTAGCTTCTGTTTATCCTGGAACATTTAGATTGCACCATCATATTTGATTAACAGTTTTGCTGGATAGATAATTCTTCATTGGCAGGTTTTTTTTGTTTTGTTTTGTTTTTTTCTTTTAGGGTTTTATATCTAAGTCTCCCCATCGCCTTCTTTTTATTTTTCAATGTTTTATTGTGAATTATGTGATAGGTTACATGGGAGAATATTAGTTTTACATTCATCTTATCATATATTGTTTCATTGCCATGGTTACAATCCCCTCCATGCATCATCAACCAAGCAAAGGGTATACCCTACAAGCCTGCCCCCCGGTCGTCAGCACACAGTCCCTCTCCCTCTCTGTGTCTAAAGTCCTCAGATGCTCCATCTATCCACATCATCATTTCTGCCTCCATCTCAGCCATCACTACTTCTCTGGGTAGGGTCCTGCTTTCCGCTCTTCTCCCTTGATGGTCCCAGGGACCTCCACTCCTAGACTGAAAAGTTAATCACACCTCTTCTTGCTACAAAATGTCTACCTTTACATTTCCAACCCCCACAAATAGTCCTGATAACAATTATTCACTATTGTATCACAAGACACCCATCTGCATTTCATTTCATCAGCCCCACCTAGACAGATTAGATACTACTCAATGGAGATTCTACCTTCCTTCATGCCCTCTGGATCTAGGTTCCCCCTTGAAAGCTTATAAGCCAGTCACTTCTTGCCTTTG